>NW_027362773.1:122160491-122562991 GCF_046119375.1 Phyllobates terribilis | reverse complement strand
ACAAAAAAAAAACAACACACATAACATTTGACTTTCGAAAAGGCAAAAATTAAAAGAAGCTTTAAGCACAAATAAAAAATTCCAAAAACTAGGCAATAATGAATCGGGCCCATAGTTTATCCACACCAAGATGATGGAGATAACACCCGGATTTTCACTGATCGTAATCAGGTCATCTTGATAATGAAGCCAAATGCAGAAGAGAGATAATATAAAGATGGTCTCCACCCAAACCAAGACGGTTTAGCGTGTCTCAGTTTTCAGTGTATTCACATGAGCTGCCATGGATTATAAATGGAATAAAAAGCATACAACTACTTCTTGCATCAAAAGTTAATTTAGTTATTATTAATTAAGTTTCCCAAAAAATCCAAAGCAACAAAGAACATCAATCCAAGTATCAAAAGGACTTTACAATAACCTACTAGCTTTTGACAGCTGTGTTCTTTACCGGTCTATTGATCTGCTATGGCAGTTTGTCTGATGAAGGTCTAACTAGATTGAAAAGTCACGTATATTGTTAATTACACATTTAAAGAAGTTTAAGGCTACGTTCCCACAATGTTTTTTACGCTGTGTGTTTTTGAAAAAATGCAAGTAACCTATTTTACTCAAAGGGAACTTTTCACCAGGTTTTTACCATATGAGATAAGACCACCACCTTTCAGTCCTGATATACAGCATTCTATAATGCTGTATATATGCCCCAACCTGGCCTGCAAGACAATAAAAAGTGGTTGTATTATACTCCCCTACGGGGCGGTCCGGTCCGAGGGATTCAACTCTTGGTCGGGCAACGGTAAAGAGTTTGTGAGAAGTTATTGCCATTTAAAGCTGCACAGTTTATAACTTGGAGAGATGCAAACAATCCTAGTAATCCTGTAGTTGTCAAAATCTGTTAACCCTTTATATGTAATTGTTTATACCTTTTGTCACGCAGCAACCTTCTGGATCAATCCTCAGTTCAAAATTAAACTGGAATGTGAAGACGAAGATGACGACTACGGTAAAGAGAAGGGCTGCACTTTTCTTCTAGCCCTTATGCAGAAGAATCGGAGGAAGGAGAGGCGATTCGGGAAGGACATGGAGACCATTGGATTTGCTGTTTATGAGGTGCGCCTTTTGTTTAGGATGTTACATGTTACTGGATTATTAGACTTTTCTAGATTTTTCAAATTAACTGCAAAAATAAATACAAACTTTATAAAAAAATAAATAAAAAAAATTGTAATTTCTTTTTTTTTTCCCATGGGGAATAACATTAAAAGTCCTAACATGCTCTCTATAGAGATAAAGTAAAACTCTAGCTGTAGTTAAAAGTGCGTGCGATTTAAAATTCCAATAAATTAAACACATTGTAGTCAGAACCCAGAGGACTGTTTGCGAATCATTTTATATGTATAAACCCAGTAATGCATCCATGGGCTTGTAAAATGCAATTTTTTTTCCTTATATTTTGATAGAAATTTGACAGTGATATAAAAGTAGCTGTCTTATTTTTTTAGAGAAATTGCAAAAGCCACAAATATAGTATATAGCAGGGATGCACAACCTGGGGCTTGTGATGCCTTTTGTGTGGCCCCCCAACCATCTGGTCAGACATGCTTGTCTGCAGGCTCGGACTGGCCCACCGGGGAATCTGTGCATCCTCTGGTGGGCCCCGCTACAGGACCAGCACTGACAAGGTTCCTCCCCCTCCTACCCTAGCACAGCTATGCACTGCTGGGCTAATCTGCATCCATAGCGGCACACATAACATGGTCAAAAGGGGCGTTGTTTCTGGAAGAGAAGTTTTGCTAAGGCTTGACTAAGGGGTTTAATTGTTGCACTCGTGCACTTTAGTCCATAAAGGTTCACAATTTATCTCTATATGGAAATCCGCAGTGATTTCTATCTTACATTTATTTTATTATATTTGTGCTTGTTCTGGAATAAATTGAAGACGTAAATCTGTTAATAATATATTTCTTTTTTTTTTCCTGCAGGTTCCACGTGAGGTATGTATTATGTCGGGGCATTTCTGAGATATTTGACATTTTATTTGTTAGTGTTCATATTAATGCAGTTTATATACAGTTACTGGTAATGACCCAACAACTAATCTTGCAGTTTGCTTCCCCTAATTTCTTTAATGGCTTTCTATGCATTTAATGGGCTTCCTTTAAAAAATAATATTCAAATTAATATTTTTTTTAAGTGCTTTCTAAAATATCTTCCTTTTTATATTTAGATTGAACTCAGCCCCTCTTAATGTATATTTGTTCTTTTGGCCATTTTTCTAGTAATGTGTTCACTCTTGCTTCACTAGTTCCTTGGACAATCAGCTGTGCACCTTAAACGTGATTTTTTCCTATCCAATTCGTCACGTGCACGCTCCGAGCAGTTCATTAACCTGCGAGAAGTCAGCACTCGGCACAAGCTCCCCCAAGGAGAATACATAGTGGTGCCTTCCACCTTTGAGCCCAACGTTGAGGGAGATTTCGTCCTGAGAGTCTTCTCCGAAAATAAACATGGGACTGTGTAAGTGTTAGCGCAGAATACAGGCAATTTAAGGAATTTAACTCTGCAGCATCATTGCATGCTTGTCCACATCTTAATTCCAGAAATTGGGAAATTTGAGGAGGACCTGTCACCAGGTCAAAAGTGGCCAGTTTTTGTTTTTATTTTATCCCTGTTGCTCCCCTGAAAATGTTGTTGTTTGTTTTTTATAAATCCGTCACACGGTTCCAGAGATTTGGACCTTTTTAATTTAGCACAAATATTTATTGTTTCTACAAGAGGGCGTGGCTCACAGGGTAACTATGCAGACACTCCCCGAGGATCCTGTGAGCCACGCCCTCTTAGTAAAGACCCCAGAATTAATGCTAAATAAAAAGGTCCTTATCTCTGGAACCGTATGGCGGATTTAAAAAATCCAAAAAACTGAATGATCAGGGGAGCAGCGGGAATCAAATCTGATCAAGATCTGCCCACTTTTTGATCTAGTGACAAGTCCTCTTTAAATAATGAATAAGGCACAACTACAAAAAAGTAATTATAAAAAAACAAAAAGGCACAAAGACGATGAATCGAGGCCAAAGTGTATATTTTTCCTGCAGCACAGGCAGTACTAAACATTAGACAATGCCAATTTTAATCGACAGGTTGGCCATGTAATACAGGACATGCCCTGCAGAGAGCGCGATGCTCTTTGTAATTGTTCTCCAATCTGTGTGAGAGATGTAGACTCCATTCTGATAACTCAGAATTCTTTAATATTTTTATTATAATTATTATTTTTTATTATTATTAGTATTATTATGTCAGTTTTTTTTCTGGATTTTGCGCATCTTTTACACTCCGCAAGAAATGTACTGCAGTCAGAAGACAGAGTCAGGGACTGGCTTACATTTCTGCCTTAAATGGACTGACCACTACTTGGTCAACCCTATCTCATTCCTCATTCCTCTTAAAATAAAAACATCTATACTCCCCTCCAGTGCCGTCGCCGTTCAAGCGGTGGCGGCACTCGCTTTGCCGGGGATCTAATGCGATTACGACATGTGAGCCATGCGCCCAATCAGTGCCGGCTTCACTGTCCTCGTCTTTTGGACAAATCAAACATTAAGAGGAAGTCAGAGAGCAGCTGCAGCCTAGGAGATGACAGTTGGTGCTTTTAAAATTCTATGGAGAGGGAGGAGCTAGCCACAGACCTTCTGTTGCAAGTAGAGTAGTTGCAATTCTCCATAGAACTTTGAGCACCAACTGTCATCTCTTATCTCCGTAATGGGAAATTCTATTCCCTGAAGACAGATTTTAAACGTGAATTGAGAATTGTGGTATTTTTTATTTATTTATTTATTTTTTTAATTGTCAACCAACCATATACATGTCTCGCGTTCAGAATTTTATTCTTTTATTTTTTTTTCAGGGAAATGGATGATCCGATCACTGCTAACTTGCCTACCGAGGTGCGTAAGAAATCCAATGGCAGTTATGCCAACTGTAACATCAATAGATGAAGAGAGACTTTTTTTTTCCATCAAGGCAGTCAGGGATCTAACTTTTCATACTGTTGCTCCCTGAATCTGTTCTCCTGCTTATGGCAGTCTGCATTCTGCCTATGGAACTACACTATCTTGCATATAGCGAGTCTGCCATCTAGTGACCATAAATAGAACTGCAACATAATATCATACACTTTGCTTCCCCCATCATAAATGTGGTTTAGAAGAGAATTTAATATAATATATAGCTTCCCTTTTTTTTCCAGCTTTTGATTTTGTATTTCAATTTTCTATATCCCTATATTTATTAAAACAAAACTGAAACTTTTGCAATTTTCACGTTATACTAGACTCATTCTTTACATTCTGCACAAAACTTTTCAGCAGTCTCATTATCCATCACTGACTGACTTAAAATGAGAGCTAACACTTTTATACAGAGTAGATGAAAGATGCCACCATTCACAATAGGTGATTTCACATCTCACCTGCTCCCACTCCCTTCACGATGAGCTTTGCCCTGATGAGAACATGCTCATTAAATATTTTGATACAGTTTAATAGGGCATGAGCCAGTCTATTGCTGCTAATGTTCATGTTCCCAATAGGAAGTGGGAGGAGTTTAGTGATCACTGTGAAAATTGCAATATTTTTTTTTAGATAGCGGTATGAAAAATAAATAATTGAAAAAAATTTATAATTTATATGTAATTATTTTGTCTTTAAAGGAATCCTTATCTGAAGCTCAACTTGATGAAGGATTCAAGAATCTTTTCCGACAGCTTGCTGGAGAGGTATGATGACAGTGCAGCTAATGTCACCTATAGGGGTATACACCGAAATACAGGTTTACAAAGCACACAGAGCTCAGACAAACACACGTCTTCTTTACTAAAGTGGTTTTCCAGTACTTTTTATATTGATGAGCTATCCTCAGAATAGGTCATCAATGTAAGATTTCTGGGGGTCTGACACCCCCCCGACAATTAATCTAGTATAAACAGGGCTGCCACCCGAAATTTCAGGGTCCCATACTGGCAATATTTTCGGGCCCCCTTGAGACTCCTCCCAGACTCCAACTTAGCTCCGCCTCCACCCCTTGAACCATCCACAGTCCCACCGCCCACTCTTGGAAAAAACTCCCGTTTTCTGTAGAGATCCGATGTGCCAGTCTTGATACATTTAACATAGAAGTCATATGCAAATCAGGCTGGAGGTTTACTGGGGGCGTCATCACTCTTAGACTACTGCTTCCTACTATATTAACACGCCCCCCGGCCGATATGAGAATTCCAGTGTAGAAATCATAAGCATGACTTGCACATCGGATTTCTACAAAAAAGCGATCATTTTTATTGGGAGACAAGCACCTACATAGTTATATCACTGCTTCAGTATGGTACAATGTGCTCATAGTTTTCTTTCAAAGAGCCTCAAAACATGGTGATTGTATTTTATAGTCCAAAAAACAGCTGGCATGTTGCTTTTAAGGGGGTGAATCACCAGCATAAATTGACAGTCCCCATGTAAATACTCCAAAGCCACAAATGTTTTCTTAGTACATGAATGTAAATTCAGTAAGAAGCTGTAAAAACCTTTATGGACTGAGCTCCCCCTAGTGGTGACTGCAGATACAACACTATTAACTGGTCAGGGCAGGGGTGTCAAACTCAAATACACAGAGGGCCATAATAAAAAAAACTTGGACAAAGTTACGGGCCCACATAGTCCTCCATAGAGAATAATGGGCCCCACATAGTCCTCCATAGAGAATAATGGGCCCCACATAGTCCTCCATAGAGAATAATGGGCCCCACATAGTCCTCCATAGAGAATAATGGGCCCCACATAGTCCTCCATAGAGAATAATGGGCCACACATAGTCCTCCATAGAGAATAATGGGCCCCACATAGTCCTCCATAGAGAATAATGGGCCCCACATAGTCCTCCGTACAGAATAATGGGCCCCACATAGTCCTCCGTACAGAATGACGGGCCCCACATAGTCCTCCGTACAGAATGACGGGCCCCACATAGTCCTCCGTACAGAATGACGGCCCCACATAGTCTTCCGTACAGAATGACGGGCCCCACATAGTCCTCCGTACAGAATGACGGGCCCCACATAGTCCTCCGTACAGAATGACGGGCCCCACATAGTCCTCCGTACAGAATGACGGGCCCCACATAGTCCTCCGTACAGAATGACGGGCCCCACATAGTCCTCCGTACAGAATGACGGGCCCCACATAGTCCTCCGTACAGAATGACGGGCCCCACATAGTCCTCCGTACAGAATGACGGGCCCCACATAGTCCTCCGTACAGAATGACGGGCCCCACATAGTCCTCCGTACAGAATGACGGGCCCCACATAGTCCTCCGTACAGAATGACGGGCCCCACATAGTCCTCCGTACAGAATGACGGGCCCCACATAGTCCTCCGTACAGAATGACGGGCCCCACATAGTCCTCCGTACAGAATGACGGGCCCCACATAGTCCTCCGTACAGAATGACGGGCCCCACATAGTCCTCCGTACAGAATGACGGGCCCCACATAGTCCTCCGTACAGAATGACGGGCCCCACATAGTCCTCCGTACAGAATGACGGGCCCCACATAGTCCTCCGTACAGAATGACGGGCCCCACATAGTCCTCCGTACAGAATGACGGGCCCCACATAGTCCTCCGTACAGAATGACGGGCCCCACATAGTCCTCCGTACAGAATGACGGGCCCCACATAGTCCTCCGTACAGAATGACGGGCCCCACATAGTCCTCCGTACAGAATGACGGGCCCCACATAGTCCTCCGTACAGAACGACGGGCCCCACATAGTCCTCCGTACAGTATCACGGGGGGGAGGCGGTGCCGGCTTTCCGGGCCAAATATAATCACACTGCGGGCCATGGAAAGCACTGTTTCCCCATGCAATCAAGTGATTGTACACACATGTACTATTTTTTATTGGTGATTTTACTGATATATTGTGTTTATCATGTACAGGATATGGAAATAAGCGTACAGGAGCTACAGTCCATACTAAATAAAATCATGTCCAAGCGTAAGTATATGCCCCAGTGTTTAAAAATATGGGAACATTGTGCTATTAGAACTATGGTCTTGTGATTCCATTCCGAACTTTTAAGAAAACACCTCCAGGTGGATGTCTTGTTTGTGCATTTGTTTTGTGGTTACACATGTTAATGTCGTGCTTTCTTCAGGAATAGTTCTATGAAAAATGTCTAAAATTGAAACAATGTAAATCTTACCCATAGATTGTATCTCATATTGTAGATGAATACAATTAATTAAGCATTAGTGAGCTACAGGAGTGGTGTTGATCTAATCCAAACTGCCCCTTATCAAAAAGGTGTACAAGACCATCTTCCCAGCTCTTAAAGGGGTCTTCTAAAGTAATCTCTTGAGCAGCTGGAAGCTCTGAAGTCTCCTTATTTCCTTGTTGCTTGGGGGGTGGGTGCTCCTCCCATGAGTGACAATTCTGGTGAGGAGCTTGATTCTGCTATTACTCATTAAAGGGGTATTCTCAAGTTGTCTCTTGAGCAGCTCAGAGCTATGCAGTCTTTCTTGGCTTCCAGAAAGACGGGCTCTTCTTGAGTGACAGCTCTGGTGAATTAGTAGAACTATAAAGCTCAGCACAAGATGTGCATTAACATATTCAGCTGTCAGTGGTTTGTTCTGGAGTCTATACTTATCACTGTATTTACATATAGACATTGCAAGTCGTGTGAACAAGCACACATCTCTGGACAGTCAGAGCTGTGATTAGGAAACCTTCTGTGAAAGCTACTGGGGTGGTCATTTATAACTATACCTCGTTAGAAGATGAGAGGGAGAGAGAGACGAGAGCAGATAACTGCTGTATAGAAATCAATGGGCTGGAGAGGACTGTCTGGTATGTTAGGAGTTAAGGGCCATTTAAACTGCAAGATAATCAAGAACAACTGTTATTAGAAACACTCACTTCACAATTATCTTGCAGTGTAAACAGCCTGTTGATCATGGGATGAATGAGCAAAACACTTGTTCATCAGGTGAAATTACCTTTTGTGCAGCACAAAAGATCATTGTTCCAGGCAGTGCATAATCTTGTGTAAACAGGACTATCACTGCCAAGAACAATGGCAGCCTACGCGCACTCAGCGGTCTAGTATAGATAGCTCAATGCATATAGTTTTCCTTGGTCTGCCTGTGTAAATGGGCATTTAAATGACCGCCGAATGGTAAACATTTACTACTCAGCAGTTGTATTGGGCCACCTGTTGGTCTGTGTAAACAGATCTTCCATCTCCCTCCTGGAATGTAGCTACTGCACACTCTTGGCCAGGGCCAGGAGGCCAAGCTCCATGAAAACCAGCTGTACACTATAAAAGATAAAAGCTCTCACAGCAGGAAAATGACAGCAGATAAAATAAGGAAGTTGATTGCAAACTTGCTTATTTTCATGCTGTCTAACTTAAAGCAATTTAATAACATGAGAATACCCCTTTAAGTTATATTTTGACTCGAAATATCATATTCCAATTATTTACTGAGGTTTTGACTTATGAGGTGTCAGTAGTTGAGTTTATGGTATACATGGTGTGTATCTAATATGTATACATATAATGTAAATTTCTCAACATTGAAATTGCAACACCAAGAAGTAAAAGCTGTGAAATTATGAAAATCACAGGCTGGATAGACGTTTTACTGATATGCAATTGATGAAAAAAATGTAAACAAAATTTTCAAAACGCCTTGATTTATTCGGTATGGAGTATGAGCGCAACTTGCAGAAATCCCCACACTTAGAAGCCAAGGCAGTTATCAGTGAGGTTATTAATGGTTGTCTAAGGAATTTTATGCCGCGCTGAATGCATTTGGGCAAATCCTCATGATCCGCTGCTGGCAGCTCCTGTGCAGTTGCTGACGAATAAAGTCCTAGATGTGCTCGATGGGAGACAAGTCTGGAGATGCTGCAGCCATGGGAGCATGTTTACGCTACGCTGGCTGTTCACAGTAGCACGAGCAGCATGCTGCTTTGCATTGTCTTATTGAGAAATGCCTCTTTGGACACTTTTTTTTAACATACACATACATATATATACACACATGTACAATGTAACGTGGTGCGGGGCGGTAGCCGTGAGCGAAGTACTACTGCTTCTTTCCCTGAAAATAGGTGTCCTGGCTGGGTGCGTTGACTTTAGCTGTGATGGCGATACACCCTTGCAGACCCCATAGTTCCGTTGTCTTTGGCCGGCCAGGACCAGGTGTTGCAGAGATCAATGAGGGAGGCCATAGTTCATAAATAAACTTATTTTTGCTGAACAGTAACTTTTGATGAACTATGTACAGCAGATAGTAGGCTTTCATCTTCATGGACGTTTGTGTTATTACATGGAACATCACACACTTCTTCCTCTCTTCCCTGGAGTCACGCACGCTTTCCACTTCATTTAGCTCTTCTGCCTCAACACAGCACAGCACCCATCCCGGGATCCTCCTTGTTCCCAATAAAGGCACTAAAGTCCCTCAAGCAAGAATCCTATACTTCCACCTGCCGTTCCGCATCTTTCTCCCCTTAGGGGAGTCTTTTATGCCAATATGGGCGCAACTTAGCTTTCCACTTTATTGACCACCACACAGGACATTTCTCTTCCTCTCGCTTATCCTTCCTTCTCCGTCCTATTACCCGACTGACAGACAACTCCTGTACCGTCCCGCCAGGCTTCCTGCCCCAGGCCCCGATACTTCAAACTTTCTTCTGTTTGACTCAGGACAGAGTTCAGACTGTGACTCCCTTCTCTGTAGGATCTTACTATCTGCTCTGTCATCTCTCTTTTGCCACAGGACTCCCACTCCATGTGGTTCTGTTTCTCAGTCAGACCATAGGTCTTCTACTGCTGCAGGCTCGTCCCTATCGAACTCCTGGCCAGAACCTCCCCACTGTCCCTTCACTTTAGCCCCTCCCACTCTGGGCTAGTCTGAACTATTAACCCTTTAGGCTACCTAGGTTGTGTTCTTACCAGCACTATCACTATCAACATAGATTATTAAGCATTCAAACGTCATAACGCATTGCAACAATATACATGTTTTCAAGGAGAAACGTGGGCAACACCTCCACCTTCTTACATATGTTTGTGTGTGCAATATATAACTACTAGCTATTGAACCCGTTGTACGCCCGGGTGGTGAGCACTTTTATTGGTATTTGGTCTCCCATGCTGGTATGTGCTGCCCCCCTCCTGGTATTTGTGCTGCCCCCATCCTGTCCCCACCATCCTATCCCGGTATGCGTAGCACCCCCCCTTCCCTAATCCCGGTATGCGTGGCTCCCCTCATCCCCAATCCCGGTATGCGTGGCTCCCCTCATCCCCAATCCCGGTATGCGTGGCACCCCGCACCCCCAATCCCGGTATGTGTGGCACCCCTCATCCCCAAAACCAGTATGCGTGGCACCCCTCATCCCCAATCCCGGTATGCGTGGCACCCCTCATCCCCAATCCCGGTATGCGTGGCACCCCTCATCCCCAATCCCGGTATGCTTGGCACCCCTCATCCCCAATCCCGGTATGCGTGGCACCCCTCATCCCCAATCTCGGTATGCGTGGAACACCCCATCCTCAATTCTGGTATGCATGGCTCCCCTCATCCCTATTCTGGTATGCATCGCTCCCCTAATCCCGGTATGCGTGGCACCCCTCACCCCCCACTATACACACATCCCCAAAAAAATAAACAGTTATACTCCCCTTTCTTCTCTGTACTCCAGCGCTGCAGCGTCCTGTTCTGCCGGAGGCCGGGGGAGGAGTGGGGCGACAGAGCACCGCGCAGTCCGGCGCCAGAGCACCGCGCTGTCCGCCGTAAATGTGTCTTCAGTAAAATGGCGCCGGATAGCGCTATGCGCATGCCCCGATCCGACGCCTCACTCCGCCCCCGGTCTCCGCTGAAGAGAGGCGCCGCGGCAACGCTCCTCCCGGTCAGGTAAGTATGTAAGTATGGCGCTGGAGATCGCAGTGTGCGTTCAGTGCCTACGCATACCGCCATCTCCGACGCCATACACCTCCTCTTACCTGTAACGGCTGGATGTGGTCTTCTGTCTGGAGCCAGACTGCGCGTCACGCATGCGCAGTCTATCGAGGCTTCAGACAGAGACACGCATCCCCCGTTATATTATAGATATATATACAAAGTATACAGACATATTTGTAAATATTTTTAATATTATTTTGTTTAATTGCAGACAAAGACCTTCGCACTAAAGGGTTTAGCTTGGAGTCTTGCCGCAGCATGGTGAATCTTATGGATGTATCCTTTATTGTGATGGTTATATTATTTGTTCTAATTCTATATGTCACCCTCCTTTCAGCCGTGCCCCCTCTATCCTTATAACTTTTGCATCGCTTACAGTTTAGAATTACACGTCACATAATACTCTGGAATTTCTTATTTTTTGCAACACCTACTGAATTTACATTCAGAAACTCGTGCGTCACAGGTGAAAAAAATAAAAGTTGTCATTAAAAATGTTCAATTATTGTAATAATATGTGCAATAATATATGACATCACGCTATTGCCAACATGTTGGCCTGCAGTAATTTGCTTTTAGCCTTGGGTCGTCATTGATGGAACAAAAATGAATAATTTTAGATTTTTTCTTAAACTTTGATGTCACAGAAAGATGGAAATGGACAACTGGGAATGGTGGAGTTCAATATCCTGTGGAACAAGATAAAACATTATTTGGTAAGCGGAGGGGCCGGGGTTCATAGTTGTACATATTATATGGGGCGATTATATTACTACTTTTTTTTTTTTTTTTTTTTGTAGACAGTGTTCAGAAAGTTTGATATGGATAAGTCAGGGAGCATGAATGCCTATGAGATGCGTCTAGCGGTGGAATTTGCAGGTGTGTCTCATGTCACTTTAAATTCCCAATTTGGTACTTTTAAGAAGTAGTTTTTCTATAATCAAATCCCAAATTTTCTCTCTAGGCTTCAAACTTACTAATGTCCTCCACCAGCTGATCATCACCCGATATGCCGAGCCCGATCTGGCAGTGGATTTTGATAGTTTTGTGTGCTGTCTAATCCGGCTGGAGACCATGTTTAGTAAGTGAACGTCCTATTTTAGGGTTTCGCCTTTTAAGGCTGTGGTTTTCTTTGGCCTGATATTCCTTGGCCACATTGCACTGTGCTTCACAGAGAAGCTTTTTGGGCATTATGGGGTTTTATTACATAACTGCATGCCGCCGTCTTCAGCTCCCACATACACAGCATATTGGGCCCCACAGTAGCCCCCTCCCACTATATGACAGCACCAAGTAGTGCCCCCCCCCACTGTATGATAGCCCCCAGTGGCCCCCTCACACTGTATGATGGTCCCCAGTACTCCTCACCCCCCTTACATGCACACACACACTGTATGCATGGCCCCCAGTAGTCCCTCCACACTGTATGCATGGCCCCCAGTAGTCCCTCCACACTGTATGCATGGCCCCCAGTAGTCCCTCCACACTGTATGCATGGCCCCCAGTAGTCCCTCTACACTGTATGCATGGCCCCCAGTAGTCCCTCCACATTGTATGCATGGCCCCCAGTAGTCCCTCCACACTGTATGCATGGCCCCCAGTAGTCCCTCCACACTGTATGCATGGTCCCCAATATTCCAGTAGTCCCCTGTAACGGGGAACAGGACGGTAGCCACGGGCAAGCTACAGAAAAATGGGGTCCGTTTTCAGTGTGTGAATAGCTTACCTTGTTTGGCACTTCCCAGCTCCTCTGGCCCAGCGTCCATTGCACGGCCCTGATTCTCCACGAACGGGAAACTACACCAGTCCATAAAACAAACTAGTCTTTACTGACAATTTCACTTGCACACAAAGTACAGCAGGAGATGCAGATGTCTTTCTTTAGGTCACAGAATAGTGGCATGTCTTCAGCAAACATTTTCAGCGGCACAGTTTGTGAATTGCAGAACAAGTTAAAGACTTTCAACCTTCCTAAATATAGCGACACTTTAGCTGAACTTTTCCATTGTCCACTATCCTTCAGCCCACTTTTCGGAAACCACCACATAAATGAAGCACTTGTGGCTGCCACTTTACTGATTGTGCCCCTAGCCTTGCTGACTTGTCTCTTCTCGGACACACAGCTTCCAAGACCTGGCTGACACCTTTTAATTCCCTAGAGACCCGTAGGGACTCTAACAAAGTTCCTGGCTGTATGTCCCCTTCCCCAACTCGCCTGCTAAGCATATTCTGCTGCCATCAATGGAGTTCTTCTTTTGAAGGCTCCTTTCTCTCTCTGCTCCTATGCTATTTTCTTCCACACACACACCCAGGTGAAGATCACCTTGCCCAGAGGGAGTCCTTTCTTCTTTCCTTGGGAACACTTAACTAACTTCCTATCCCTGCAACTATCTGGAGATCTCCAATCCTCCTCCCCACTATGGGCCGGTCGTACAGTTAACCCTGCGATATCCAACTAACAGGAACTGCAGCCACAGAAGGATAACCATAAAATTCAATACATAAATTAAATACAATATATGTAAAACACATTTAAATGTCAGGAGTTGTCATAGGAGTGGAATGCCATCCTTGTCACCACCCTCACACTGTATGGATGCCCCCACCCCACATTGTATACATGGCCTCCAATTGCCCTCCCACATTGTATGCATGGCTCCACAGTAGCCCAGTATTCCAGTAGCTCATCCACACTGTATACAGGGCTCCCTGTAGCCTCCCTGACACTGTATACATGGCCTCCAATAGCCCTCCTACACTGTATGCATCGCCCCACAGTAGCCCTTCCACACTATATGCATTGCCCCACAGTAGCCCTCCCACGTTGTATGCAAGGCCCCCAGTAGCCCAGTATTCCAGTAGCCCTCCAACACTGTATACATGGCCTCCAGTAGCCTCCCCCATACTGTATACATGGCCTCCAGTAGCCCTCTCACACTGTATGCATGGCCCCACTGTAGCCCTCTCACACTGTATGCATGGCCCCACAGTAGCCCTCTCACACTGTATGCATGGCCCCACAGTAGCCCTCTTACACTGTATGCATGGCCCCACAGTAGCCCTCCTACACTGTATGCATGGCCCCACAGTAGCCCTCCTACACTGTATGCATGGCCCCACAGTAGCCCTCCTACACTGTATGCATGGCCCCACAGTAGCCCTCCTACACTGTATGCATGGCCCCACAGTAGCCCTCCTATGCTGTATGCATGGCCCCACAGTAGCCCTCCTACGCTGTATGCATGGCCCCACAGTAGCCCTCCTACGCTGTATGCATGGCCCCACAGTAGCCCTCCTACGCTGTATGCATAGCCCCCTCCCCACGAGCACTATTAAAATAAAATAAAAACCTTTTATGCTCACCTAACCATGGATTCTGAGGAGTCCTCTGACAGACAGGACCAAGGCATAGGCAGAGCAACAAGGTGATGTCAATGCGTCGGGGCACACAGAGTCCCAGCATAATGATGATGTCATCACTCTACTTCACCTTGTCCTTGCGTCTCCATGCTTTTCTGTAGACCACAGGCTTAAATCGACCTGCGGTCTACAGATCATGGAGACTCAAAGGTAATGCAGGGAAATCGTGTCTCCTTCCATTACCGCAGGGTTTAACACGGAGCTGCTGGTAACATGCGTTCTTTTCCTGCAGGATTCTTCCAGGGGATGGACACCGATAAGGATGGTATCATCAACTTCAACCTCTTCTCGGTAAGCTATTCATTGGCTATAATTACATATTTTTTCCTCTAATATGTGTATATATAATCACATAGTTTATAATGCCATTACTGGAAATAACCCGAATAATAACTGATGGTAAATTGACCTCAAGCCAAAAAGTAGATGACCATAGTAGTAACTTCTAGTCTAAATAAAATAGGAAAAGGAGAAGTTTGCAGCCTCTCAGTGAGCCATCACAAGAGTCTGGGTGCCGAGCAGATTTCTTTATTCTAATAATCTGTTTGTTGTAACCTATTAGCTCTGCAATCTTTGAATAATGTACAGTGGTTTGCAAAAGTATTCACACCCCTTGGCTTTTTACCTATTTTGTTACTTTACAACCAGGGCCGGCTCCAGGTTTTCATGGGCCCCTTTAACACATACCACGATTCATGATGCACAGATACCGCAGAGAAATATATATATATATATATATATATATATATATATATATATATATATATATATATATATATATATATATATATATATATATATTACAATGCCGAAGATTTCACTTCTTACATTACGTGAGTGATATCTATTGTCAATTCCACAATAGCTCAGAAACCGGCGAATCCTCGCAGCACACAGTGCAGACCAGACAGTATAGTCATCCATACAGTATTGTGGGCCCCATATATTGCTCCATGCAGGATACTGGTCCCCATATAATGCTCCATGCAGGATACTGCTCCCTATATAACGCTCCATACAGGATACTGGTCCCCCATAGAACGCTTCATACAGGATACTGGTCCCCCATAGAACGCTTCATACAGGATACTGGTCCCCATATAATGCTCCATACAGGATACTGGTCCCCATATAATGCTCCATACAGGATACTGGTCCCCATATAATGCTCCATACAGGATACTGGTCCCCATATAATGCTCCATACAGGATACTGGTCCCCATATAATGCTCCATACAGGATACTGGTCCCCATATAATGCTCCATACAGGATACTGGTCCCCATATAACGCTCCAAACAGGATATTGGGCCCCATATATTGCTCCATACAGAATACTGGCCCCCATATAATGCTCCATGCAGGCTGTGCCCCCACATAATGCTCCATGCCATGCAGGCTGTTCTCCCCCACATAATGCCTCATGCTGGCTGTCCCCCCCCCCCTCCCCATATAATACCCCATGCAGGATGTCACCCCCCCTTATAATACCCCATGCTGGATGTCACTCCCTCCCTCCCCCCATATAATGTCCTGTGCAGGATGCCACTCCCCCCCTCCCCCCCTCCACCCTCCCCCCTTTTAATGCCCCATGCAGGATGTCACCCCCCCCCCACTTCCTTTTAATTCTCCATGCAGGATGTCACCCCCCCACTTATAATGCCCCATGCAGGATGTTACCCCCCCTCCCTTATAATGTCCCATGCAGGATGTCACCCCCCCCCCTCCCTTATAATGCCCCATGCAGGATGTCACACCCCCTCTCCCTTGTAATGCCCCATACAGGATGTCCCCCCCCCCCCCCTTATAATGCCCCGTGCAGGATGTCACTTGTCCCCCTTCTCCCTTATAATGCCCCATGCAGGATGTCACCCCCCCCCCATATAATGCCCCATTCCTCCATACATTAGAAGGAGCTGCCCAAGCAGAGACTCGAGTATCTGTCCATACGACCACAATAAGCCATACACTCCATAGAGGTGGCCTTTATAGAAGAGTGGGCAGAAAGAAGCCTTTACACAAAAACTGTAAGGCTTATTTTGAAAAAAGTCCTGGGTAGAAATGGTGGGGGTGGGGGGAAAAAAGAGAACGGTACCTAAGCGTAATCAGTAGAGAATATAGGTTTTTTTTCTTAAAAGAGATTATTTATGCTCACCTAAGCGAGTTGTGCTGGTAGGCTCAATTCTATTGAATAACCTTGTGATATTTGGGTTTCTTGCACCTCGGTATGCAGCTCTTCCATTGGCGGTGGCGGCGTGTTTGTCCTGTGAAGGCTGTCTGCCGGGATATGGACTGAAAGAAGGATGCTGGATCCTGGAGGTGCTCCTGTAGCAGGGTAGATTTCCAAAGCACTATTGAAACTTCAGATGTTTCTGCAGTCAGAGATAAAAGTAGCACAAAGGGTTGATTACTGGTGGATTTATTTAAGAGATTATTAATATAACTTAAGAACATAATAAGAAGGGAGGGATAACAAACAAACACTCAACGGGAGCTCTTCCAGGATCCTGCATCCTTCTTAAGGCTTGTTTTGAGTTTGCCAAAAGACATGTGGGAGACTCCCCAAATGTATGGAGGAAGGTGCTGTGGTCAGATGGGATCATAATTGAACTTTTTGACCACCAAGGTAAACCCTATGTTTGGTGCCAAACCAACACAGCTCTTCACCCCAAGAACACCATCCCACAGTGAAACATGGTGGTGGTATCCTCATGCTGTGGGGATGTTTTTCAGCAGCAGGGACAGGGAAAATTGGCCCAGTCGAGGGTAAGATGGATGGTGCCAAATACAAGGATATTCTTGAGTAAAACCTGTTTGTCAGTGATTTGAGACTGGGACAGAGGTTCACTTTCCAACTAGACAATGACCCAAAGCATACTGCTACAGCACCACTCGAGTGATTTAAGGGGAAACGTGTACATTTTTTGGAGTGGCCGAGTCCAAGCCTAGACCTTAATCCAATTGAGAATCTGTGGTCAGACTTGAAGATTGCTGTTCACCAGAGGAAACCATCTAACTTAAAGGAGCTGAAGCAGTTTTGTCTTGAGGAATGGACAAAAATCCCAGTGGCAAGATGTGGAAAGCTCATAGAGAGGCTCTACAAAATACTGACTTTAGGGGGTGAATAGTTATGCACACAAGTTTTCAGTTATTTTATTCTATTTGATATTTGCTTCACAATAAAAAGGAAAACAAATGTTCACAGTTGTAGGCCTGTTCTTTACATGAACTGATGCAAACCCTCAAAAAAATATATGAAATGCCAGTTTGTGAGGTAGCAAAACACGAAAAATGCCAAGGGAGTGAATACTTTCGCAAGCTACTGTAATATTATCTTGCAGAATTGCATATGCAAGTAGTGCAGGACTAGTCCAGCGGGATGTCTCTTCCTCTGGACTAGTCCTGCCTCAGAACTTCTAATCACGCCTCTCTGGGTGTGATTGACAGCCTTAATAATGGTCTCACCATGCCTTGGATTGTATTGAGGCTGTTAATCCTGCACAGAGAGGCAGGACTAGTCCAGAGGAAGAGACATCCGACTGGACTAGTCCTGTTAATTTGCATATGTGGTGCTGCAGGATAAAACTACATTCTTCAAAGATTTTAGCGCTAAAAAGTTACATCAAATCTGCACCTGCACAGCTATAATAGTGGTTAGGGACTGTCAGGGGCACTGACAGGTTTCCTTTAATAAACAAGAATGGCAATTTAGTCAATAATTTTATATATTTTACAATTTCGTAGAAATTAAGATATAAGGGCACAGACAAAAATGGTTATTACATAGGAGTACAATATAATATACAAATAGCATTATAAGGAAAGGAAACGCTTAGAGTTTCCTATCATGAAAGTAGACCACCAAGTAATCAAGTTATAAAAGGAAGCTAGAAATTCACTGTTGTCTAAAACAAAGGAGATTTAAGTCTATGTACACCTTTGCATAGAGTTTTTTTCTCCTTCCCCCATGATGGCACCACGGAGAGAGGGGATCCGCCCTTCAAGGACAGGAAACCTACAGATAAAAGGGCGATACCTCTCTCACGCATCAGTTGGTTTCCTGTCCTTGACGGGACCCTACAGTCCGGAGGAGGCATACCTGCGGGGTGCCAGAAGATGGACGTCGTGGGATGCCAGGCCCGGCCAGTCCGATCCAGGCAGCGGGGGTTCCCTGCCTCGGCTGGTGCGGTGCCATGATGCGCCACCGCTGGGGTCAGTGGGCCATTAGGGTGTGCGGGGGGGTCCAGACGAAGAGGACAGGGCCTGTCGAGACCCGCCAAGGTGCTGTGCTGGACCCCCCTGGTTGCGGCAGGTGGGAGCGCGGCGTGGCCCGGCGGCGTTCTTTTGAAGATCCGGGTCTGCTGGGCGCCTCCGGATGACACGGCGCCGCAGTGCATGACTGGGTAGCCAGTCTGCGCAGGCGCGGGCGTCCTCCCGCAGGTATGGGGGAGGAGGGGGCGCCGGGTCACCACTTAAAAGACAACGGAGGACGCCAGAAGCTGCTTCTTAAAGCTCTGGCATGCTGTCAGTAGAAAAAAAAAAAAAAAAGAGTGACCAGGAGCTGCTTGAGGAGCAAGAGCTGCTTCCTCAGTCGCCACCACCACCGCCAACCCAACGAAAGAAGAAGCCGGAAGAAACGGGGCACAAGGGCCATAACAGTGGAAGTGGGCACTCCCTCAGATCGTCGCAGCGCAGCAAAGACTCCACCTCAACATCTTCCAGGAGGACTCCGTCTACAAAGATGGCTCCACCTCCTGAACCGGTACCCACTCTTCCGTCTGGTTGGTAAGTGATCTTCGTGAAAGTCCACTTTGTAACTAGGGGCCCTCGCGCTCTCTCTCTCTTTTTGTCTCTTATTAGGGAAGAAAGAGTACGGGGAAAACAAAAAATAGGACCTGTGCACTATGCACAGAAGCCCTACCCACTACTTGGGATAAGAGACTCTGCAGCTCCTGCATTGAGCAAACTATATGCGAGGAAACCCCGAAATTTGCCTCTGAACTTAGAGACCGACTTAAGTCACAGGTTGAAGATAACATTAAATCCTTTCGGAGGGGTAAAAGGTTAAGGAAAACTGAAAACATATTCCCCCGAGTCCGGTTCTAGCAGTTCTGAGAATGGCGGAGATTCGGACTCTTCCATCTCTTCATCTTCCTCTTCCTCGTCTACTGATAGAGGAGGACGGAGCTGCTTCCCTATCGAGGAAACAAATAGCCTCATTAAGGCAGGCAGATCTACCATGGGGTTAGCAGATCCCCGGCCCAAAAAATCTATCCAAGACGTAATGTTCAGCGGTCTAGAGCAAAAAAAAGAGGACATCCTTTCCTCTAAATGAACATGTTCTCTCTTTGATTAATAAAGAGTGGAAAAAAACGGAGAGGAAGGGCTTCCTTTCCCCTAAATGAAAGTACCCGTTCGATGACCCTACATGTTCCTTTTGGGAGAAAGCGCCAAAACTGGACGTCGCCATAGGCAAAGCCTCAAAGAAATACTCCCTTCCATTTGAAGACATGGGCGTCCTAAAAGACCCCATGGATAAAAAAGCAGACGCCTTCCTAAAGGGTTCCTGGGAAGTTTCTAGGGGGGTTAAAACCTGCGGTAGCTGCCACATGTACGGCCAGGTCATTAATGGTCTGTCTGGATACAACTGAGGCAGAAAACCTCTAGAGACACAATTCTTGAAACTATCCCAGTAATGAAAGGGGCAGCGGCCTTCCTAGCTGACGCCTTAGCACAGGGTTCCCCAACTCCAGTCCTCAAGGCCCACCAACAGGTCATGTTTTCAGGATTTCCTTAGTATTGCACAGGTGATGGAATTATTGCCTGTGCAGGTGATGCAATTATCACCTGTGTAATACTAAGGAAATCCTGAAAACATGACCTGTTGGTGGGCCTTGAGGACTGGAGTTGGGGAACCCTGCCTTAGCAGACTCCGTCAGATTAGGTGCTAGGGCGACAGGGCTCGCTAACGCAGCCAGATGAGCCCTCTGGCTCAAATGTTGGCCCGGGGATCTACAGACTAAATCAAGATTGTGCTCCATCCCCTGTGAGGGCGAGTTTCTATTTGGGCCCGCCCTTGATGACATTTGGAAAAAGTAGGGGACAATAAGAAGCGGTTCCCTATCCTGTCTAACACTGCTTACAGAAAACCTTTTCGGAGTGTAATGACCGGAGGTCCGAGAGAGATCCAGTGAGTCACAAACTGAGACAGAGACGGAAATAAACAACACTTTCTTTACTAAAACAGGGATTAGACTAAAATTCAGTATTTTATGAACCAGTCTCAAGTTCTACCTGGGACACTGCCCCTAATAAATACACACAATCAGCAAAAGCTGAAATCAATGTGCCAATCTCAAAGTTTCCAGCTTATGTGAATTATTCTAAAGATCTGGAACAATTTTACCTAACCACAGTGTCAGTCTAGTGAGGGCGGTCTATAGGGACCCCCTGAGATGGCACACGGAGTACAATCCTACCACAATTAACAATAACAATGCATGAAACTATACCAATTGCTCTTATACCCCTATTATAAGGAAACCCGGGTATCTTAAAGTTACGGTACCGTTAACCTCAGATGTAGTCTATCACAGGCCTGTGAATCGCTGTGCTGCAGCTAGTCCCGGAAAACTTTGGCGCCAAAACAAAAACAAAGTTCACAAAAACAGCAAAGATTCCTTGTCTTGTCGGCCGATACTGAGCCCACACGCCGGGGACTTTAGTCCTGTAGCCTCAGATTAAGGTCTGGGAAAATCTCTTCACAAGGCTTGTCAGTATACTCTCAATGTGAATGGCATCGGACCTCTTCTATCCTCTAGCAGTCACTCACTCTTTTCCAGACCACCGACCATGTGCTCCGTCACAGAGATGGATTCCTCAGTCTCTTTCCGTTCTCACTTGACGCTTGGTTCCTTAAGCACAAAGCCTCTAGTCCACTCAGCATGGACTTCCACAAATCTCCAAAGAGCCACACAGCTTTCCCCAGCTCAGCACTTGTTCTTAAGCAGGGACACAGCTTCACCAGGGGCAGGGGTTACCAATCTCCACAGGGAAGCTTGTAGAGACAGCGTCTTGTTGCAGCTCAGTTCTCACAGTCTTCCTGTCTCGTCTCTCACACAGCAGACACCCTCAGAACACACAGGGTTTCCTGGTCTGCTCCTGCTCTGAGCTCAGCCAGGCAAAAGTCACAGGGTCCGAATGCTCTCCTGCTGCTATCACAGTTCACACTCTCACAGGAGTAAAAGGTTTATCCATAGAAAACCCCCTAAAGAGCAGGATAGGTGGGAAGACAGGAGTAGGAAGACCAAATGGTTCCTATTTAGCAAACCCCCCAATGATGGCAGAAAGCCTCCCCAATGAGGATTTGCCCAGGGTGGGGAGAAGGCTATCAGGCTTTCTCCCGGCCTGGGAGTTAATATCCGACAGCTCATGGATTCTGAGCCTAATACAATTGGGCCTGAAACTCCAGTTCCTCACATTCCCTCAGCAAAACTTTGTCGTGACCCCCGAAAGGTCTTCAAACGAGGAGCCGCTGGCCTTGGAGCAGGAAATCCGGGGACTGGTAGAGGAGGCAGTCCTTCAGGAGGTCCCGGGGGGGGGCAAGGGCTTCTGATGCGCCCCCTGTGCCGCGTGTGTGTGGGGATACCCGGAACCGGACCCGTTGCGGATGCTGGGGATTGTAGCCCTTGCGTGGCGGGGACCCGGTCCCGTGGCTCAGGGTGGTCAACTCAAATGGCAGTCTATTTGTGTGGTTTTTATGATATTAAATGTCCGACTACGCCACCCGTGGATTGCGGTCAGGATGAACCGCCGCTGCAAGACAGACCGCTGAGGCTGGTGTTATGAGTGCAGCAGAGTGTAGTACAACTCCCCACGGGAGGAGTGTAACCTCAGGGCAGTGTATGCGGAGGATGGGGGTGATGGTGCAGGAGTAGCAGTGACGACACAGAGTGAGTGATGCAGGCCAGGGTCTTTACTCACAGTTCTTATTATCCAGACCACTTCTGCAGGTAACGGCTGCCCACGTCGTACTGTGCTCACCAGGTGAGGGGCTCGGCCGACTCCCAGGTATCTCCGGAGTGTTTCGCAGGACCCCCTTTGTGTGTCCTTTCTCTGGCCTGTCATACCCCGCCAGTGACCTCGCTTCTGTCCGGCTGCCTCGGGCCTTCTCTTGGTAAACTTGGCGCCAGTTTCCCTGACCCTATATGGTGCCTTCCTAGCGGGTGTAGCGAGGGGCTGCGCCACATGAAATGTCACAGCCTCCGGTTTCTAGCTGAGGGTAGTTCCCCGCCTCCACTAGTTTCGGGGACCGGTCTCCCCCTTTGGCCTGACCCTTCCACGCAGGTAGATTCGGGCGTGCGGTGGCGACTCGCCGGTCCACACCCCTGGGGTCCCTTCGTTCCTTGTTCCTGGAGCCTCCTCCGCTCCTCTTCCTTCTTCCTTCTCCTTCCTTCTGCTTCCTCCAGGCTCCGGCCTCTCTCTTTGGCCTGCCTGCGGAGCAGAGCCCATGCAGAGCCTCTGCTCCCACCTCCTGCTCCCTCTTCTTTCTGACTGAACTAACCCCTGATCTAAGATGGTGCCCACCTATTATACCTCCCTCTAGGTGCACCAAGGAACTGCTCTCTCCCTGCTCCTGCACTACAGGGTTCCCCCTTCCTCGGTGTTCCCTCCCCCCACTCCGGCCAGGGACAGGGACTATCTTGCTCTACTTGGAGCATATCGGTCGCCCTGCCCCCCGGAAATGTGGTGTAATGCATGCAGGTGTCGGGGTCCTGATCCACACTCCATCCTTGCCTGAGAGTGAGATATCGCACATCTGGTTGAGATGCAATACCTCTGTAGCAACCGAGCCCTTGGGGTGCTACACTTCTATTCTCCGTTATTCCTGAGGAAAAAAACAGATGGGACGTACGGGAGGATTGTAAATCTAAAATAGCTGAACAAACTTTTGAAGGTGGAAGCCTTCAAAATGGAAACAATAAAATCATCAGTAAAAATGCTGCTTCCCGATTGTTTCATGGCTGTCCTGGATTTAAAAGACTCTTATGATCACGTCCCGATACACAAAGACTACCGGAAGTTCTTCAGCGTAGCAGTTCCTATGGGTGGAGTTGTCAAACACTATCAATATACGGCCCTCCCATTCGGCATCGCCATAGCCCCAAGAGTTTTCACCAAAGTTGTTGCAGAGGTAATGCCTCATCTAAGGGAACAGAGCACCCTGGTCGTCCCATACCTAGATGACTTCCTGGTAATAGGCAGCTCCTTCCTAAACTGCAAATCCCATATGGGAAAGGTCATGAATTCTTTGACTCACTTAGGATGGCTTTTGAATCTAGGAAAATCCAAAATAGAACCATGCCAGTGTGGCGCCCCTGAGGGTTCAGTCGCCACAGAGGTACTGCACCTCACACAGAGGTGTGGTGTCTCCCTTCTCTCAGGTAAGGAGGGAGTGCTGCTCAGAACCCCAACACCTGCATCCAACACTACACTGCTCCAGGCCGGCTGGAGGGGCAACATGCAGAGCGCAGCTGCTGAGCCCTGACCCTGGCTGGAGTGGGGGGAACCAAAGGTAGGGGGAACCAGTAGTGGGTGTGGGTGGAGGAAGTAGATAGAGGGAGCACTTGTAGAAGGAGGTATATAATGGGAAGCCATCTTAGAGAGTGTGTTCAGTCAGAGGAGGAAAGTGGAAGGAGCAGAGGCTCCGCAGGAGCTCTGCTCCAGAGGCGGGCCTAGCCAGTGAGACCCAAGTCTGAGGAGAAGAGAACAGAAGGTTCAGTCAGTAGGGACCGTTCAGAAGAACAGTCCGGGAGCAGAGTCTCATTAGGAGATCTGCTCCATAAGTAGGGCCGAGTCAGGAGGCCCCGGATGGGAGCAGGGAGTAGGCTCCGTTCTAAGAGAGGATCCCAGGGGGTACGGCGCGTGCAGGACGGCACCCGTACGCCCCGCATCTGTCAGGAGACAGAGGGATCGTTGCCGCATTCTAATCCCTAGGAGGGTCAAGTAGGTCCCGGATCCGACGTGCAGGAAGGCCTTCAGAGCACCTGAGCGGGATTGAGAGTGGGCAGCGCAGGGCAGGAGGGAGAAGGACCTAGAGTGAAGACGGTCAAAATAGGAACACGAGAAAGTGGGGTTCTGCCAGGTACTCCTAAGCTGCCTGAGGAAGGACTGAACCCCTGTCCGGTGAACGCAGTACGACGTGGGAGGCTAGCACCTGTACAGTGCACCTGTGGAGTGTCTAAAGAACTGTGAGTAAAATCTTGGATGACTGCACAGAACTGTCTCCGTCTATTCCTTCGCCGACGCCATTTCCCTCCCTGCACTACAACGCCCAGCGCACCTTACGCTAACTACACTGCTCTGGAGCTCGCTCTACCTGTGGAGAGCCACACCACCCCTGCTGCCAGAACACCAGCTCCAATGGACTGCTCCGCAGTGGCGGCCCCTATAGCCGCAATCCACAGGTGGCGTCACGAACTTTCTATAAATCCCAATTGAATAAAACCCCTTTTTGCACTGACCGCCCTGGGTCACGGACCGGGCCAGCCACCGTGATATCCCCAGCAGCGAGATAGAGGCCCGGCTGCCGAGTACCCCACAGCCCTGGGGGCGCGTCACCAGATATAGGAATACCTAGGCATCGTGCTGGATTAAAAAAGACAGGAGTGTCGTCTCCCCACAGAAAAAAATCACAAAATCATAGGAGCCATGTCCCTTCTAGGCTCCCTGACAGCATGTTTCCCGGCCGTCCAATGGGCTCAAATACATACCAGGACCCTACAGTGGGAAATCTTAGAGGCAGAAAAATCCCTAAGAGGGCATTTAGAAGTGCAGCTAACACTATCTGCAGAAACCATACTTTCCCTAGAGTGGTGGGGGAACATAGACAATCTAGCCCGGGGGATTCCTTGGACAATCCCGACACCTCAAATCCTGACCACAGATGCAAGTCCCGGGGGCTGGGGGGCTCACCTCAACAACCTTGTAGCTCAGGGGGTCTGGACAGAACACCTAAAGCAAGTATCCTCAAACATGAAGGAGTTCCTAGCAGTAGAGCTGGCACTCCGGGAATTCATGCACACACTACAAGGACACCACGTGATTGTCTTTTCAGACAACCGGGTAGTAGTGGAGTACCTGAACCACCAGGGGGGTACACGGTCCCATTCCCTAATGCAGGCGACAGAGGTCATCTTTCACTTAGCCAAGGAAAACTTACAATCCCTGTCAGCACTACACATAAATGGGATAGAAAATCGCACCGCAGACTTTGAGTCGGACACAGCTAAAGCAGGGCGAATGGGCGTTAAATCAGTCAGTTTTTCGGCAGATTGTACAAATGTGGGGACGTCCCTCCATAGATCTGTTCGCCAACAATCGGAACAAGAAAACACACTCTTTTTGCTCCCTAGACCCCAAAGGGAACCCTGTAGCCGTGGATGCCTTCATGATCCCGTGGAGTTACCCTCTAGCTTAAGCTTTTCCTCCGATTTCTCTGATTCCAGCTGTTCTGAGGAAAATCAGGGTAGAGAAAGTGAGGGTAATCTTGATAGCCCCCTTTTGGCCAAAGAGGGCGTGGTTTTCGTGGCTGAGGATGTTATCAATCTTCGACCCATGGGTTCTTCCGGAGCTTCCGGATCTTCTTTCTCAGAGTCCAGTTCTCCATCCCCGGGCTTCAAACTTACACTTGACAGCCTGGAATTTGAAAGGGCTCTTCTGAAGGACAACGGTTTCTCCCCAAATCTTATCACCACGCTACTTCAAAGTAGGGAACCTGTGACCACCAAACTGTATGGGAAAACCTGGACGAAATTCCTTTCAGTCTCAGGTTCCAGGCTGGGTGGGGGTTCCATTGTCAGCTATCCTGGAATTCTTACAGAAGGGTTTGGAGCAGGGTCTGGCCACAAGTACCTTTAAAAGTTCAAGTTGCGGCCCTGGGAGCGCTCTACAATTTTGATCTGGCTAAGGATAGATGGGTATCTAGGTTCATTAAAGCATCATCTAGATCCCGACTCATCCCATCCCGAAATACTACATCCTGGGATTTAAACTTGGTCCTTTCAGCTTTAACGGAGGCCACTTTTGAACCTCTGTCAGATGTGCCCCTAAAAAATTCTGTCCCTCAAAACAGCACTCTTAGTAGCTCTCACATCCGCACTTAGGGTTAGTGATATTCGGGCCATATCGGCAGGCCCCCCCTTCACACAAATCTTGGAGGATAGGGTTACTCTGAATACCTACCCTGCCTATCTGCCAAAAGTGGCGTCAAGATTTCACAGGTCCCAGGAAATTACCCTCCCTTCTTCCTGCCCCAACCCTAGGAACACGAAAGAGAAGGTCTTGCATACACTAGACGTCAGAAGGTGCCTAATCCAGTATCTAGAGGCAACACAAAAGTGTAGGGAGGATAGTTCTCTCTTTGTTTGCTTTCTTCCCCTTACGAGGGCCCTGAAAGCTTCTAAGGGCACGCTGGCCAGATGGATAAGGGAGGCCATCTCACTATCGTACTCCTCACGCTGGGAAGCTGCCCCGGAGAAACTGAAGGCCCACTCATCAAGAGCGGCCTCCTGGGCAGAGAAGGCCGGTGCTACGATAGAGCAGATATGTAGAGCGGCAACCTGGTCTTCCCCCTCTACCTTCTTCAATCACTACCGGCTAGACTTAACCTCTTCTTCAGACCTTACTTTCGGGAGAAGGGTTCTGGAAGCTGTGGTCCCCCCCTAATGAGCCACTTCTCTGTAATTCTCTCCGTGGTGCCGTCATGGGGGGAAGGAGAAAGACGTAGTTACTTACTGGTAACGGGATTTCTCAGAGCCCATGACGGCACCCGTGCATTCCCTCCCTTTACGTGTGGGTGAGCACACTTATTAGTTACTTGTTGTAGCCACGTGGTGTCTCTGACGAGTTCTTAAATTGTAAAATTTTGTGTTACTAACCTAGTGGTCCTCTCATGCTCTGTAAACAACCTATGTGGGAGAGAGGTACCACCCTTTTATCTGTAGGTTTCCTGTCCTTGAAGGGCGGATCCCCTCTCTCCGTGGTGCCGTCATTGGCACTGAGAAATCCCTTTACCGGTAAGTAACTACGTCTTTTATCGTTCAGTTGCTTCTCGAATACCAAGTTAAGCAACCTTTTGAATAGTCTTAAATAATTAATAAACAATCTGCATCAGAAAAAATGCTAGAATTTCTTTTTATAAGGCTGAGTGTTTTTTCAAAATTGATACAAAGGCCCCCTGATTTTGACAGATCTCTCTGCTTCCCCTCTCTGTGTTAGAGATCGCAGCTGGGAGGGTTAGGGGGCTGTACTTAAATGTCAAGAGTGTAGCGAGGGGAGTCAGTATCTACAGTCTCAAGGAGGGTAGAGAAAACAAATGCTAAAAAAAAAAAAAAAAATTAAGGAAAACACGTGAAGAGGAAATAAATGCAGGATAGAAGCTGTGCTGATATATGAATGGTTGAACACAGCAGTATCCTGAGTACACACATACATGCTACCTACCTATATTACTGGGAGGGACCATCCCTCAAAGGAAAAATCTGAAACTTGCATCAGGCTGCAAACTGTCTATCAGGGGGTCTGAAAACGAATGAAGATTGCAGACTGAAACTTAATAAAGTTGCACTAACTATTCAGAGAAACAGATTAGAACTATAGTTCTCGTCTAGCAAATGACCATGTATGCGAGTGATCAACTGATGGAGCTGATCTGCTCGTAAACCCACCTCTTTAACATGCTGTTGGTGGTATTGGCTGGGGTTGGGGCTTGCATGTCTTTTTCAATAGTTCTTTTATTATGTCATTGCAGTGGCTCCAGATGACTATGTTTGCATAATGAAATCCTAGTCCTGCACAGGCTGAATCCCTGAGCGCTCCTATCCTGTAATGAAGCGCAAGTGCCTTTTCACTCGCTGCCCCTGTGCCAAAGCAATACCATGAAGACAAGCCTTCCCGCCATGTCTGTCCTGCATATAGTCCTGTGTGGCCTTTTCTCTCTCCGTTGCATCCGTTCTATGTATATCTCCAACATTCTCTTGCATCCTATATCTTCACATTTACAGGTTACAGAGATCTTATAGAAATGGTGTCCAGCTCCTACTCTACATCTGTTCCGTAATACCTACCCCCAGCATGCAGCTGTCAGGGCATGCTGGAAGTTGTAGTTCATAACAGCTGGAAAGGTAAAGGGTCTAGCCTCCGGTCAGATGTCTTATGTTACACTTGCTGCTCTCTCTTGTTTTGTACTGGTTTAAAAAGCCAAAATAAAGATTTGGTAAGAAGATAGCAATATCATGTACTGTATATAAGAACATTGCGTTGCTTCTCCAATACAGACTTTTATACAACTACAAAAAAGTCTTCTGAAGTTTTTAATAATTTATCACTGGGATGACAATTCAGACATCATATGACTTTTTAGGAAATGAATACATAGATGACATTGGATATTGCCATTGTTTGTTTCTTTGCAGTGGCTGCAATACCTCTTAGGTCCTGAAGCCAGAAGGAGACCAAAAAGTTCCTCTGACCCATAGGTGGAGAACCACTCGTAGTCACATGGTTGGATTAAAGTGGGTGGCAGCTTTTCTCTAATACCCCATGGCACTATAAAAAAATCGGTAGTTGCCAGGGGCTCAATGGCTGCGAAAGGGTGCGAGCACCACCAGCCACCAGTCGTGAAGGGTGCGACCACCACCAGCCACCAGTCGTGGAGGGTGCAACCACCACCAGCCACCAGTCATGGAGGGTGCGACCACCACCAGCCACCAGTCGTGGAGGGTGCGACCACCACCGGGTCTGCTCGGGAGGACGCACATTCAGCTGAAATGCATTGCGGCAAAGAGACCCTGCACCACAATACAAGCTACCAGCCAATCAGAGGCCGGCAACGGCCATTCGGCTTGCAAGTCACTGGCTGCAGATGGCAGTGACGTCATGCGCTGCCCGTCGCTTGTATGCTGATGGCAGCTGAGGGCTTCTGCGCCGGCTACAGAAGAGTACGCTGAGCGGTGTGGGAGTGGAGGAAGGTGAGAATAATCATTTATTTTTTTTTATACGTTACAGAACAGCGGTAGAGCGGAGACATATACAGTATACCAAGATGAGGGACATATATACCAGGATGGGGGACGTACAGTACAGACCAAAAGTTTGGACACACCTTCTCACTTAAAGATTTTTCTGTTTTTTCATGACTTTGAAAATTGTACATTCACACTGAAGGCATCAAAACTATAAATTAACACATGTGGAATTATATACTTAACAAAAAAGTGTGAAACAACTGAAAATATGTCTTATATTCTAGGTTCTTCAAAGTAGCCACCTTTTGCTTGGACTGCTTTGCACACTCTTGGCATTCTCTTGATGAGCTTCAAGAGGTAGTCACCAGAAATGGTTTTCACTTCACAGGTGTGCCCTGTCAGGGTTAATAAGTGGGATTTCTTGCCTTATAAATGGGGTTGGGACCTTCAGTTGTGTTGTGCAGAAGTCTGGTGGATACACAGCTGATAGTCCTACTGAATAGACTGTTAGCTGCTTTTTTCTTGCCATAATACAAATTCTAAGTAAAGAAAAACGAGTGGCCATCATTACTTTAAGAAATGAAGGTCAGTCAGTCCGAAAAATTGGGCAAACTTTGAAAGTGTGCCCAAGTGCAGCTGCAAAAACCATCAAGCGCTACAAAGAAACTGGCTCACATGAGGACCGCCCCAGGAAAGGAAGACCAAGAGTCACCTCTGCTTCTGAGGATAAATTTATCCGAGTAACCAGCCTCAGAAATCGCAGGTTAACAGCAGCTCAGATTAGAGACCAGGTCAATGCCACACAGAGTTCTAGCAGCAGACACATCTCTTCAACAACTGTTAAGAGGAGACTTTGTGCAGCAGGCCTTCATGGTAAAATAGCTGCTAGGAAACCACTGTTAAGGACCGGCAACAAGCAGAAGAGACTTGTTCGGGCTAAAAAAAACAAGGAATGGACATTAGACCAGTGGAAATCTGTGCTTTGGTCTGATGAGTCCAAATTTGAGATCTTTGGTTCCAACCACCGTGTCTTTGGGAGACGCAGAAAAGGTGAACGGATGGACTCTACATGCCTGGTTCCCACCGTGAAGCATGGAGGAGGAGGTGTGATGGTGTGGGGGTGCTTTGCTGGTGACACTGTTGGGGATTTATTCAAAATTGAAGGCATACTGAACCAGCATGGCTACCACAGCATCTTGTAGCGGCATGCTATTCCATCCGGTTTGCGCTTAGTTGGACCATCATTTATTTTTCAACAGGACAATGACCCCAAACACACCTCCAGGCTGTGTAAGGGCTATTTGACCAAGAAGGAGAGTGATGGGGTGCTACGCCAGATGACCTGGCCTCCACAGTCACCAGACCTGAACCCAATTGAGATGGTTTGGGGTGAGCTGGACCGCAGAATGAAGGCAAAAGGGCCAACAAGTGCTAAGCATCTCTGGGAACTCCTTCAAGATTGTTGGAAGATCATTTCCGGTGACTACCTCTTGAAGCTCATCAAGAGAATGCCAAGAGTGTGCAATGCAGTCATCAAAGCAAAAGGTGGCTACTTTAGAATATAGACATATTTTCAGTTGTTTCACACTTTTTTGTTAAGTATATAATTCCACATGTGTTAATTCATAGTTTTGATGCCTTCAGTGTGAATGTACAATTTTCATAGTCATGAAAATACAGAGAAATCTTTAAATGAGAAGGTGAGTCCAAACTTTTGGTCTGTACTGTATATACCAGGAAGAGGCTCAGGATGGGACTGATTGGCTGAACAAGCTGGAGAAGAAGTGGGGAGTTAACAGGACTATAGAACGTGAGGGTTGTCAGTCATTACTGGGAGAGGGAGTTTCGATACAGGAATAGAGCAGTGTGTGCGTGCTGACAGATCTGCAGCTCTGTGTGACAGTACCTGGGGCTGCACCACAACTACAGACGAGCCAGCCTACCCGGAGCTGCCCATTCCCACCTGGCTTCTCATCTAGAAGAAGAATCCTACCTTCCATTCCCAAGCAACTGGACTTTGGATCTCCAGGCTTGGAACCGTGTGTGACTGCCTAATTGCTCCATCACCGCGTGAGTAGCTACTGCTGGGACTTCTGGTTCCACTGTTGGGAAGTATATTAAAGCTATCTATCAGGGAGCATTGCTGGGACTTATGGTTCAACACACAAGGAGTTATAATAGGACCACCCATGGAGGGGATTTAGTTCTTGTTGTAGTAAGTGCGCCAACTGCAAGCACTCCAACATCTGCGTCAACTATAATCCGACATTGGACTGTCTTGTTTCCATTGATGCAGTCATTTGTAGTTTAAATTACAACTGGCACACTGCTAACTAATATCACTTAAAGGGGAAGTGTCATCCCTAACGTTCAGGTTTATTGCCAAGCCCATTTTGCAATTCCCCTTACAACATTCACCATTTATCCCTCTCTATAAATAAGCCTATTAAGTGATCCAACTTCATCTCTTGTGAGTTTGTACGGAACGTGAACAGGGGTTTCCCGAGTAGACCCCTGGCAGAAGACCCTCCTGCATCCTACTTCATCACCCAGTCAAATTCGGGTGGAGGCATTGCGCCATATTGATGTGAGAACTACTGGACACCCTTTCCACGAAGGCGGCTTAAAGGGGTGTTACATATACCAGGATGGGTGTAGGATGGGGGGCATTACTACATAATGGAGGAGAGGTGGCAACACTTATGTCCTTTATAGCATTTAGTACGCTACACAGGCCCATACATCTGACCAACATCTTTCATCCGATAGCTATCTAATGTGTATGGGAACCCTAATGGAGTATGAAATTCACCGCACACTTATTCCAGATTTGAAGGGCTTTATTTCAAGTGAAAACAGGCAAACATGCAATTATAAGCAGTGGTGACAGGAGGTGAGCGACATAGACTTTTGACGTTTCGACCTTTCTGGGTCTTTGTCACAATAGTCACTGGAAGAGAGGAAGAAAACAAAGCATGAGAGTCCAATAATATGACAATAAACAATGTGCATATATACAATATAAACAGTATATACAATATGTACACGTCCCTGGAGAGCTACAGATATATTTCAAAAAGACATAGCATATCATAAGTGCCAACCCTGCTTATAAAAGTGAAGACCTATGTTGGAGCAGTGGTTTGTAGGGATGGTTCGGGTGAACATAGATTGATGGGAGCCATATATTGGCAATACATAGGGGAACATTAGGCAAAAAGCATTAGCTAATTTATAGGGATTTTTCCATGAACAAAAGTTAATTTTAATCAATAGATCTTGGAATAATAATAAGTTCCACAATTGGATGTGTTTAAATAAAATGTTCCTGTGCTGAGATAATCTTATAAATGTGTCCTACTGTGTAATGGCTGTGTCTTTCCGTGTGCAGAACATGGTCTGATCATACCACAGCTCCTGGGCAGGGGAAGAAGCAAAAGAGTATACAGACATTACAGCATGGGGGTCACAGCTGATTCTTTCTGTCAGGTAAAGCTTTTCCCTGCCTGTTTTTAAACAATGTTTTACTTCAAAGAAAGAATCCGCTGCAATCCCCTGCAGTAATGTCTGTATACTCTTTTTCTCCTCCACTGCCCAGGAGATGTGGTATGATCAGACCATGTCCCTGTACGTTCAGACACAGCCATTACACAGTACACAGCAGGGGCACATTTATTTTTTTTTTAAATCAGATGCTTTTTATTAAGACTTTTTTAACATTACACATAAACAACATTGAGGCATCACCCAACTGGCAATGCCCTTCAAAACCCACCCGTTCCCCCTCCCCCCAAGCATTACACCCCCAAAAACCATATGGCAAATACAAATTTAATTACAGACCGCATATTATCATATAGCTTATCTAACTGGTAAAGCATTGATAATTTGATCCATGGATACAGAGCATAATATCTAATAGTCAGTGATTAATTAAGTAGAACCTGAGAGACCACAACATTTCAAATTCAATTGATATTTAAAATGGACATAATATGATAACCATGAAACATGCTCCATCTACCCCAGATTTTATCATATTTACGTATAGCCTTCCGCTTTTTGTACACTCCCTCTTCTAATCTTAATAAAAGACGCATTCTATCCAAGAATTCCTGGAACCTGAGAGGGGAGGGATCCAGCCAATGTGCGGCTATAAGCTTTCTGATCTGATATAGAGTCCTCTTAACAGCTATTATTTCATCCTCTTCACATCCTATTATTTCTACATGGCCCAACACACACACTTTAGGATATAAGGGTAGATTACACTCAAACACATTATTAATGTACTGCACACAGTCATTCCAGAATACCGCGACCCTCCTACACGTCCACATCATATGCATAAGATCTGCTCCTTCCTCTCCACATTTTGGACACACACTGTCATTCCTTGCCCCAATGCGCTGTAGAAATTTGGGAGTTCTATATACCCTATGCAATAAGTACAACTGTGAGAGTCTATGTGCCTCACATGTAGATAGTATCAGAACGCTCCCCACCACCTCTTCCCATTCTTCCAAGGATATAGTACCAATGTCACGCTCCCACCTCTCCTTAACATTTAAGGGTCTGTCCAACTGAAATTGCTGCATAAGTATCCCGTAGATTCTGGAAATCAATCCCTTCCCACCTCTATGGCATAATAATATGTTAAACAGTAGATGATGTTGGATATTACTCTGCATATGTCGCGGCTGTATAAACCATGCATGCCTCATTTGGACATAAAAGTAGAAACTAGTTTGTGGAATACAGTATTCTTCTTTCAGCTGTTGGAACGATTTAAATATTTCCCCCTCTAATATTTGCGCCACATTAGTTATTCCCAATTTTTCCCATATTCCGAATCCTTTCAATTTATGGATCTCTGGAAGGCCCGCATTATGCCACTACGGGTAAACCCCTATATTAACAACTATAGTTTGATTTTCTGCCACGTTTTCCCCATAAGTGCTAGGGTCGGAAGATGCTGCCTAGCATCCCACCCCAAGATTCCCGTTTCTAGAAAGGAGATAATTGGCAAATTGTGTGTGAGTAGACGTATCAGTTTATCTAGGTTCCCCTGAATTAACCAGAGTTGTTGACTCTGAGAGGCTAGAAAATATATCCATGGATTAGGTGCGGCTAGTCCCCCCTGATCTTTGGGCCTTTGAAGTGTATCCAAGCTGACTCTGGCCACCCCTTTTTTCCAAATCAATTCCTGAAATAGTGCTTGAAATTTATAAAATATTCTCATGGGGATCCACACCGGTGAATTATGAAGGATATATAATAATTGGGGCATTAACACCATTTTAATTAAGTTAGTTCGACCTACTACTGATAGGGGGAGTTTGCTCCAAGTATTGGCCTTTTGTTGAAATCTGGTAAGCAGTTCAAGTAAGTTTAAAGGAATGTCCGATAGATGTGGTCACTCTAACTCCGAGATATTTAAATTCTCGCACAATCTTCAAGCAAGTGTTCCCTGCCCTAGTATTCAGAGACAACCATCCACCGGCATAAGAACTGATTTATCCCAATTAATCCGTAGGCCAGAATGATCTCCAAACTCCCTTATTAAATTCATAGCCGCCGTCCGAGATTGTTCCATGTCGCCCAAAAACAACAGAAGGTTGTTGGCATATAGGGCCACCTGCTCCTCCAGTGTTTTATAGCGGAACCCCTGTATTTCGCTGCTGGAGCGAAGCTTAACAGCCAACGGCTCCATAGCCAGGGCGAGCAGTAAGGGAGACAACGGGCAGCCCTGATGAGTGCCTCTGCCCATTTCAATGCTACCAGAAAGATTACCATTAATTCGAATCCGAGCTACCGGATTGTTATACAGAAGCCGCAGCCAGGCCCGAAATCCAGTACAAAACCCCATCTTTCTCAAAACAGCCCATAAATACTCCCATTCGACACTATCAAAATCCTTAGCGGCGTCAAGTGATAGCACTGCCCTACCATCCGTATTTTGTGACTGCATTTGCAGATTAAGAAAAAGCCGGCGCAAGTTAATTGCCGTCGACTTGGCCGGTATAAACCCAGTCTGGTCTTCTGCGACCAAATGTGTGATAACCGCCACCAGTCTGGTAGCCAAGACCTTAGGTAAAATTTTAACATCTACTGAGAGTAAGGATATTGGCCTATATGATTCAGGGTTTAATGCATCCTTTCCAGGTTTTGGCAAAAGAACTATGCTAGCCTCCCTCATTGAAGTCGGCAAAGCCCTCCCCTCCCTCGCCCCCTTAAACACTTCCAGTAACCTGGGAAGCAAAACCCCCCCCAGCCTCCATATGAATTTCCCCGGGGATCCCATCAGTACCAGGGGCCTTGTTATTTTGAAAACCTTTTAAAGCTTCCTGCATCTCCTCCAGAGTAATTGGTGCATCTAGTTGCTCCCTCTGGTCATCTGTCAGACATGGTATTTGCATATCATGAAGATATAGATCTGTGTCCCTTTGCGCCTTAGAAAGTTTGAAGGCATATAATTGTCTGTAAAACTGAAAAAATTCTTCCATTATAGACTTTGCATCAGTAATTACCACACCCTTAGTATCACTGATAGCTGCTGACGCGCCCCCTGGGCCGTGGGGTACCCGGAGCCGGGCGGGTATATGGCTGGGGGTTGTAGTCACCGTGGCGGTCAATTCAAGGCGTATTTATGTATAGGTTATTTATAATGTCCGACTACGCCACCTGTGGAATGTGGTCAATAGAGACCGCCGCTACGGAACAGTCCTCTGAAGCTGATGGTTTGGCAGAAAGGGTAGTATAACTCCCCACAGGAGGAGTGCTGCTTCAGGGCAGTGTGTGGATGATGGTGGTGATGGTGCAAGTTGTCGCGGTGCAGGTAGGCAGTAATAAGACACAGAGTCCATATAATGCAGTCCCAGGTCCTTTACTCACGGTTAAAGTAGTTCCAGTTACAGGGCCAGTGTAAGAGCCCACGGCGTCCTGTGCTCTCGCAGGGAGGGGCTCGGTCGACCCTCAGGTATCTCTGGAGCATTTAGCAGGACCCCCTTCTGTGTGTCCTCTCTAGCCTTCTCCCTGAACCTCACACCTAGTGGTACTTCTGTCCAGTGTCCTCGGGCCTTGGCGGGCGACTTGTGTTCCGTCCCCTGGGTCCTATGCGGCTACTATCCTAGTACACTGGTGTGGACTTGTGGCCTGCGGTACTTGAAGTGCTGCAGCCTCCGGTTTCCTAGTTAAGCCTCTTTGCTAGTTGAGGGACCAGTTCCCTTTCTCTGACCTGACCCCCCCTACTTCCTAGTAGCGGCGGGCATACGGGTGGCTTGCTGCGCAGCCCGTACCCCTGGGGTCCCTTCACTTCTTCCTCCTGGAGCCGTTCCTGCTCCTTCTCCTCCACAGGCTCAGGCCTCCTGGCTGGGCCTGCCTGTGGAGAAGAGCTCATACAGAGCCTCTGCTCCCTGTCTCCTCCTCACTACTCCTCTGACTGTCTGCGCTCTCTAAGATGGCTTCCCTCTTTATACTCCTTCCTTACCTGAGAGTGAGGTATCACACCTCTGGGTGAGATGCAATACCTCTGTGGCGACCGAACCCTCAGGGGCGCCACACTGCAATCATAGAAGCCCCAGTCTGGTCCTTGGCTATAGTGGCTAACAAGTGCCCTGCACTCTCTCCCTCCACATAAAATTGCTGTTTAAGAAAGAACCGTTTATGCTCTGCTTGTTTCAATATATGATCATTTAGTGTAGCCTGTGCCCATGTCCAGTGTTCCCTGTTTGTAGGATTTTGTAGGTATGTGTATTGGAGGAGTCATGAAAATCAAAAGCTCTGTCTACTTGAGAGCACACTCCGCAGGAACCGCAAGAATAACAACCCCATTTGGGCTTGTGAGAGCCAAAATTTGACCCTTCTATGGGAGGTGGTATATAATGGCTTCTTACCAGCATGTCGTTTAAATTCTGGGATCTTTTTGGGGTTATGAGAGGCTTTGAAGATATAATATTTTTAAGAATGGGGTCTGACCTCAAGACCGGCTAGTATCTATTAAAAATTTCCGACATTTCCCTCCAGTGTGCATGGTAAGGAGTAATCAATCTCACCTGTTCATCTTTTTTCTTAGGTTTATTTCTCAAGAGCTGATCCCTTGGAGTTTCCGCTGCTCTGGCATAGCCCTGTTGGATAATATCTTTGTTATAATTATGGGCTTTAAAGCGTTTTTGTAATTCCCTAGCTTGATTTTCAAATAAAACATCCGAGGAACATATTCTCCGAGCCCGAAGGAATTGTCCCGTAGGGATAGATTTTATCACTTGGGGGGATGTGAAGATTTAGCACTCAATAAATAATTCAAAGCCTCTCATAACATATAATTTACTGGGCAATATGTCCCTGTAATTTGATTTACGTGTGATTAACATCCAGAGAGTTTCACGTGAGAATTCTGGACCATTTGCGCGACATAATAAATGCTGCAAAAATTACTACCACAGAACAAATAGTGAAGCTAAAAAATATCCCTAAACATTTTCGGGAATCCCATAACTGTAATTGGTGCCTTCTACGTTTTAGAGCAATCGACCAAATTCGTCTTGGTGCGAGGGGTGGAGATGCTAAAAATTTACTTTACAAAACAGAGGCAAAATGTATTACCATCCTTGACACTATAAAACCAAACGGGCTAAATGACTCCGTGAGCTTTGCCCCATTTTTGCGTTCGTTCTTGACATTGCTGTGCCTGTGTTTATGCCATCATTAATTTAATTATAAGTGTTCTCCCTGGGAAATGTATGTCGTTTAATAAGAGATATTTTAATAAATGTGGTAATTTGATATAATTAACTAATTGTATGCAATATTTTTCACTTGAACAAGTTATCTCTTTTGACCTGCAAGATAATGGATTCGTACCTGGATCTACTTATGAACTTTTACACAAGAAGCCAATGAAGCTATCATTGTTTGTCTGCAGCAATCGAATATATATGTAATTTACTGGTTTACCTTTGACATCTCTATGTATTTGAATGGATAAGGGGCAATCTTGCCCTAATCCAAAATGGCGCTGCTTACCACCCGTGTGGTGTGGTGTGGTGCGCGTGCGCGCCGTGTCACTGTTGGCCTCTCCTCTACCGCCCGGTGTCCAATCGGATGTCAGGTTCTGCGGACATGCGCAGTCTGACTTCCGGGACGCCGGCCGTGGGGGGATGACGTGCAATGGACGGTGCGTGCGCGCCCACAAACACGGGGCCTTGCAGGTGATAGGCGTACGATATAAATACCCAGGTGGACACTGCCTCAGTACCCCCCGACGAAGCAGAACGTGAAACGCGCGTTTTTAAATGGGTCTTTTTTTAGGGGCATATTTTACAAGGGTTGTCTGTTTGTAGAATAAACTTTTGTAATTAATAAATCTATTTAAATATTTGAAATGAATTTTCTGTTATTTGATTTATTGCAATGGGGAATGAGAATTAGTCTATAAATTTCTGGATTTTCCTCATTATGTATATGAATTAACCGAATAAGTGTGATGAACCTAGCTATCTTATTTTGTATACTTATATATTATTGGAGGCAGCAGAATGTATGGGGTCCTGTCGGGTATATATTATTGGAGGCAGCAGAATGTATGGGCTCCTGTCGGGTATATATTATTGGAGGCAGCAGAATGTATGGGCTCCTGTCGGGTATATATTATTGGAGGCAGGAGAATGTATGGGCTCCTGTCGGGTATATATTATTGGAGGCAGCAGAATGTATGGGCTCCTGTCGGGTATATATTATTGGAGGCAGCAGAATGTATGGGCTCCTGTCGGGTATATATTATTGGAGGCAGCAGAATGTATGGGCTCCTGTCGGGTATATATTATTGGAGGCAGCAGAATGTATGGGCTCCTGTCGGGTATATATTATTGGAGGCAGCAGAATGTATGGGCTCCTGTCGGGTATATATTATTGGAGGCAGCAGAATGTATGGGCTCCTGTCAGGTATATATTATTGGAGGCAGGAGAATGTATGGGCTCCTGTCGGGTATATATTATTGGAGGCAGCAGAATGTATGGGCTCCTGTCGGGTATATATTATTGGAGGCAGCAGAATGTATGGGCTACTGTCGGGTATATATTATTGGAGGCAGCAGAATGTATGGGCTCCTGTTGGGTATATATTATTGGAGGCAGCAGAATGTATGGGCTCCTGTCGGGTATGTATTATTGGAGGCAGCAGAATGTATGGGCTCCTGTCGGGTATATATTATTGGAGGCAGCAGAATGTATGGGCTCCTGTCGGGTATATATTATTGGAGGCAGCAGAATGTATGGGCTCCTGTCGGGTATATATTATTGGAGGCAGCAGAATGTATGGGCTCCTGTCGGGTATATATTATTGGAGGCAGCAGAATGTATGGGCTCCTGTCGGGTATATATTATTGGAGGCAGCAGAATGTATGGGCTCCTGTTGGGTATATATTATTGGAGGCAGCAGAATGTATGGGTTCCTGTTTGGGATATGTTAGTGAGTAGAGATGAGCGAATGTTTCAATGTTCGGATCAGACTACGATTGTTGAATTTGCAAAATTCGCTTAACGTCATAGGATTCAATGGGGGACAACAACAAACGCATACACAACACCTTCAAACTGTTCCAAAAGCTGCCAAAACGCTTCAAATTAGGGGCAGACACAAGGAAAGTGCCATCAATTGACCCAGAGTACAAGTACTATAATTATTATTATTACAGCGACATTTATTCCGTGGCGTTTTACTTGTGAAAAGGAGTCACTGACTGGTACAAGAGGAGAGAGGACCCTGCCTGCGAGGGCGCACAAACAATCTACAAGGGATGGGTGAGGATACAGTAGGTCAGGGTACAGCTAGTCGTGCAGCGGTATGCTGGAGCCTGGGTTACCGTAGATTGTACGCTTGTCAGAAGAAGTGGGTCTTCAGCTTCCTTTTCAAGGTTTCCAGGGTAGGTGAGAGTCTGATGTGTTGGGATACAGAGTTACACAGTAGGGGAGAAGTACAGGACAAATCTTGTATGCGATTGTGGCAAGAAGAGATAAGAGGGAAACAGAAGATCTTGGGAAGTTGCGTGCAGGGAGACTAAGTCACACATATATGGAGGAGACTGGTTTTCGATGGCTTGGTATGCCAAACTTAGTGTTGCATCGGCGTCTCTGCCTCCTGCTAGGCAGAGACGCCGTCCCTCTCACCTTCCTGTTCAGCGTGCGGCGTCCTGCAGCGCTCCTTCCCTCGCTGCTGCCGGCGCGCGCTCCTTCCCTCGCTGCTGCCGCTGCGCGCTCCTTCCTGGGCACTCTGCTTAGGGCGCGCGCGCGCTCCCCCTCTCTTAAAGGGGCCGCGCACGTCGTCCTAAGGAGTCCCCGGCCAATTGCCGGACGACTTCCCATATATAAGGCACCTCCTCCAAAATGGAAGTGCCCGAGCAAAGTTGTTTGCACTGTGTCTGATCTGTGCTTCAGCCCTCAGGTCCCGCTGCTAGCCTGACTTCTCATCCTGCCTGCCAGCCTGTTATCTGCCCGTTACCTGCCGAGCCTGCCAGCCTGCTCACCTGTTACCTGCCTGTTACCTGCCTTGGCTATCTGTCCGCTCACCTGGGAGCATCCGCCTGCCTTGTCTGTTAGACCGCTCACCTGGGAGCGCCCACCAGTTACCTGCCAGTTACCTGCCTCGTCTGTCTGCCCGCTCACCTGGGAGCACCCGCCTGTTACCTGCTGTCTGTCAGCCCGCTCACCTGGGAGCACCCGCCTGTTACCTGCCTCGTCTGTCTGCCCGCTCACCTGGGAGCACCTGCCTGTTTCCTGCCAGCCTGCCTGGAGACCCTGCCGTCACTTGCTGTGACCACCTTCCTGGTAAACCTAAAGACTGCTACTTGCCCTGCTTCCTCGAACTGTGACCACCTGTCTGCTACCAGAGATTTCCGCCTGCTTGCTGTGTCCATCCGCCATACCGGTCAGTCCCAGCCATCTGAGCCGTGGGAGCCACCTGCTCTCTTACAAGGTCGTCCCCAGAGTAGCACCTGGTCCCTCAGCCCGGATCCTCCCTGGTCACGGTGTCGTTAGCTGCCATACGACCAGGGTCGGTTCGGGTGGATACTTAGTCACGCCCCTCTGGGTCCCTCCTTGCACCTCGGCACAGAGGTTCCACCACCCGGACCCGTAACAGTTTGCTCGGGCCATGGAACCCGGTGGCACCCAAGCTCCCTCGCTCTCTGACCTATACCAGGAAGTCTCCCGTCAGAGATCCCAGCAGGAGTCCATACTGAACCACCTGCGGAATGTCAACTCCCGCCTGGACACACTGACTGCTTCACCAGCAACCACCGCTAGTTGCACGACTCGCGCCCCGGCAGCGCCGCTGCCCATCAATACCATGGCATCCTGCTCCGGACCCCGGCTTTCTGCACCTCCTCGTTTCGGAGGCCACCCCGCTCAAGCTCGGGGCTTCATAAACCAGTGCACCCTGCACTTTGAACTCTTGGCACATCACTTTACCACCGACCGGGCAGCACTGGCTTGGCTAAATCCCCTGTGGGAGAGACGGGATCCCCTAGTATCCAACTTGTCAGCTTTCATCACTGCTTTCCAGAAAGTCTTCGATGAACCGGGACGAAAGACCTTGTCAGCCTCCTCTCTGCTACGTCTCCGCCAAGGGAGTCTCACCATAGGCCAATATGCCATACGGTTCCGTACCCTCGCTTCTGAGCTTTCCTGGGATAACAAGGCCCTGCTGTCCGTCTTCTGGGAGGGTCTTTCCGGTCGGATTAAAGATGAACTTGCCGGTCGGGACATCCCTACCACCCTGGACGACCTGGTGTCACTTGCTACCCGGATTGACATCCGGTTCCAGGAACGTATCAAGGAAACCACCCGTGAGAGAAGGTTTCCCCACCTTGCTCCTAACTTCCAGAGACCTGTCTCTTCTTCAGTCACTCCCCGGGCGCACTCACTGGAGCCCATGCCGGTCGACCAGACCAAGTTGGTCAAATCCCGCCAGGAGTCACGCCGGGCCGAGGGGAGCTGTTTCTATTGTGGCAGCAAGGAGCACCTGATCCGTTCCTGCCCGGAGAGGCCGGGAAACGCCGGTGTCTAGGATCGCTCGGAGAGGTCGTCCTAGACAAAAGTAAGTCCTCTCCCTCCCTGACTTTGTCTGTCTCTCTCTCCTGGGGAGAGGATCGGCACTTTGAAATCGCTCACCTGGACTATGGAGCGGCTGGGAACCTCATCTCCCAGTCCTTAGTAGAGAGATACCGTATTCCCACCAAGCCTCTCACTGAACCTTTGTCAGTTGCCTCCGTGGATGGTAAACTCCTTCCAGTACCCATCCTGCTCGTCAGTGAACCCTTAACTCTGCAGGTGGGAATGCTGCACTCTGAGAATATCTCCTTCCATGTGCTATCCGGACTCTCTTACTCCCTGTTGCTAGGTCTACCTTGGCTCCAGACACATGAACCCGTATTGAACTGGCGTTCCAGCGAAGTACTCCGGTGGGGTCCTGACTGCCATAAGACCTGCCTGGTTCCGGTCCGCCCAGCTCGCCCTCCCCCTACTCCAGCTAATCTACCCAGTCTCCCGGCTCCATACTGGCCCTATGCGGACGTCTTCGGTAAAAAGGAAGCAGAGACGTTGCTACCCCATAGGCCATATGACTGCCCGATTGACCTGGTACCTGGCGCCACTCCTCCCTGTGGGCGTATCTACCCGTTGTCTGCGGCCGAAACCCGGGCTATGTCTGAATACATTGAAGAAAATCTGGCTAGGGGATTTATCCGAAAATCTACCTCCCCGGCTGGAGCCGGATTCTTCTTTGTCAAAAAGAAAGACGGCTCGCTGCGTCCCTGTATTGACTACAGAGGACTCAATCTAATCACTGTAAAAAACAAATACCCCCTGCCGCTCATCTCCGAATTGTTTGACCGTCTCAAGGGCGCCAGGATCTTCTCCAAGCTGGATCTACGAGGAGCATATAACCTGGTCTGTATCCGTCAAGGAGACGAGTGGAAGACAGCATTCAATACCCGGGACGGTCACTATGAGTACCTTGTGATGCCCTTTGGTCTCTGTAACGCCCCCGCTGTCTTTCAAGAGCTGGTCAACGACATCTTCCGTGACCTCCTGTACTCCTGCGTAGTGGTTTACCTGGACAATATCTTGGTCTTCTCTCCGGATCTCCCCACACACCGGAGGGATGTTCGTCAGGTCCTGCTTAGGCTTCGGCAAAACCACCTCTATGCCAAATACGAGAAGTGCCTCTTCGACCAGACCTCCCTTCCATTCTTGGGCTATGTTATCTCCCAGACAGGTCTGCAAATGGATCCCGAGAAGCTCTCTTCTGTTCTAAAATGGCCCCGTCCAGAAGGTTTGAAGGCGATACAGCGATTCCTGGGCTTCGCCAATTACTATCGTCTTTTCATCCCACACTTCTCGTCCCAGACTGCTCCCATATCTGCGCTTACCCGTAAGGGGGCAAATCCCAAGGTATGGTCGCCTGAAGCCGAGGAGGCCTTCCTTTCCTTAAAGAGAGCCTTCACCTCTGCCCCCGTCCTGCATCGTCCGGACTGTAATAAACAATTCTACCTGGAGGTTGATGCCTCCTCCTCAGGAGCGGTACTCACTCAAAAATTTTCTACCGGGAGAATGGTAACCTGCGGCTTCTTCTCCAAAATCTTCTCCTCATCTGAGCGCAACTACTCCATAGGAGACCGTGAATTGCTAGCCGTCAAATTGGCACTGGGGGAGTGGCGCTATCTGCTAGAAGGGGCTCTTTACCCGGTAATCATCTACACGGATCACAAAAACCTGGCATATCTCCAAAATGCCCAGAGACTCAATCCTCGCCAGGCCCGGTGGTCGTTGTTTTTTTGCCCGCTTCAACTTCATTCTTCATTTCCGCCCGGCGGACAAGAACGTCAAAGCTGATGCCTTGTCCCGGTCCTTCCTGTCCTCCGATCAAGAGGAGGAGCCTACGCACATCATTGACTCCTCCAAGGTGATGAATGTGGCCCCCTTGGATCTGACTCGTCTTCCACCCGGTAAGACGTTTGTAGCAGTACCAGATCGGGAGAGGGTTCTTTCCTGGGGACATTCTTCTAAACTAGCTGGCCATGCTGGCCAAAAGAAGGCCTTTCAGCTCATTACCCGGTATTACTGGTGGCCTACCCTGCATAAGGACGTTGTAGACTTCGTTGCGGCCTGTTCATCCTGTGCCCGTAACAAAGTTCCCAGACATCTACCAGCTGGCCATCTCCTGCCCCTGCCCGTACCTGCTGCTCCATGGCAGCACATTGCTATGGACTTTATCATCGATCTTCCTGTTTCTGCCGTTGTATAGTCATTTGGGTGGTCGTTGACCGCTTTTCTAAAATGGCCCACTTCATTCCCGTGCCTGGTCTCCCATCTGCACCCGAGCTGGCTAAAGACTTTATCCACCACATCTTCCGTCTCCATGGTCTACCCCTCCACATCATGTCGGATCGTGGGGTTCAGTTCACCTCACGCTTCTGGAGAGCCACATGTAAGCTGCTAGACGTCACCCTGGATTTCTCCTCCGCTTACCACCCACAGTCCAATGGTCAAGTGGAGCGGATCAATCAGATCCTGACCAGCTACCTCCGGCACTTCGTTAATGCCCACCATTCGGATTGGGTGGATCTCCTACCATGGGCCGAGTTCTCTTATAATAACCATGAGAGCGAATACTCTTCCAAATCCCCGTTCTTTATAGTCGGTGGCCAACATCCCCGGATTCCAGTTCCTGACTCCGCTTCTTTGGACAACCCTGCCGCAGAGTCTCTTGTCAGCGAATTTTCTTCTATTTGGGAGAGTACCAGGTCCGCTCTTCTTCTGTCTTCCGAGCGGATGAAGAGATATGCTGATAAGAGACGTCTGGATCCACCTCAATTCCATCCGGGAGACAAGGTTTGGCTCTCTTCCAAATATGTGCGGCTCAAAGTACCCTCCTACAAGTTGGATCCTCGGTTCATCAGACCCTTCGAAGTCCTCAGGCAAATTAACCCAGTGGCCTATAAATTAAAACTCCCGGCCACCCTACGCATTCCCAACTCCTTCCACGTATCCCTCCTCAAACCCGTTGTCCTTAACACTTTTTCCGACAATCCAGGTACGCCTCCTACTTCGGTTTCTGCTAAGGACGTCTTTGAAGTGGAGAGTATCCTGGCCACCAAGAGGGTAAGAGGGAGAACCTTTTTTCTGGTGGATTGGAAGGGGTTTGGTCCTGAGGAAAGAACTTGGGAACCCAGGGAGAACATCAACGCTCCTCTTCTCCTTGAGAAATTTCTCTCTGGCCTAAAAAAGGGGGGGCCTAAAGGGGGGGTACTGTTGTATCGGTGTCTCTGCCTCCTGCTAGGCAGAGACGCCGTCCCTCTCACCTTCCTGTTCAGCGCGCGGCGTCCTCCAGCGCTCCTTCCCTCGCTGCTGCCGGCGCGCGCTCCTTCCTGGGCACCGTGCTTATGGCGCGCGCGCGCTCCCCCTCTCTTAAAGGGGCCGCGCGCCTCGTCCTAAGGAGTCCCCGGCCAATTGCCGGACGACTTCCCATATATAAGGCACCTCCTCCAAAATGGAGGTGCCCGAGCAAAGTTGTTTGCACTGTGTCTGATCTGTGCTTCAGCCCTCAGGTCCCGCTGCTAGCCTGACTTCTTGTCCTGCCTGCCAGCCTGTTATCTGCCCGTTACCTGCCGAGCCTGCCAGCCTGCTCACCTGGAGCGCTCACCTGTTACCTGCCTGTTACCTGCCTTGGCTATCTGTCCGCTCACTTGGGAACATCCGCCTGCCTTGTCTGTCAGACCGCTCACCTGGGAGCGCCCACCAGTTACCTGCCAGTTACCTGCCTCGTCTGTCTGCCCGCTCACCTGGGAGCACCCGCCTGTTACCTGCTGTGTCCGTCAGCCCGCTCACCTGGTAGCACCCGCCTGTTACCTGCCTCGTCTGTCTGCCCGCTCACCTTGGAGCGCCCACCTGTTACCTGCCAGTTACCTGCCTCGTCTGTCTGCCGGCTCACCTGGGAGCGCCCACCAGTTACCTGCCTCGTCTGTCTGCCCGCTCACCTGGGAGCACCTGCCTGTTTCCTGCCAGCCTGCCTGGAGACCCTGCCATCACTTGCTGTGACCACCTTCCTGGTAAACCTAAAGACTGCTACTTGCCCTGCTTCCTCGAACTGTGACCACCTGTCTGCTACCAGAGACTTCCGCCTGCTTGCTGTGTCCATCCGCCATACTGGTCAGTCCCAGCCATCTGACCCGTGGGAGCCACCTGCTCTCTTACAAGGTCGTCCCCAGAGTAGCACCTGGTCCCTCAGACCGGATCCTCCCTGGTCACGGTGTCGTTAGCTGCCGTATGACCAGGGTCGGTTCGGGTGGATACTTAGTCACGCCCCTCTGGGTCCCTCCTTGCACCTCGGCACAGAGGTTCCACCACCCGGACCCGTAACACTTAGGCTTTTCAACTGGAGTCTCTGGGCAATGGAGAGCCAGTGCAGGGATTGACAGAGAGAGGAGAGAAGCCAGGGAATAGCAGGATGACATGTGGATTAGCCGGCCAGCACAGTTTAGGATAGATTGGAGGGGTGCGAGAGTGGTAGAAGGGAGGCCACAGAGTAGGAGCTTGCAGTAATCGGGGCGGGAGAGGATAAGGTCATGCACTGGTGTTTTTGCAGATTCATGGTTGAGGAATGTGTGGATACCGGAGATAGTTTTGAGTTGTAGTCGGCAGCAAGTGGAAAGGGCTTGGATCTGACGTTTGAAGGACATATCAGAGTGGGCAGCCATTGACTTTGATGGATAGGTCAGTTGGGGGGGTGAATGAGATGGTGGAAAGATGATGAATTTGGTTTTATCCATGTAAAGTTTTATAAATCTAGCAGAGAAGAAAGCTGAAATAGCGGACAGACATTGTGGGATTCTGGTTAGTATGGGGGAGATATCAGGTCCAGAGAGGTAGATCTGTGTGTCATCAACATAGAGGTGATACTAAAAGCCTTGAGAGTGTAGGAGCTGTCCCAGGCCGAAGGCGTAGATGGAGAAGAGCAGGAGTCCTAGAACTGAATCTTGGGGGACACCGACAAGAGGAAGAGGTGGTGTGTGAGTGTGAGACACTGAATGTCCGGTCGGTTAGGTATGAAGAGATCCAAGCTAGGGCAAAGTCGGTGATGCAGAGACAGCGGTACGCTTTGTAGATGAGGGCCAAAAAGAATATGTGCTCCAATGGATGACAAGCGTGGCATCAAGTGGTCTCTGCTCCTCTTCCTCCACCTTAACATCACACACAGTACAGTCCTCAGAGGTGGCACCCCAATTACCCTTGTTTTCCCCCGTGTCACAACTCTCCATCTCCAACTGCTCAACTGACTGTGGGGAACTACAAATGGGCGAGTCTGCAGAGCTGTTCACACATTCTATTCCGGGGAATCAGAGGTGTGATACAAAGCTTCACAGACTCAAGAGCGGGGGAAAGCATGTGTAGCAATGCCCAAATTTTTTTTCAGTTGATCTGGGCCCGGACGAAGTAGGATCCGAACAGAATCTAAACCCTCGTCATCAGACATTAACCCCTGGTGGTGGGAATGGATGGGTTGGAGAACGAAACAAATATGACTCGCCCCCTGGGCCGTAGGGTACCCGGAACCGGGCTTCAGTGCGATGCTGGGAGTAGTAGTGGTAACCCGATACCGTGGCTCAGGGTGGTCAGACCAAATGCTGTGGCAGTCTATTTGTAGGGTTTTGAATGTCCGACTACGCCACCCGTGGATTGCAGTCAGGGATGACCGCCGCTGCAAGGCAGACCGCTGAGGCTGATGTAGATATGCAGCACAGAGATAGGATAGCTCCCCACGGGAAGAGTGTAGCCTCAGGGCGGTGTAATAGGATGCTGGGGGTGATGGTGCAGGCGCAGCATAAATAGCACAGAGTCCAATGATGCAGTCCAGGGTTTTTACTCACAGTTATCCATGTCACTTCTGTCAGCAATGACTGCCCAAGCCGTGCTGCGTCCACCAGGTGAGGGGCTCGGTTAACCCCCAGGCAATTCAGGAGTATGGCACAGGACCCCCTTCTGTCCTTTCTCTGGCCTCTCGTGCCCCACCAGTGACCAAACTTCTGTCCAGCTGCCGCGGATCTATGCGGGCAAACGTTGGCTCCCTTTTCCCGCTATCCTATATGGTGCCTTCCTAGCAGGTTTGGTGGGGGGGTCGCACCAATAGATGATCACGACCTCTGGTTCTTGGCTGAGGGATAATTTACCTCCACCAACTTGGGAATCCGGTACCCTTCCACGACCTGACCCTTCACCCGATATCTCGCGGGTTTGCAACGGTTACTGTCCGTTCTGCTCTCTCTTAGGGTCCCTTCTGCCTTCTTGTCTCTGGAGCCTTTCTACTCCTTTGTCTTTCCTCTTTCCTTCCTTCTCTTTCTTCTCTCTGGCTCCGGCCTTCACCCTAGGCCTGCCTCGTGGAGCTGAGCTCAGGCTGAGCCACAGCTCCCTGTCAGCTCTGACTGAGTTGCTACTCTGCTCTGCTGCTTAAGATGGCTCCCACCTTTTATCTGCTTCTCTGTGTCTGAGCTCAGGTGACCTGCACCCAATGAGCTCCTTCCTATGCTCCAGAAAGCGTCCCCTTCTGCTCCTACCTCACTGGGTTCTCTCCCCCCTCCCCACTCCAGCCATTGACATGGTCAGTTGTGCCTGCAATAAATGGGAGCACCGTCGAGCTGTCCCCCGTAAATGGGGTGAGTGTGTGTATGCATCTACTGAGCTCTGGTCCATACTCCATCCTTACCTGGGAATCGAATATCACACCTCTGGATGAGGTGCAATACCCCTGTAGCAACCGAACCCTCGGGGCGCTACAAATACACACCAGAACATGGAGAACTAAACTAATATACAGCAGGGGTTGGAAAACTAAACTACTAAACAGCTAGGGTTGGAGAACTAAAGTACTATACACCAGGGGATGGAGAACTAAACCACTAGACACCAGAAGATGGAGAACCAAACTAATAGACAACAGGGATTGGAGAGCTAAACTACTAAACAGCTAAGGTTGGAGAATGAAACAAATGCACACCTGAACATGAAGAACTAAACTAATAGACAAAAGGGGTTGGAAAACTAAACTACTAAACAGCTAGGTTTGGAGAACTAAACTACTACACACCAGGGGATGGAGAACTGGACCACTAGACATCAAGGTGTCACTAGACAGCAAGCGTTGGAATCCTCAAGGCTTGTGGGACAAACCTCTATATGACTCGCCCCCTTGGCCGTGGGCACTCGGAACCGGGCAATAGGGAGACGATGTGGGTAGTAGTGGCGACCCAGTCCGTGGCTCAGGGTGGTCAGACCAGTGGCAGTCCTTTAGATGTTTTAAGTGATGTCCGACTACGCCACCCGTGGATTGCGGTTATTATGAACAGCCGCTGCAAGGTAATCCCCTGAGGCTGATGGCGTGCGCAGCTGAGTTTGTATAACTCCCCGCGGGAAGAGTGTAACCCCAGGGCAGTGCAGTGGATGGTGGGGGTGATGGTGAAGAGAGTCCCAGTACCGTTAGTGCTGGAGGAGCAAGGAGTACACAGACAACGTACTGCAGTCCAATGTCTTTTACTCACAGTTCATATGCTCCAGGTCACTTCAGCGCAATCAGTGACCACCCAAGCCGTACGGTGTCCACCAGGTGAGGGGCTCGGTCAACCCCCAGGCAACTCAGGAGCATGGCACAGGACCCCCTTCTATCCTTTCTCTGGCCTGCCCCACCAGTGACCAACTTTTGTCTGGCTGCCGCGGACCTGCGCGGGTAAACGTGGGCCCCGTTCCCCGCTGTCCTATTTGGTGCCTTCCTAGCAGGTTTGGTGAGGTGTCGCACCAATAAATGATCACAACCTCCGGTCTTTGGCTGAGGGTAATTTCTCCTCCACCAACTTGGGATCCGGTACCCTTAATCTGCCTGACCCTTCACCCGATATTCTCATGGACTCTTAGGGTCCCTTCTGTCTTCTTCTTCCTGAGCCCTTCTGTTTCTCTGTCACTTCCCCTTCTTTCCTGTTCCTTCTTCTCCTCCTTCCTTTGGCCTCTTCTCCAGGCCCACTTCTCCTTCTCCTCTCAGGCTCCGGCCTTCACCCTAGGCCCGCCTTTGAGCAGAGCTCCAACAGAGCCTCCACTCCCTGTCTTCTCCTCTCACTGACTGAACTCTCTCCCAGAACTAAGATGGTGCCCACCTTTTATACTTCCCTCTAAAACATGAGCCCAGGTGACCAGCAACCAATGAGCTCCTACCTACGCTCAGGAACCGTCCCCTCCTGCTCCTGCATCACTGGGTATTCCTCCCCCCTCCCCACTCCAGCCAGGGACATGGTCTGTCGTGCCTGCATTACTGTCTAATGGGAGCACCGTTGAACTGTCCCCCGGAAATGGGGTGAGAGTGCTGCATACAGCTACCTGAGCCCTGGTCCATACTCCATCCTTACCCGGGAGTGGGATATCACACCTCTGGCAGAGGTGCAATACCTCTGTAGCGACCGAGCCCTCGGGGCGCTACATATATCTAACACTTCATCTGATGCCTGTGCCTCCTCTAGGGCCTCCACCTGCGCCCTCAACTTCTTCCTTAATGAGACACATGTTCCAACAGTGCAGAAAAATCCCCCCACCTCCGTACTGCGCAGCCATGGCTCACCGCAATCAGGCAGTGTTAAAATGACTATGCCTTGGAGATCACAATCATACAGCTGAAGAGTTGTGGACAGCTCTCCAGGCCTAGTTTGAGCAATGGCTATCTCCACTGAACCTGGAGCAAGGGAAGGACATGTGCAATAACAGTGCAAAACTGGTGGCGTCCCTACGTCGGGGCAACCTCACACACCAGGGCAACCTCACACACGTGCCTTGCATATCTTGCATCCTTTACCTGATGGTACAGCAATTTCTCCGCCACTATTCCGGCCTGGATGCACTGCTGCTGAAACCACGGTCGGTGTGTGCTCATTTAAAACTATAAAAACAGTAGGATCTTTAGTATAAAAACCAGACTCGCCAATGTAACCTCTTAATCCTCCCAAGCTTCAACACAATGTTCAGAAGGTAGACAGCAGCAGTGATCGGTCCCCTAGACAATGAGCAAACTCCTTCTTGATGACAGAGGCCACTATCTCCTTAGCTTGCTGCTGGTACTTTTCTGTGGGAATAAGCTGGCTTTGTAGATCAGTGTTAGTAGTTTGAACTGGATACGCTGGGCAATTGGGAGCCAGTGAATGGATCTTATAGATTGCAATGTTATAGATTGCTGGAGCCAGTCCACAGTAAAAAAAAAGTAGCCATAGAGTGTCCGGGAACCTTGGCCAGGGATGCTTCTCGGCAGGGTTGCACGGGCCCACCAGAGAACCGGAGACTCCCCCGGTGGGCCCTGGCTTCTCCTTCAGGAGAGTTCATAATGCAAACCTTGCAGCTGCTATGGGGCTCTTGAGCAGGGGAGAAAGGTGGGCCCTCAGAATCAAATCCTCTGGTGGGCCCACTGTTCTTCAGTCTGACATTGCTTCTTGGTGACAGTTGTATTTCACCACAGCCATATTATTTAGCTTGGTGAAAGGACTTGCATAGAGGGAAACCGTATCTACGCCGGCTGTCATTTCTCCCAGGAAAGTCCTTTAATGCAGCTTCTTCCATAAGCAATGACAGCCCGTCCAACATCAGCTCACACTTCTTGGTGGTGCTTCAACACAGAAAAATGTTTCTTTGCGCCTTGAATTTCATGACTAAAGAGTTGTGCGATGGCCTGATCTACAATGCGTTTTCAGAAATAACATGCATAAGCAAAGCCACTGAAGATCATCATTAAGCGAAACTCATACAGCTTTCCCACAGACTGAAAGAGGGGTATTAAGACTTCCAGGAAAGCCAAGACTTCCCTGTCCTCACTAAGAGGACGACTGTCCATGTTCTCCTCCTCCTCATTATCACCCAATCTGCCTTAAGATAAGATGAGGCTGGGCTGTGTAGCATCACCCTGTATAGTTCCTTGCTCTGCCTGCAAGGCCTTGTCTTTGTGAGCTGCGAGCATTTCAGTAGACAGAGAAGCGGGATGGTGATGCTAATTATGGCTTCATCGCAACTCACCATCTTGGTGGAATCCTCAAAGTTTTGGAGACAACACAGATGTCAAACATCCATCCCCACTCATCAGCTGTTATGTGCGGAGGCTGACCTGAATTCCAATGAGCATGTTGAAGCTGGCACTCAACAACTGCCCTCTGCTGCTCAAAAATCCTTCCCAACATATGCAACGTTGATTTCCAACGTATGGTCACATCGCACACCAGTCGGTGAGCTGGAAGCTGCAAACGCTGCTGAAGCACTGCCAGGGTGGCGAAAGCTGTAGCTGACTTTCTAAAATAGGCACACACACGGCGTTTTCATGAGCAGCTCTGGCAGATCTGGTTAATTTTTGAGAAACCGCTGAATCACTAAGTTGAGCACATTTAGTGCTCGCTCAACACTAATGGGTACCCCTGTCTGGAGAACAATATCATCACCAAAGAATTAAAAGATGAAATGTAGCCTGCTTTATATACCATAGTACTAAGAAAACCAATTTCTATTATATCATGTGTACTTCTGTTACAATATCTGTACCAAAGAATTAATTTCACTAGATATAGAACTAGTATAATGGGGAGCAACACCAACTACAGCGAATCCAGCAAATGAAGACCCAATCAGGAGTGTTCACATTTCAAAAAATTAGGGCCTGACACCACCATTTCCGTGGCCAACAGATTGGAGATGGTGGAGTTCAGTCTCTTAGCTTTGTCATGTGTAGGAGGAAACAATCTTTTGCTGGCTGCAGTGCTGAGAAAGGGCGGAGTACGGTGGACCGGACTAACAGCTGGACCGTAAGTGAGATGCAGACGGAGATGTTACGATGGATAAGGTTGTGGTGTGCTCGTTCTCGGAGATCGGTCAAAAACAGCAGGCATGTCCTCTTCCATAACAGGTGATGGGCTTTCACTCAGCCTGACTGAAGCTGGTAAAGAACTGGAGGTTCTGCAGTCAGAGACCTGCTTGACAATACTTGGCATGGTAACAAAAGAGGAGGAAGAAGCAGCAGATGCGTTTGATGGGTTGGCTGATGGTTGTTTATTGAAAATCAGTTTTAAGTTTAACATGTTTGTGTACCCCTGTATGGAGATCAATATCTCCACCAAAAAATTAATTTTGCTAGAGTATAACTATTATAATAGAGACCAAAACCTCTTCCACTACAGCCAACCCAGCAGATGGAGACTCAATCAGGAGTGTACCATCCTCTCCAGTCGTTCATGTGTCAGACTTGTACTCTGTTGTGCTGGTGCATGAGCTGGTCTAAAAAATGTGTGAAAGGACTCACAGAAATAGCTTCTGCCACTTACACTACTGCTGCTACTACTATTTTTGCGTTGATAAATTGATGTGCCAGAGGTTGGAAGTGGAGAGCTGCAATGCACTGTGTGTGCCTCATTGCTGTCTTGGGAAAAAAACTCTCTTAAGGTTGTGTAAAAATGTGTTTCGATACTCCAGCATTCGCGGGTCCCTTTTCAGGGCGGGAAGCATGTGGCAAAATGTACTCTTATAATATGGATCGAACAGAATTGCAAGCCAGTAGTCAGCATTATTTAGAATCATAACTATACGGGGATCATGTTGCAGATAGTGCAGCAAGAAGGCACTCATATGTTGGGCTCTTCCAAGAGGTTCAAGCCCATGCTGTGTTGGTGGCTGGGTAATTCCGAAGCTTGTTTCCTCTGTCCCCTCCCACCAAACGCGAACAGAGAGGGGATGATTATCCTCTTCTTGTTCTGACTGTTGCTCGCCCCTATCACCTCTTCCATTTGTTCCTCGCCTCTTACACCTTCACTAACAATTTGTCTGGTATCACCAACCCCCCCTTCAACCGTAGTGAACCACGCTCCCTTGGCACCCTGAGATGTCCCCCAGTGTATGACGTTAGTAACAGAAAAAAGTATTTGTGTGGATGAGGCCTCTATAACATAGCAGATATGCTCTAAACTACACTGCTCAAAAAATAAAGGGAACACTTAAGCAACAGAATATAACTCCAAATAAATCAAACTTCTGTGAAATCAAACTGTCCACTTAGGAAGCAACACTGATTGACAATCAATTTAACATGCTGTTGCGCAAATGAAATAGACAATAGATGGAAATTATTGGCAATTATCAAGACACACTCAATAAAGGAGTGGTTCTGCAGGTGGGGACCACAGACCACATCTCAGTACCAATGCTTTCTGGCTGATATTTTGGTCACTTTTGAATGTTGGTTGTGCTTTCACACTCGTGGTAACATGAGATGGACTCTACAACCCACAGCAGTTGCTCAAGTAGTGCAGCTCATCCAGGATGGCACATCAATGGAGCTGTGGCAAGAAGGTTTGCTGTGTCTGTCAGCGTAGTGTCCAGAGGCTGGAGGCGCTACTAGGAGACAGGCCAGTACACCAGGAGACGTGGAGGGGGCCATAGGAGGGCAACAACCCAGCAGTAGGACCGCTACCTCCGCCTTTGTTTTAGGAGGAATAGGAGGCGCACTGCCAGAGCCTTGCAAAATGACCTCCAGCAAGCCTCAAATGTGCATTTGTCTGTACAGTTAGAAACCGACTCCATGAGGGTGGTATGAGGGCCCGACGTCCACAGATGGGGGTTGTGCTCACAGCCCAACACCGTGCAGGACACTTGGCATTTGCCACAGAAAACCAGGATTGGCAAAGTCGCCACTGGCGCCCTGTGCTCTTCACAGATGAAAGCAGGTTCACACTGAGCAAATGTGACAGACGTCACAGAGTCTGGAGTCTCCGTGGAGAGTGATCTGCTGCCTGTAACGTAATTCAGCATGACCGGTTTGGCAGTGGGTCAGTAATGTTGTGGGGTGGCATTTCTATGGATAGTTGCACAGCCCTCCTTGTGCTCGCCGGAGGTAGCCTGACTGCCATTAGGTACTGAGATGAGATCCTCAGACCCCTTGTGAGACCATATGCTGGTGCGGTTGGCCTTGGGTTCCTCCTAATGCAGGACAATGCCAGACCTCATGTGGCTGGAGTTTGTCAGCAGTTCCGGCAAGATGAAGGCATTGAAGCTATGGACTGGCCCGCCTATTCCCCAGACCTGAATCCGATTGAGCACATCTGGGACATCACGTCTCGCTCCATCCACCAACGTCACGTTGCACCACAGACTGTCCAGGAGTAGGCGGATGCTTTAATCCAGGTCTGGGAGGAGATCCCACAGGAGACCATCTTCAACCTCATCAGGAGCATGCCCAGGCGTTGTAGGGAGGTCATACAGGCACGTGGAGGCCACACACAATACCGAGCCTCATGTCTTAAGGACATTACATCAAAGTTGGATCAGCCTGTAGTGTGTTTTTCCACTTTAATTTTGGGGGTGACTCCAAATCTAGGCCTCCATTGGTTAATAAATTTGATTTCCTTTGATTATTTTGTTGTCAGCACATTCAACTTTGTACAGAACAAAGTATTCAATGAGAATATTTCATTCATTCAGATCTAGGATGTGTTATTTGAGTGTTCCCTTTATTTTTTGAGCAGTGTATTTCAAACTGAGACGCGCATCTCCGGTTATATTATAGATAAGTGCCTTTCTGCTCTATCTGCAGCATGTGGTCTGAGGCACGGCAGGCACAATCTAGTACCGTCCTCACGTGTGGTCTGGTGCACGGCAGGCACCATCTAGTACCGTCCTCACGTGTGGTCTGGTGCACAGCAGGCACCATCTAGTACCGTCCTCACGTGTGGTCAAGGGCACAGCAGGCACTATCTAGTCCCGTCCTCACGTGTGGTCTGGTGCACGGCAGGCACCATCTAGTACCGTCCTCACGTGTGGTCTGAGGCATGGCCGGCACCATCTAGTACCGTCCTCACGTGTGGTCTGGTGCACGGCAGGCACCATCTAGTACCGTCCTCACGTGTGGTCTGGTGCACAGCAGGCACCATCTAGTACCGTCCTCACGTGTGGTCAAGGGCACAGCAGGCACTATCTAGTCCCGTCCTCACGTGTGGGCTGGTGCACGGCAGGCACCATCTAGTACCGTCCTCACGTGTGGTCTGAGGCATGGCCGGCACCATCTAGTACCGTCCTCACGTGTGGTCTGGGGCACGGCAGGCACCATCTAGTCCCGTCCTCACGTGTGGTCTAGGGCACGGCAGGCACAATCTAGTAACGTCCAGTCCTATGGATGTCGCTGGTCTTCATCCGACACTGTCCTCCTTCTCTGCTTCATGTGGATTACACGTCCAACGTCAGCCACACAGCCTCTGCCATCACGTTCCTGCGCAGGCACACTTCTCTGCTCTGTGCGGAGAAAAAGGCAGAGAGAAGTGCGCCTGCGCAGGAGAGCGATGAAAGACACTGTCTGGATGATGTAGGACACGTCATCCACTTGAAGAAAGAAGGACAGCAATCTCAGGAAGAGGAGGCGCCAGATTAACACTATAGAAACCCATTGGACGGGACCGCCCTGTAGGTGAGTCTAATCAAAGGGTTTTTTTTACGTTATGCAGATCGGCTTGGGGACTTATATACAGCATTCTAGGGCATACAGGTGGTGGTCATACTTTATATGGAGAAAACAAGGTGACAGATTTCCTTTAAGCAGGTTTTCATCTATGCAGCTTGTACAAGTGAAGTTCATTGTTTCAAAAGTGAGTTACCTTTCTAAGCCATGTTATTATAGTACCTTTTAGGCTGAGTTCACACGATGCGTTTTTCATGCGTTTCCGCGGCGTTTTTGCAGTTGCGTAAGCGCCGCGGAAACGCATGAAAAACGCATGGTAGAAGGGCAGCAATGTTCCCCAATTGAAATCCGCATGTGCTGTGTCCATGATGCGGATTTTTCCGCAGCGTAAACGCTGCGGTCAAAAATCCGCAGCATGTCAATTAATTTTGCGGAAACGCTGCTCTTTTGCCGCCATTGACTTGCATTAGACCGCATGGAATCCGCATCACTGTATATGTTGATGCGCTTTTCATGCGGTCTAATGTGCGGATGGTACCCGGGTGTGGATGAGAGGACTCTCATCCAGACCCAGGTACCATTAAAAAAAAAAGAATAAAATAAAAAATATATATATTCTCACCTTCTGACGGCCCGCGCTGCGTCCTGCCGGCTTCCCGCGCACTTCGCGGTTGAATGAAGGACCTTCGCTGACGTCAGAGTCATGTGATGGGTCACGTGACGCTGACGTCGGAAGGTCCTACAGTCTTCACTGCCGGCAGAGGGAACAATGAAGCAGGACACCGGGGGCCATCAGAGGGTAAAGTATAGATTTATTTTTTATTTTTTGACATCACACACTATATAAATCCATGCCGGTTGCATGGATTTATATAGTGTGAAGTTGACAAGCACTTTCCAAGTGATGCTAAAATCGCTTGGGAAGCGCTTGTCAACCCGCATGCGGAAATGAAAGTGAAGAACGCTTCATTTCCGCATGTCCCTGGCAGGAAACCGCATGTACAATCCGCATGCGTTTTTTCCTGCCAGAGAGATGCAGAAACGCTCAGGAAAAAATCCTGAGCATTTCTGCATCGTGTGCACATACCCTTACATGGTTTACACAGATGCATCATGGGCTTTTCCTGCCCTATGAGTAAAATGAAAGGCTAAAATACAATGTGGAAACTTAATCAGAGAAATCTTTTATTTACATTCAGAACAGGTTTAAAATAAACAAATAACAATTACCACAGAAATCTCAAACGTTTAATTGAATAAATATTATATAAATAATGTTAAAATGTTATGTATAGAAATAATTCTAATTTTATGAAAGTGCATTTATGGGAGGATTGTAGGTAAGGTTTTGGCTTTGCCCCAACCCCTCAGCCTGCCTCCAGTGTCTGATGTTTCAGCGTCCTGGAACTGAGATCATGATGCCTGCTTTGGATAGCAAATCAATAGCCTTGAAAAACCCGGGAATAGGTGAAGGGGGTCTTTGGGGAAATTGGTCTCGAAAACAAGTCAGCGTGGAAAATTCTATTTTGTGGCTATAGTTGACTGTGGCTCCCCTGAGGGTTCAGTCGCCACAGAGCTACTGCACCTCAACCAGATGTGTGGTGTCTCTCTTCTCTCAGGTAAGGAGGGAGTGCTGCTCGGTACCCCAACACCTACATCCAACACTACACTGCTCCAGGCCGGCTGGAAGGGCAAGACGCAATGTAGTTTTCTGCTAAGCCCTGTCCCTAGTTGGAGTGGGGGGAACCATAGGTAGGGGGAACCAGTAGTGGGTGCGGGTGGAGGAAGTAGATTAGGGGAGCACTTGGAGAAGGAGGCATTTAATGGGAAGCCATCTTGGGTTGGCAGTTCAGACAGTAAGGACAATTCAGAAGAACAGTCTGGGAGCAGAGTCTCTGTAGCGGCTCTGCTCCACTACTAGGGCCTAGTACTAGAGGCCCAGGAGGGGAGCAGGGAGTACTCTCCGTTCTGTAGAAGGGATCCTAGGGGGTACGGCGAGTACAGGAGGCACCCGTAAGCCCCAAACCTGCCAGGTGTCAGGAGGATCGTAAGCCGCAAAAAGGGGAGTGGCCCAGTCGTGCAGCTTCAAGCCTTGGCTAGAAAAAACCGAGGCATCTGGCTTATATAGTCAGTTTCCGAAGCCTCATTCTAATCCCAGTAAGGGTCAAGCAAGTCTGTGCAACTCCAACGACAGTGGGGACTTCAGAGCACCCGAACAGGATACAGAGTGGGAAGCGCAGGGCAGGAGGGAGTAAGACCCAGCGTGAAGTCGGTCTAGAGAGGAACACGAGAAAGTGGGGTTCTGCCAGGTCTCCCAAGCTGCCTGAGGAAGAACTGAACCCCTTCCCGGTGAACGCAATGCAACGAGGGCGGCTGGCATCAGTACTGTGCACCAGTGGAACTGTCTTAAGAACTGTGAGTAAACACTCGGATGACTGCACTGAACTGCCTCTGTCTATTCCTTCACCGGCGCCATCTCCCTCCCTGCACTACAATGCCCAGCGCACCTTGCACTACTTTCACTGCCCTGAGGCCTGCTCCACCTGTGTGGAGCCGTCCCATCACAAGCTGCCCTACCATCTGCCTCAGAGGACTGTTGCAGCGCTGGTGATCCTCACCAGGCACCACAGGTGGCGTCATGAACTTTCCGAACTTTTCCCATCTTTATATTCCCCTTTTTGCACTGACCGCCCTGGGCCACAGACCGGGCCAGCCACCATGATAACCCCCTGCAAGCAGCCATAGGCCCAGATTGCCGAGTACCCCACGGCCCTGGGGGCGCGTCAGATCTGGCGTCACGAACAGGATACGTGACCAGCCCGCCATCTGCGGGTATTGTGTGCCTGCTCCTGGGCCTCATACACCAGCACTCCCCATTCACCGTCATGCCTACCCTGGAGCAGCTGTGTGGCGCCCTGCTGCGCAACAATATCATAGATCCCAGAGGGGTGCATGGACGGATTCCTCCACAAGAGGCCCTCATAAGCATTCACACGCCCCCACCTTCCACCTCAGACCACCAGAGGGAGCCCGTTAGGGATATAAATAGGGAAGGTGGAGCTAGGCAGTTCAGTCTGGAGTCCACAGTCTATGGAGAGGAGTTCTGCAGTTGCTAGCCTGCAGTGGAGCACAGTCCAGACTCAAAGAGCTCAGGTTAGTGAGCCAAAGGCGTGCCAACGCCATAAGAGCGGTGAAGAGTAGCGAGGCCTACTGCCTGTGTGAAGCCTAGCTAGGGCCCCGAGCGCGGCCGAAGGCGAGTGGAAAGAGAGCAACATAGGGGGCAGAGGAGCTTTACTCGCTCACCCCGAAACCATATACCAGACACCGGGTCCGCGTCTGCAGGGATTCATTATATCCAGCAGAAACAACCGGAACTCCTGGCGAACTACATGTCCCAGGAATACCAAACGCTGACTGTTATACTAGGGTCAGGAGTCACTGAAGCCTATACTCCAACAGAAGGCCCTACCACAGGATCAGCAGGTGCAAGACAGAAACCAAGTTAGGCCTAGCTCCAGGCAGGTCAGAAACTTATCTAGGAAAGGCAAGGAACAGGAGGCCCCACACCCGCTCACTGGGGAGAGTCCTGAAATGCACCCTTCACCCTAAAGTACCCTGGATCGTGCCTGAAACACCACCAGTAAAGGTACTAAAGTGAACTGTTGTGTGTCTGCCTATCCTTCCTCCGACCTGGCTGGGTCCCCTCTGTCCTGCATCCCTACACTTATGCTGCCCTGAGGCCCCGCTCCACCTGTGGGGAGCTATACCAACTACGCTGCCAGAACACCGGCCTCAGAGGACTGCCGCAGCGCTGGTGAACCTCACCAGAATCTACAGCTGGCATCACAAACATTTCCCTATCCCATATAAACTTTCCCCTTTTTGTCTTTTTTACTGACCGCCCTGGGTCATGGACCGGGCCAGCCACCATGATATCCCCCAAAAGCAGCCACAAGGCCCGGCTACCGAGTGCCCAACGGCCCAGGGGGCGGATCAGCCTTGGCGTCACGAACAGGATTCCGTGCCCGCTGCAGCGATGGAGTGTTGTGCCCGTTGCCACCAGGTACTGTGCGTCTTTAATCAAAACTGTGTATTAAACTGTGGTGAAGATCGCCGCCATTATCGCGCTGCAGCATGGGAAGAAGAAGGGCGTAACCGCGGGAAACTGAGAGGCGTAACTGCTGAAGCGAGCGAAGCCCCGGACACGCCCCACGCCTCGACGTCAAACCAGGAAGCGCCAGGTCCTGGAAGGAGCCCCGGTGAGCGCTCTGACGTAGGACGCAAGCGACGCAAGGTCCTGGAAGGAGACCGTCACCTGCGGAACTGCGGCCTACCGAAAGAAAAGAAGGTAGGCCACGGTTCGCTAGGGGGGCGCCAGAATGTCCGAGGAGCAGCACAACGCCGGAATACTGGTTAACGACCCTGTTCATCAACCCGCGCCCGATGCCGAGCAGGCCGGAGCAGCCGCTCCATCAGCAGGGCTTGTAACCCCTGTCATACCCATGGCCCTACCGTACATCCCTGGAGCGAAGTGGCTCCCCCAGTACAGCGGCAGACCAGATACCCTGTCTGGATTCAAAAGGAAGATATGCGGTATACTGGACATGTACTATATGACAGGCAAGCAAAGAGCCGCTGTTGTATTGGGACAATTGACTGGTGCTGCGGAGCGAGAAGTAGAAACCTGGTCGGCCGCAGACCAGGAGTCAGTGTCAGCAATCTTTAAAAAGTTACAGACTGTCTTTAAGGATCATACTGAGACTGACCTCCGGATGAGGTTCTACAACTCAGCAACCAGAGGACAATGTTCGGGACTATGCCTGGCGTCTACAAGGGGCCCTGCGAGCTCTGAAACAGGTTAGTCCAACCAGCATCGATAATGAAAATAAAATGCTGAAGGAGCAGTTTGTCCGGGGACTGAGGTCTCCAGAGGAGAGCAGGACTGTGCGTTGGTGGTCCCTGGATCATCCAAATGCCACCTTTGACAACCTTAAGGACATGGCTATAAAAGGACTGCAGCCCCTGGAAACAAATGCCATCCAATGTTATCAGGGTGGGGCCACCCCATTGCCTGCAACATCCACCTTTTCCCCGGTGGCTGCTGAAGTCAAGGTTCCAGCAACGTCCCCTAGTGAGCTGGACAGCCTGCGCTCTGAAGTGCGTCAGTTGTACTGAGTGCCCTGCAGCTGCGGACGGAGCCCGAGGAGGAAGGAAGGATCCTGCTAGCCGACAGCCCTGAGGATGTCCCCTGGATGAGAAGGAGGAGGAGGAGGATAACGCCACCCCCTGAGAGGACCAGCGACCAACGCCGCCTGCTGAAGGACCCAGTCTGCTACCGTTGCCGCAAGACAGGTCTCACCGTCCAGAGCTGTCCTTTAAACGAGAAAACCCTGGGGCCGAAGGCCGACACCCAGGAGTAGACCCCTCAGGCCCATCAGACTGGTACAGCAGGTTCGTGGGAGGAAGACCTTTCCTGTCTATTGTGCTGGACGGCATCGCGACATTCGCTCTGCTGGACACAGGATCTCAGGTAACCATCATGCCTGATGTCCTCTACAAAAGGTTCTGGTCCATAGATGAACTAAGCCCACCAGATCCAAATCTTTCCGTCTATGCCTCAAAAGGCCTCCCCCTTAACCTAGTCGGGGTTAAGGATGTGGCAGTAAAGGTGGGAAGAGTGGAACTGAAGGACCAGGGACTAATTGTAGTAGAGACTAATCCTGATGATACAAACTTGTATATGGTACTTGGCACAAACATTGTTAGTAACTGTTTGGGAGAAGTGGTGTTCTTGCTCCAACATCTAGCTGACACTGCAAGACCAGGCCAGAGGAGGGCGCTCCAAAAAGAGATCCGAGCCCTTATGTATCAGAAACAGGTAAAACTAACAGGCGGAGAAATTGGTAATGTGCGGGTGACAGACCCGGTACCCATTGTGATTCCCCCGATGAGTGAAATGCTAATCTGGTGTAGAGCAGCAATAGGTCTCAAAGGACGGAGCTACCAGGCGGTAGTAGAGCCCCTGAGTTCGGAACATAGACCTACACTCTTGACTGCCAGAGGGGTAGTGGATGTACGCAATGGGAGGGTGCCCGTACGCCTCCTAAACTGTGGGGAGGACGAGGTTAGATTACCACGCTATGCCACTGTTGCCAAACTGTACACAGTAGATAACAACTCCATACATGGTGGAGTCCTTAACCTCACCAGACGAAGTGGAGGATAATGACCCCGGAACCCAGGTGGAGGATTGGTGTCAACAGCTCCATGTTGGGACAGACACCACTCCTGCCCATCAGAAACAGGGTGTACACTGGCTGGTTCAGGAATACGAGCAGGTATTCAGTAAGCACCCACTTGACTTTGGAAGGATTAAAGGGGTACAACACCATATACCCACAGGTGACCATCCACCCATCAAAGAACGTTACAGGCCCATACCACCAGCACACTACCAGAAGGCGAAGGAGATGTTGCACGACATGAAGAAGGCAGAGGTAGTAAGGGATAGTTGTAGTCCCTGGGCAGCTCCCCCAGATCTAGTCCGGAAAAAGGACGGAAGCATGAGAATGTGTGTAGATTACAGACAAGTAAATCGCATTACACATAAAGATGCATACCCTTTACCACGTATAGAGGAATCCCTGGCTGCCTTAATGTCTGCAAATTACTTCTCCACCCTTGACCTCACTAGTGGGTACTGGCAAGTAGCTGTTGCTGAGGAGGATCGGGAGAAGACGGCCTTCACCACCCCAATGGGACTCTGCGAGTTCAACAGTATGCCGTTTCGACTCTGCAACGCCCCTGGAATGTTCCAGAGATTGATGGATTGCTGCCTGGGACACCGCAACTTCGAGACTGTACTACTATACCTGGATGACGTGATAGTGTACTCCAAAACGTACGAGGACCACTTGAAGCACCTGGCAGAGGTATTTGAATCACTGTCCCGGTACGGGATGAAGCTGAAGCCCTCCAAGTGCCACCTGCTCAAGCGAAAGGTACAGTACCTGGGGCACATCGTCAGTCCAGAGGGAGTAGCACAAGACCCAGAGAAGGTCACTGCCATCCAGAAAAGGCCGGAGCTGAAGAGCCTCAAGGAGGTACTTCAGTTCCTGGGACTAGTCGGGTATTACTGGAGGTTTGTGAAGGACTATGCCAAGAAAGCGGCGCCTCTGCAAGACCTCCTGGTAGGACAGTCCCCCAAAGGCAGAAACCCCCCGTTCCAGTGGGGTAAGGAACAAGATGAATCTTTTAAAGTGATGAAAGAGATCCTGACCGGCGAAGAGATCCTAGCCTACCCTGACTACAGCCAACCGTTCCTGCTGTATACTGATGCCTGTGTGGCGCCCCTGAGGGTTCGGTCGCCACAGAGGTATTGCATCTCACCCAGAGGTGTGGTATCTCACTCTCAGGTAAGGAAGGAGTATGGCTCAGGACCCTAACACTACATCCACTACACCACATTTCCGGGGGACAGGGTGAGAATGCACCTACGGGAGAGCACAAGTGTCCCTGATCCCTGGCTGGAGTGGGGAAGAACCACTTGGAGAGGGGGAACTAAGTAGTGGATGGGTGGAGAATGTAGATCCTGGGAGCACTGGAGTAGGAGTATAAGTAAGGAGCCATCTTAGACCAGAGGGTTGAAGTCAGTCAGAGGAGGAGAGTGAAGGAGCAGGGGCTCTGTAGGAGCTCTGCTCCAGAGGCAGGCCTAGTCAGGAGGCCTGAGCCTGAGAAGGAAGGGGAGCAGGAGAGGCTCCAGGATGAGGAGAGAAGGGACCCCAGGGGTACGGGCCGTGCAGCAAGCCACCCGTACGCCCGCCGCTGCCAGGAGGTAGGGGGGTCAGGCCAGAGAAAGGGAACCGGTCCCTTAACTAGCAAAGAGCTCCAAGGCCTAACTAGAAAACCGGAGGCTGCAGCATTTCAAGTACCGCAGGCCACAAGTCCATACCAGTGTACTAAGGAAGGTAGCCGCATAGGACCCAGGGGACCGAACACACGTCGCCCGCCAAGGCCCGAGGACACCGGACAGGAGTGCTACTAGGTGTGAGGTGCAGGGAGAAGGCCAGAGAGAACACACAGAAGGGGGTCCTGATAAATACTCTGGAGATATCTGAGGGTCGTCCGAGCCCCTCACTGCGTGAGCACAGGATGCCGTGGGCTCTTACACTGGCCCTGTAACTGGAACTGCTTTAATCGTGAGTAAAGGATCTGGGACTGCATTGTTTGGACTCTGTGATTATTCCTGCACTGCGACACCCTGCACCATCACCACCATCATCCACTCACTCTGCCCTGAAGCTACACTCCTCCTGTGGGGAGTCACACTACCTCAGCTGCCATACCATCAGCTTCAGTGGACTGTTCCGCAGCGGCGATCTCTATTAACCGCATTCTACAGGTGGCGTAGTCGGATATTATAAAAACACCTTTACAAATAGACTATCCCTTTGGTTTGACTGCCCTGGGTCACGGACCGGGTCACCGCCACGGTGACTACAACCCCCAGCATCTACAGGCCCGGCTCCGGATACCCCACGGCCCAGGGGGCGCGTCAACTTTGACGTAGTCGGCAGGATATGTAACCCACCCGTTATCATCGGGTATTGCGCGCCTAGAGATTGATTTACTGTACTGAATGTGGCGCCCGCCCCAGAAGAACGGGCGCCATTATGTGCGTGCTAAAAGATGACAAGAAACCACCTCCCATCGTGGGATAGGTCCCAGTATGGCGCCAACAGCGGAGCCCGCCCAAAACAGCAGTGGTCATGTATGCAAGTGTGTCCATCAAGGTGCGGGGGCTGACCCTGAAAGTGACAGACTGCAGATTGCCATGGGACCGCAGCCAACTGCCCTGGGACTGCCCCCAAAAGGGGAGAGGGGAGAAGAAAACTGGGAGACAGGGTGTGGTCTGTATCAGTCTAGACAGACCGCACCCGGCAGGAAAGATGGAGGACGGCAGCACCAGAGCCCCAGTCAGCGGCCTGCTGCAGGCCGCAGCACCCTACACCCTGGAGGAGCTAGTGGCTAAGCTGCCCCTGGAGGACTCGGAGTTCCTCCGCTCTGGGATGGAAGACCTGGGCCGGAGGATGGAGAAGGCCCAGTGAGACGCTCTCACCGAGTGGAGACTGGAGATGGAACGGCGGATGGCGGACCGGCAGCCGACGGTGCTACCAAGCACTGGCGGTGCCCCAGCCTTGGCGGATCCCGACCAGCCCCAGGAGGCAACGCGTGACGCAGGAGCGGCCGCGGGAGCAGATGTTACGGATCCGGGTGGTGGAACCTCTGTGCCGCGGTGCAAGGAGGGACCCAGAGGGGCGTAACTAAGTATCAACTCAGACCGACCCTGGTCGTACGGTGGCTAATGACTCCGTGACCAGGGAGGAACCGAGCAGAGGGACCAGGTGCTACTCTGGGGACGACCTTGTAAGAGAGCAGGTGGCTCCCACGGGTCAGAAGACTGTGACTGACCGGTATAGCGGATGGGCACAACAAGCAGGCAGAAGTCTCTAGGTTAGTTGACGGGTGGTCACGGCAGGTAACAGCAGGAGCCTCCAGGTAGGCTATCAGGTGGTCACGGCAAGTGACGGCAGGAGCCTCCAGGTAGGCTATCAGGTGGTCACGGCAAGTGACGGCAGGAGCCTCCAGGTAGGCTATCAGGTGGTCACGGCAAGTGACGGCAGAGCCTCCAGGTAGGCTAGCATGTAACAGGCAGGTAACAGGCGAGTGCTCCCAGGTGAGCGGACTAGAAGGCACGGCAGGTAGCAGGCAGGTAACTGGCAGGTGCTTCCTGGTAAGCAGGCGGACTTGCCCATAGACAGACTGGGGGATGAACGGAAGACAGACTGTCTGGCTGGAGAGTAGTCAGACTGGCGGACTGGAACAGTAGTCAGGCTGGCAACTGGACCTGAGGGCTGAAGCAGAGGTAAGTATGCTGTGCATCAACTATTGCTCGGGCACCTCCATTTTGGAGGAGGTGCCTTATATATGGGAGGTCCTCCGGCTATTGGCCGGGGACTCCTTAGGACGGCGCATGTGTGTCACCCTGACCTGGATGCCACAAGTGTAATTAAAGCTGTGTCTGAGAGCAAGGGGGAGGTTCTCTAGTCAGGGGAACATTAGCATGCAATGCCTCCTGACTCAGGCCAGTAGGGGGAGCTGGCTGCCCCTATAAAAGCTGGTACTGAGGGCAGGGTTAGAGAGAACTGGAAAGCCTGTCTCAGCACCGAGACGTGTCCCAGAGTGGAGCAGGGACAGAAAGTTGCATTGTAACCTAAGAGGAAGTGTGGCAGTAGGAGAGCCACAAGCCAGAGACAAGAGGCGAAGAGAGCCTGTCTTGGCAGAGAAAAGACTTAACTTTACCAGACTTTGGTGTCTGAGGCTGGAAGGATTCCACATCCCCCAGCAGAGAACCAGTCCGCAAGGGACTGTACATTCCCTGGCCTAAGAAGCCTGGAGGCCCTGCCACAACCGAAGGGACCGGTAAAGCCGTACAAGGCTGGGAGCAGAAAGGAACCCACGTCGCAGGCCATACAGGCGAGAATACACGGAAAGCTCGGAAACGTGGGCTGTTACCCTATCAGGAGGAGATAGCCAGAAGGAGCGCAGAAAGCACGGTAGGCCTACACCCTCACCCTGACCAGGGCCAATTTCCCCGTTGCTCTCAGACATCCAGGTCCCCTCCTAGCTGGGACTGTTTGTGGGTCAGTTTACCTGTTTAGTAAAGACCCTGGACTGCAACCTGTTGTCTGTGTGCTCCTTGCTCCTCCAGCACTATCATCACTGGGACTCTCACTACCATCACACCCACCATCCACTATACTGCCCTGGGGCCGCACTCTTCCCGTGGGGAGTCACACTACCCTAGCTGCACACCTCATCAGCCCCAGCGGTCTGCATGCAGCGGCGGTTCCTAATAACCGCAATCCACGGGTGGCGTAGTCGGACATAATTAATAACACATAACGGACTACCACTGGCCTGACCACCCTGAGCCACGGAACCGGGTTGCCACTACTACTCCCATCGTTCCCCCTATTGCCCGGATCCGAGTGCCCCACGGCCCAGGGGGCGAGTCAGCTTTGGCGTAGTCGGCAGGATTTCGTGCCCGCAACCACCGGGTACTGCGTGCCTGAAAAAGACTTTTGTAACTTACCTGTGGCGAAGTTTCCCGCCGTCCGGAGTCGTTTCCCGCCATCCGGAGCCGATTCCCGCCATCAGACGCCATCTTGGACCGTTTCCCGCCGTCTTCCCGCCATCCGCAGCTGCTTCCCGCCATCGGACGCCATCTTCAGGACGCCGCGCGGGAAGAAGAGGGGCGTGGACGTCAAAACCGCGCGAGATCCGAAGCTCCGCCCCACGCACCGACGGTGCGCAAGGTCCTGGAAGGGAGAGACAGCGACGCTGACGTCATCAGGACGCGACGCCAGGTCCTCGTCCATAGCAGCAGCAGCGGAGCCGCGGCCTACAGAAGAGGATCGTCGGAAGGTAGGCCACGCTTGACTAGGGGGGAGGAAGATGTCGGAAACAGAGGCGCCCACTACCACCAACGCAGCTGCAGCAGCGGTGATGCCCTTTTCCCTGCCCTACATCCCTGGAGCGGCCTGGCTGCCCAAATGCTCAGGGGAGCCCCATGCCCTAACTGACTTTAAAGAAAAGCTGTACAGTTTGTTCCAGGTTTACCCCCTGACAGAGGAGCAGAAGGTCAGCATATTGACAGGGCAGTTAACTGGCGCAGCCCAAAGGGAGGTAAAGTCATGGCCCACTGAGGAGAAAAGGACTGTGAAGGGTATTCTGGCCCGGCTGCGGGGTACCTTTGATACACGTACCTCCGCTGAGATTAAAATGAGGTTCTATGGATGTAGGCAGCGGGCACAGGACAGCATCAGAGACTATGCCCTAAATCTGCAGGAAGTCTTGAGGGCTATTCAACAAACTGACCCTGGCAGTGTGCAGGAAACGGATAAACTGCTAACAGAACAATTCATAGAGGGTCTGCTGTCTAGCGCCCACAGGGCCCAACTGCGCCTCATGTTCTTTCAGAACCCCGACCTGACCTTTGCCCAATTTAAGGACAGGGCCATAAGGGTGCTCCGTGAATCTGCAACCAGTGGCGCTATAAACCACCGGCGCCCTGCTATCACCTAACACCAGGAGGCGGCGCCCTCCTCTATGGACTCCGTGGAGGCTGATGCACAGGCCCTGAACCAAGCCCCGTCGAAAGGCCTGCACCACCAAGTCCAGGAGCTGACCAGGAGCGTCGCGGCATTGACCAGGACCGTGCAGGCGTTGCAAGTGGACCCGTCAAGACCCATCGAGCTGGCTTCAAGTCCGGAGGATGTCCCGTGGCGTCGACAGAGGAGGATCCCGTCGTTCCGAGGGAGGCCCACAGACCGCTACGCAGAGGATGGACAGCCCATTTGCCGTCGATGCAACCAGCCCGGACACATTTCCAGGTACTGTAATTTAAACGGGTCCAACCTGGGGCAGAGGGCCAACCCCCAGGCATAAGATCACTAGGCCCTTACAATTGGCGTAATAAGTACGTTGGGGGGCGCCCGGTTTTACCCGTGGTGCTGGACGGTATCCCCATGAGCGCCTTGCTGGATACTGGGTCGCAAGTAACCACAATCCCTTATGTACTTTTTAAGCAGTATTGGACTGATGCTGATATCACACGGTATCCAGACAGTAACTTGAGCATCATCGCCAGTAATGGCTTACCCGTGCCGCAGATGGGGTTCAAGGAGATGACCATTAAAATTGGTAAAGTTGAACTGCCGACACAGGGAGTTATTATTGTGGACATTGACCGTCGTGAAAGTCACCCTAAAATAACTGTGGGTACTAACGTAATTGAAAATTGTCTTTCAGAGGTAATTGTAATCTTACAACAGGTGGCGGTGAATGCTAGTTCCAGCCAACAGAGAGTCCTCATCAAGGAGATAAAAGCCCTGATGAGACGGCAGCAGGTAGAACTGTCTGGTGGTGAGATCGGTAGCGTAAGACTGAGTGACCCATTCCCCATTTCCATGCCTCCCAAAAGTGAAATGATGATCTGGTGTCGGACTGCAATCGGGTTGAGAGGTAGAGACTACCAAGCCATGATAGAACCTGTGTACTCAGACAGCAGGCCCACCATTTTGACAGCCCGGGGGGTGGTTGATGTCCGTCATGGGAGGGTGCCCGTCCGCATCCTCAACATTGGGGAGAGGGAAGTACACTTACCCAGGTACGCTACACTCGCCAAACTGTTTGTTGTCGAACACAAAGCTATCAGGGCCGCGGAACCCTTGCCTCCATCTCCACAGGCGGAGGGTAATGGCTCCCAGAAACAAAAGGAGGACTGGTGCCAGAAACTCCACGTGGGTGCTGACTCCACTCCCCTGCACCAAAAACAAGGAGTCTACCGGGTGGTACAGGAGTACGAGAGAGTCTTTAGTAAGCACCCGCTAGACTTCGGCAGAGTAAAAGGGATAGAACACCACATCCCCACAGGGAGCCACCCACCGATAAAAGAAAGACACCGACCTGTACCCCCTGCACATTATCAGAACGCCAAGGGCATGCTAAGAGAGATGAAAGAAGCTGGGGTCATTAGAGATAGCTGTAGCCCCTGGGCAGCCCCCTTGGTTCTGGTGAAAAAGAAAGACGGCACCATGAGAATGTGCGTGGACTATAGACAAATCAACCGTATCACCCACAAAGACGCATATCCGCTGCCTAGAATAGAAGAGTCTTTAGCCGCACTAAAATCTGCTAACTTCTTTTCTACTTTGGACCTTACTAGCGGGTACTGGCAGGTTCCTGTGGCAGAGGCTGACAAGGAGAAGACCGCCTTCACCACCCCGATGGGACTGAGCGAATTCAACTGTATGCCTTTCGGGCTCTGCAACGCACCAGGGACCTTCCAGCGGCTGATGGAATGCTGTCTAGGGCACCGAAACTTCGAGACGGTCCTCCTTTACCTGGACGACGTGATCGTCTATTCGAAGACCTACGAGGACCATCTCAAGCACCTGGCTGAGGTGTTTGAAGCCCTGGCAGGCTATGGCCTGAAGGTGAAACCATCGAAGTGCCACCTGCTGAAACCAAAGGTCCAGTACCTAGGGCACGTAGTAAGCGCGGAAGGAGTGGCCACCGACCCTGACAAGGTCACGGCAATCAAGAGCTGGCCAAGCCCCTCGAACATCAAAGAGGTGAGACAGTTTCTCGGGTTGGTAGGCTACTACCGAAGGTTCATCCCCGGGTTCACTAAGATGGCAGCTCCTATGCAGGACCTCCTGATCGGACAGTCTAAGTCCCGAAGTCAAAAGCCACCCTTCAAGTGGGATAAACCGGAAGAGGAGTCCTTCCACCAGCTAAAGATGGCCCTCACGGGGGATGAGATCCTGGCCTACCCTGATTACGGCCAGCCTTTCATTCTCCACACAGATGCCAGTAATGTGGGACTGGGAGCCGTACTGTCCCAAAACCAACAGGGCAGAGAACGGGTGATCGCATACGCCAGCCGGAAGCTGAGGCCCACCGAGAGGAACCCGGAGAATTACAGCTCCTTCAAGCTAGAATTCTTGGCGGTGGTGTGGGCCGTGACGTGGCCTCCGCAAAGTTCACCGTGTACACGGACAACAACCCGTTGACACACCTGGACAATGCAAGACTGGGTGCCCTGGAACAGCGGTGGATGGCCCGTCTCTCCAACTATGACTTCGTGATCAAGTACCGGGCAGGCAAAACCAACGCCAACGCAGACGCCCTATCAAGAATGCCTCACTTACCTGAAGGTGACGAAGACCCAGAAGAGCTGGAAGAGGTAGAACTCCCCGCGTTTCACCGGTATGGAGCCGCTCAACACTCTCACCGCGTGAAGGAGGAGGATCTAACAACTGTGATGATGAATCCCCTACCTCACCACAGCTGGGCCGAAACCCAAGATAGTGACCCTGCAGTCCGCCTGGTGAAAGATCTGCTGACCCAGGAAGACGCCCGCCTAGATCCAGATGCCCCAGAGGAAGCCAAGCAGCTGTGGAAGGAGAAGAGCAAGCTGTTCCTCTACGAAGGCAAGTTGTGCAGAAGGATTGTCAACCACCGGACGCACGAGCTGACCTGGCAAGTCGTGGTCCCAAGGCGGGATGCAGCTATGGTCCTGGGGGCTTACCATGACAGAGCGGGACACTTCGGTTGGAAGAAACTGGAGTTCCTACTAAGAGGAAGGTTCTTTTGGGTCGGCATGAGAGGAGCAGTAGAAAAGTGGTGCAGAGACTGTGGCCCTTGTCACCTGAGGAGGAAGGACCGCACCAGCCAGAAGACACCCTTGAGGCCCATCGTCACCACGCAGCCTCTTGAGCTGGTAGCTCTGGACCACGTCAAATTGGCTCCAAGCCGGTCTGGATACATCTATGCTCTGACAATCGTGGACCACTATTCCCGTTTTCTAGTGGTGGTCCCGGTAAAGGACTTGACAGCCCAAACAGCGGCCAGAGCCTTCCAGCAATATTTCTGCCGTCCACACGGGTATGCGGAACAGGTCCTGACAGACCAGGGTCCAGCGTTCGAGGCTGAAATCTTCCAGGAGTTCTGCAACCTCTATGGCTGTAAGAAGATACGGACAATGCCTTACCACCCCCAAACCAACGGGATGTGTGAGAAGATGAACAATATAGTCATTGATCTCCTGAAGATGTTGCCCCTGGAGGAACGCAGCCTGTGGCCAGAAAAATTGCCGGACCTGGTAGACATGTACAACAACATCCCAGTGAACGCTACAAACTGCACCCCGGCTTACCTGATGCGAGCTAGACCAGGTAAGCTGCCCGTAGACCTGGAGATGGGAGTCCTAATACCTGAGGACACCTCCCCAGATGCGGACTGGGATACGGAAAGGCAACTGCAGTACAAGAAGGTACAGGAGAGTGTGGAGAAGAGCCTGGCCCAGGTGAGAGAGAAGGAAGAAAGACTCTTCAATCAACACGCCCCGGCTGGTCCCCTAGAATCTGGTGAGCAAGTCCTAAAGCGAAAAAGAAGGCTACATAAGTTGGACGACCAGTGGGAAAGGGAACCCTACACCGTACTGCAGTCTGACCACGACAACCCAAAGGTGTGTGTAATCACCAAGGACGGAGGAGAAACCACTAGTGTCGTCTCCAGAGACCACCTCAAAAGGTGCCCCGAGCAACTCCGTAGTGCAGAAGAGGATCAGAGTGACCTTGAACCCGCAGAGGACAAGGAAGAAATGATCAGCACCGTTCTCGGAGAGTTCCCTCAGTCCTGGACTCGCATAAATGATGCCATAGTGGTACCCGTCCTGCATTTCCTGCAACTGGCACAGCAACAACCAACACCAGAGCCGGAAGGTGAAGAGGAGCAAGCGGTTCCAGAGGCAGAAGAGCCTGTTCCAGCAGCCCAGGAGAGTCAACCCTCTGCTGACAGTGAGCCTGCCATGCCTGCGGTAAGCCAAAGGACCCGCAGACAGCTGCCTGCCCTACCTGTACACCCAGCTGGTAGCTGTACCCCTAACGCTAGTGGGGAAAGCCAGGTTGGTCCACCACCAGACAGTGGGCTACGTAGATCAACCAGGAGCACAAAGGGGCAGATACCCGCTCGCTGGAGAATATAGAGTGTGCTAAATTGTAAATAACCTTGTTGCCAAATGTTGAATTGTTTTCCAGAGTTACATGCATGTTTATTAATAGCGTGTTTCAGTTTCTTGCAGCTACCGTAAGGACTCACACGCTATGGACTTTTTATAGCCGGGACCTGGTATGGACTGCATTCTGAGCCTAACCCAGGAATGAACTAAGACTGTGAAGGACTTGGGGTAGGACAGACCCCCACCTGGTTAAGGCTCCCGTTGTTTTGGTGATATGGACACCCGGTCACAGACCACACTGTGACCTAAAGAACTCAATTTGTGCGTCGTCTGTCTGTTAATGTTTTATTGTTATGTATATTATCTTTGGTTACTGTTTAGTCCCGGAGTACTAAATTTCACTAGGGGGGAATGTGTCACCCTGACCTGGATGCCACAAGTGTAATTAAAGCTGTGTCTGAGAGCAAGGGGGAGGTTCTCTAGTCAGGGGAACATTAGCATGCAATGCCTCCTGTCTCAGGCCAGTAGGGGGAGCTGGCTGCCCCTATAAAAGCTGGTACTGAGGGCAGGGTTAGAGAGAACTGGAAAGCCTGTCTCAGCACTGAGACGTGTCCCAGAGTGGAGCAGGGACAGAAAGTTGCATTGTAACCTAAGAGGAAGTGTGGCAGTAGGAGAGCCACAAGCCAGAGACAAGAGGCGAAGAGAGCCTGTCTTGGCAGAGAAAAGACTTAACTTTACCAGACTTTGGTGTCTGAGGCTGGAAGGATTCCACATCCCCCAGCAGAGAACCAGTCCGCAAGGGACTGTACATTCCTTGGCCTAAGAAGCCTGGAGGCCCTGCCACAACCGAAGGGACCGGTAAAGCCGTACAAGGCTGGGAGCAGAAAGGAACCCACGTCGCAGGCCATACAGGCGAGAATACACGGAAAGCTCGGAAACGTGGGCTGTTACCCTATCAGGAGGAGATAGCCAGAAGGAGCGCAGAAAGCACGGTAGGCCTACACCCTCACCCTGACCAGGGCCAATTTCCCCGTTGCTCTCAGACATCCAGGTCCCCTCCTAGCTGGGACTGTTTGTGGGTCAGTTTACCTGTTTAGTAAAGACCCTGGACTGCAACCTGTTGTCTGTGTGCTCCTTGCTCCTCCAGCACTATCATCACTGGGACTCTCACTACCATCACTCCCACCATCCACTATACTGCCCTGGGGCCGCACTCTTCCCGTGGGGAGTCACACTACCCTAGCTGCACACCTCAACAGCCCCAGCGGTCTGCATGCAGCGGCGGTTCCTAATAACCGCAATTCACGGGTGGCGTAGTCGGACATAATTAATAACACATAACGGACTACCACTGGCCTGACCACCCTGAGCCACGGAACCGGGTTGCCACTACTACTCCCATCGTTCCCCCTATTGCCCGGATCCGAGTGCCCCACGGCCCAGGGGGCGAGTCACATGCGGCCCCTTTAAGAGAGAGGGAGTGCTCTCGCGCCCTAAGCACAGTGCCCCGGAAGCTGCGCGCGCTGGCAGCAGCAGGAAGAGGAGCGCAGGAGGACGCCGCGCGGGGAGGTGAGAGGGATGGCGTCTCTGCCTGCCAGGGGGCTGAGACACAGATGCTACAGCAGGTAGGAGGAGTCTCCCTGTCCCGGGCACTGCCAGCGTCGACCTGCTCCTGAGCCCCCTGGTGGAGCCACCAACCCTGGGCGCTACCAACACCAGCTCGCTCCTGACCCCGCAGCAAGGCCCACTGCCAAGCCCTCCAGCCCCAGGCGTCACCAGCGGCGGCCCGCACTTAGGCCCACAGCCAAGCCCTCCAGCCCTGGGCGCCACCAGCGGTGGCCCACTCATAGGCCCACAGTCAAGCCCTCCATCCCCGGGCGCCACCAGCGGCGGCCCGCTCCTAGGCCCACAGCCAAGCCTTCCAGTCCCGGGCGCCACCAGCGGTGGCCCACTGCAAGGCCCACAGCCATACCCTCTGACCCCGGGCGCCACCAGCGGCGGCCTGCTCCTGCCGCAAGACCCACAAGTCCCGGGCGCACCAGCCCTGCATGCCCCGCACACCCCGACACCGCTACCTCTGGGCACCAGCGATGCCAGTCAGCTTCTGGGTCCCCTGCAGGAGCCGTCTCCCCCGCCTGCTGAGTGGGTGTATCGGCGTCGCCGGTGGGACTGGTCCGCGGAGGTAGAGGATCAGCGGCCCTCGCTCCTGCCCGCTCCGCAGCCCGCCGCTGTCTCCCGGTTGCCGGAAGACGAGGCCCAGTTCGAGTGGGACCATGCTGGGGAGGACCTGATGGGGTTCTCCCAGGAGACCAGGGCGGCCGCAACTTGCCACAAGGAGTTCTGCCACCAACAGCTGGTCCAATTTGAAAAAGAGTGCAGCTCACGTCGCATGCGGTGGGAGAAAATAGAGGCCCAGAATATGCAGGAGAAAACCCGGGGCCGTCAGTCCAACGAAGCCACCCACGGTCCCAGAGAAGAGGGGACCGTCGTTAAATTTAATTTAAAGGCCGGATGGGGGTTTATCCGGGACCCGCACACAGACATTGATTTGTTTGTAAATAGAAGGGACGTGGAGTCTCATCTAAGAGCGGGTCACCCTGATCGGGACCTCTACCCCGGAGACATTGTGACCTACACCCGTCACCGAGGCGTAAGGGGCTGGTATGCCCTCAATGTCCACAGGGTGGAGGAAGAAAGTGCGTTATACCTCTGTGAGGCTGGAGACCTGGCTGGGTCAGCTTCTCGAGGACCAGAGCCTCCCGGGAGGGAACACTTCTGTTAGAGACTGTCAGCAGTCACCAGTACCCGGGCAGAGTGGACACTGCAAGTTCAGAGTTAATGTGTGTGTGTGAACAGTTGACCCGTTTATTTAGTTACCCGGAACGGGTCCAAGAGACTAACCGGCTGAAGACTGGGAGCAGCCACTTCTTGTAGATAGTTGCACCTCTTAAGGTGCCCCATATTGGTTTTATAAGGACCTACAACAAACGAGTAACCTCAGAACAAAAACCCGTTGGAGGTGGCCGAAGACGAGGTCCAGCACCGGCATCATCTAAGCCCTGCAGCCACCTCAGGGCCTCCGTTGAGGGTTTGGGATGGGTCCCTCATGTTCGTCTGTTACCAGTTGCAAGTTGAACTTTAAAGAAAATGGACACCTGGTCGCAAATTGCACTGTGACCAGTTAATAAAAGACTACTTGAAAATGTTTGATATGAAGAATGTTTTATATGAAAAGTGTTTAATAAGTGAAGAAAAGGAAAATGTTATTAAAAGTGCACTTATAATGTTTTTGATAAAAGAAGTGTAACAAATAACGTTAACAGAAAGAAAGTCTCCCATAAAGGGAAGAGATGTGTTATGATCCTGCATGAGGACGAGTCCAAAAATTTTGCATGTCTTTAAAATTGTCTTTTACTCTGTTCCAGCTGCGGACGTGCTGTGTTTTACCAGGGGGGTGTGTGGCGCCCCTGAGGGTTCGGTCACCACAGAGGTATTGCATCTCACCCAGAGGTGTGGTATCTCACTCTCAGGTAAGGAAGGAGTATGGCTCAGGACCCTAACACTACATCCACTACACCACATTTCCGGGGGACAGGGCGAGAATGCTCCTACGGGAGAGCACAAGTGTCCCTGATCCCTGGCTGGAGTGGGGAGGAACCACTTGGAGAGGGGGAACTAAGTAGTGGATGGGTGGAGAACGTAGATCCTGGGAGCACTGGAGTAGGAGTATAAGTAAGGAGCCATCTTAGACCAGAGGGTTGAAGTCAGTCAAAGGAGGAGAGTGAAGGAGCAGGGGCTCTGTAGGAGCTCTGCTACAGTGGCGGGCCTAGTCAGGAGGCCTGAGCCTGAGAAGGAAGGGGAGCAGGAGAGGCTCCAGGACGAGGAGAGAAGGGACCCCAGGGGTACGGGCCGTGCAGCAAGCCACCCGTACGCCCGCCGCTGCCAGGAGGTAGGGGGGTCAGGTCAGAGAAAGGGAACCGATCCCTTAACTAGCAAAGAGCTACAAGGCCTAACTAGAAAACCGGAGGCTGCAGCATTTCAAGTACCGCAGGCCACAAGTCCATACCAGTGTACTAAGGAAGGTAGCCGCATAGGACTCAGAGGACGGAACACACGTCGCCCGCCAAGGCCCGAGGACACCGGACAGGAGTGCTACTAGGTGTGAGGTGCAGGGAGAAGGCCAGAGGGGACACACAGAAGGGGGTCCTGATAAATACTCTGGAGATATCTGAGGGTTGTCCGAGCCCCTCACTGCGTGAGCACAGGATGCCGTGGGCTCTTACACTGGCCCTGTAACTGGAACTGCTTTAATCGTGAGTAAAGGATCCTGGACTGCATCATTTGGAGTCTGTGATTATTCCTGCACCGCGACACCCTGCACCATCACCACCATCATCCACTCACTCTGCCCTGAAGCTACACTCCTCCTGTGGGGAGTCACACTACCTCAGCTGCCATACCATCAGCTTCAGTGGACTGTTCCGCAGTGGCGGTCTCTATTAACCGCATTCCACAGGTGGCGTAGTCGGACATTATAAAAACACCTTTACAAATAGACTATCCCTTTGGTTTGATTGCCCTGGGTCACGGACTGGGTCACCGCCACGGTGACTACAACCCCCAGCATCTACAGGCCCGACTCCGTGTACCCCACGGCCCAGGGGGCGCGTCACCAGCAACGAGGGATTAGGAGCTGTACTAAGTCAGAAGCAGAATGGCCGAGAGAAGGTAATCGCCTATGCAAGCAGGAAGCTCCGCCCGACCGAGAGGAACCCAGAGAACTATAGCAGCTTCAAGTTGGAGTTCCTGGCCCTGGTCTGGGCCATCACCGAGCGGTTCAAGCACTACCTAGCCTCCAGTAAGTTCACTGCCTTCACTGATAACAACCCCTTGACTCATCTGGAAACAGCCATGCTTGGAGCCATGGAACAATGATGGATGGCTCGGCTGTCAAACTACCAATTCACTATTAAGTACCGGGCGGGCCGCAAGAACGCCAACGCCGATGCCCAGTCCAGGATGCCTCACCAGTCGGACACTGAAGAAGAAGTGGATGACCTGGAGGAGATAGAACTACCTGCCTTTCATCGGAATGGTATGGTCCACGAGCTACGAGCCTCCAAGAGGCATCGCGGAAAGACGTTAAACCCCCTGCCTCACCACAGCTGGAAGGAAACCCAGAACAGCGACTCGGTTGTCAGCCGTATCAAAGAGCTGATAACCCAGGAAGGTTCCTCCCTAGAGAAAGAAGCGTCTCTACAGGCCAAGCAGCTGTGGAATGAGAGAAGCCGGCTGTTCATCTATAGAGAGAAACTGTGCCGGAGGTACTTCAATCCCAAAACCCAATCCCAAAACCCAGAGCCCCCACCATCCCCCCAGAGCCCCCACAAACCCGCAGCATCCCCCCAAAGACCCCACAAACCCGCAGCATCCCCCCAGAGCCCCCACAAACCAGCAGCATGCCTCCAGAGCCCCCACAAACCTCGCAGCATGCCTCCAGAGCCCCCACAGAGTGCCCACAAGCCCGTAGCATCCCCCCATCCAGAAACATCCCCCCAGAGCCCCCACAAACCGCACAGCATGCCCCCAGAGCCCCCACACACCTTGCAGCGTCCCCCTAGAGTGCCCACAGTTCCGCAGCATGCATCCCCCTAGAGTGCATGCAAACCTTGCAGCGCCCCCCCAGAGCCCCCACAAGCCCCACAGCGTGCCCCCAGAGGCCCCACAAGCCGCGCAGCGTCCCCCCAAGCCCTGCAGCGTAGAGCCCCCACAAACCTGCATCACCCCAGAGCCCACAGCATGCCCCCACAAACACCTCAGCATGGCCCCAGAGCCCCCACAAACCAGCAGTATGCCCCCACAAACCCGTAGCATCAACCCAAAGCCCGCAGCATGCCCCCAAAATCCCTCCAGAGCCTCAACCAGCCCTCAGCGTGCCCCCACAAACATTGCAGCGTCCCCCCAGAGCCCCCACCAGCCTGCAGCATCCCCCCAGAGCCCCCACAAACCTGCAGCATGCCTCTAGAGCCCCCACAAGCCCGCAGCATGCCCCCCAGCATCCCCCCAGAGCCACGAACAGCCTGCAATATCCCCCCAGAGCCCCCACAAACCCGCAGCATGCCTCCAGAGACCCCACAAACCTCCCAGTGTCCCCCTGGGAGTGCCCACAGTCCCGCAGCATGCGTCCCCCTAGAGTGCATGCAAACCTCACAGCGTCCCCCTAGAGTGCCCACAGTCCCCCCAGAGCCCCCACAAGCCCCGCAGCATCCCCCCAGAGCCCCTACAAGCCCCGCAGCATCCTCCAGAGCCCCCAGCAGGCCCCTAGAGCCCCCACAAACCTGCAGCATTACCCAAGAGCCCACAGCATGCCCCCACAAACCGCACAGCATAGCCCCAGAGCCCCCACAAATCCGCAGCATGCCCCCACAAACCTGCAGCATCACTCCAAAGCCCGCAGCATGCCCCCAGAATCCCTCCAGAGCCACCACCAGCCCGCAGCATGCCCCCACAAACCCGCAGCATACCTCCAGAGCCCCCACAAAGCTCACAGCGTCCCCCTAGAGTGCCCACAGTCCCGCAGCATGCGTCCCCCTAGAGTGCATGCAAACCTCGCAGAGTCCACCTAGAGTGCCCACAGTCTCCCCCAAAGCCCCCACAAGCCCGCAGCATCCTCCCAGAAGCCCCCAAAAACCCGCAGCATCCCCCCAGATCCCCCCAAACCCGCAGCATCCCCCCAGAGCCCACACAAACCCACAGCATCCCCCCAGAGCCCCCACAAACCCACAGCATCCCCCCAGAGCCACCACCAGCCTGAAGCATCCCCCAGAGCCCCCACAAACCTTGCAGCATCCCCCTAGAGTGCCCACAGTCCCGCAGCATGCATCCCCCTAGAGTGCATGCAAACCTTGCAGCATCCCCCTAGAGTGCCCGCAGCATCCCCCTAGAGCCCCCACAAGCGCCACAGCATCCCCCAAAGCCCCCACAAGCCCCGCAGCATGCCCCCACAAACCTCGCAGCATGGCACCAGCGCCCCCAAAACCCAGCAGCATCACCCCAAAGCCCGCAGCATGCCCCCAGAATCTCTCCAGAGCCACCACCAGCCGGCAGCGTGCCCCCACAAACCTTGCAGCGTCCCCCCAGAGCCCCCACCAGCCCGCAGCATCCCTCCAGAGCCCCCACAAGCCCCGCAGCGTCCCACCAGAGCCCCTACAAGCCCCGCAGCAGGCCCCCAGCAGGCCCCTACAGCCCCCACAAACCTGCAGCATGACCCCAGAGCCCACAGCATGCCCCCACAAACCTTGTAGCATGGCCCCAGAGCCCCCACAAACCCGCAGCATCACCGCAAAGCCCGCAGCATGCCCCCAGAATCCCTCCAGAGCCGCCACCAGCCCGCAGCATGCCCCCACAAACCTTGCAGCGTCCCCCCAGGGCCCCCACCAGCCCGCAGCATCCCCCCCCCAGAGCCCCCACAAACCCGCAGCATACCTCCAGAGCCCCCACAAGCCAGCAGCGTGCCCCCCAGCATCCCCCCAGAGCCACCACCAGCCTGCAACATCCCCCCAGAGCCCCCACAAACCCGCAGCATGCCTCCAGATGTCCCACAAACCTCACAGCATCCCTCTAGAGTGCCCACAGTCCTGCAGCATGTGACGCGCCCCCAGAGCCGTGGGGTACTTGGCAGCCGGGCCTATGGATGCTGGCAGGGGATATCACGGTGGCTGGCCCGGTCCGTGGCCCAGGGCGGTCAACTAAAAGGGGAAATTTGATTTGTATGGGGGTTTGCGAAGTGTTCGTGACGCCACCCGTGGAATGCGGCTAAGGGAGCCGCAGCTGCGGAGCAGTCCTCTGGAGTTGGTGTTACGGCAGTAGGGATGGTGTGGCTCTCCACAGGTAGAGCTAGCTCCAGGGCAGTGTAGGGGTAGATGGTGGATGCTGGTGAGAGACAACAGGACGGTCCCGGAGGAAAGACGGACACTCACACGGGGGTAAGCTTCAGTACCTTTACTGGTGATGATGCAGGCATGGTCCAGGGTACTCCGGACGAAGGGCGCACTTTTGGACTCACCCCAGTGAGCGGGTATAGGGCCTCCTGATCCGTGGCTTTATTCCTAGGCTTCTGAACTGCCTGGAGCTAGGTCTAGCGTGGTTACTTTCTCTCTCTCCCTTGCACCTGCTGACCTGGTGGTAGGGCCTCCTCATGGAGATCACTCTCCCTGGTCGCTGGGGCCTCCGTGACTCCTAGCCCTGGTACTGTAGTCAGCGTTTGGTAAACCTGGGACCTATAGTCCTCCATGGGTTCCGGTGGTCCCTACTGGATATAAAGGGACCTCGTAGGCGCGGACCCGGTGTCCGGTATATATCTCGGGGTGAGCCTGGTATGCTCCTCTGCCGCCTCGCTACTTCTTCCTTCTCCTCTCGCCTTCGGCCACACTCAGGGCCCTCACTAGGTCTTCACTCGTGCTGTAGGCCTTGGCTCGCCTAAGCACAGCAGCCAGCGTGCCGCCTCTTCGCTGCTCTCTGAGCGTCACTGTGACGCCCTCCCTGGGGAGGTGTACTCGGACGGCGGGCCGGTGGTAAGATGTGGTGGGGTGTCATTGAGGCCGTGGCACGGTCCATGCCCAGGGCTGTCACAATAAAAAGATGGGCTTTGATGGGTTCGGTGGTAAGGTTGATTCAACTACGCCACCTGTGGCGTCTGGCGAAGGCCACCAGCGCTGCTACTGTCCTCTGAGGCCGGTGTTATAGCAGCTTGGATGGTGTAGCTCCCCACAGGTGGACCTCGGTCTCAGGGCAAAGAAAGGTGTACTGTATGGAGGTATGGTGAGTGCAGTGCCGTGCAGGAATAAACAAGAAGAGGCGATAAATGAAGTCACCCAGGTCTTTTACTCACTTTAGATGCAAGTTCAGCCGCAAAGCTTCTCTCTGCTACAAAGGGTGTACTGCGGCCACCAGGAAGGGGGTTCAGCACTTCCCAGGTAGATCAGGAGCACCTGTCCAGACCCCTTCGGTGTGTTCCTCTCCTCCTTGTCTCCTCCCACTTGTGTTCCTCTCCTGGGGTCCACTAAGCCGCCGGGCTTTTCCAACAGAGACGTGAAGTTCACAGTCAGATATTGGGCGCCGGTCACCCCTCTTGCGGCAGGAGTCCCTCTGGCTAAGCCAGAGTGAAGAATACAGGTGGTGACTCCGCTCCGTCCGTATCCCCCTGGAATCCTTTCGCCTGTGGAGCCTATCTCCTCTGCTCCCCTCCAAGGCTTTCTTAGGATCGGACCCTGACCGGGCAGAGACACTGGTTAAGTCTTCAGCCAGCTACAGACTCTTGCTGGACCCTGACAGAAGACCACAATCAAAGGACCTTGAACCTAAGATGGCCACCTATTATATATGATTCTATAAGTGCTTCCTGTAAGTGTCTCCTCCACCAGGGCCGGCGTCAGCACCCGGCGTACCCGGGCAAGTGTCGGGGCCCTGGAAAATCAGAGGGGCCCACTCACTGTCGGGGCCCACCGCCCACTCACTGTTGGGGCCCACCGCCCACTCACTGTCGGGGCCCTGGCCGCTTCCTCGGCACCTGTTCAGTGACGCATGCACGCACACACGGTACACAGATTTGTACACATACAGACATACACACATTTTTACACAAATTCTTAAAGACATACAGTACAGACCAAAAGTTTGGACACACCTTCTCATTTAAAGATTTTTCTGTATTTTCTTGACTATGAAAATTGTACATTCACACTGAAGGCATCAAAACTATGAATTAACACATGTGGAATTATATACTTAACAAAAAAGTGTGAAACAACTGAAAATATGTCTTATATTCTAGGTTCTTCAAAATAGCCACCTTTTGCTTTGATGGCTGCTTTGCACACTCTTGGCATTCTCTTGATGAGCTTCAAGAGGTAGTCACCGGAAATGGTCTTCCAACAATCCTGAAGGAGTTCCCAGAGATGCTTAGCACTTGTTGGCCCTTTTGCCTTCACTCTGCGGTCCAGCTCACCCCAAATCATCTCGATTGGGTTCAGGTCTGGTGACTGTGGAGGCCAAGTCATCTGTCGTAGCACCCCATCACTCTCTTTCTTGGTCAAATAGCCCTTACACAGCCTGGAGGTGTGTTTGGGGGTCATTGTCCTGTTGAAAAATAAATGATGGTCCAACTAAACGCAAACCGGATAGAATAGCATGCCGCTGCAAGATGCTGTGGTAGCTATGCTGGTTCAGTATGCCTTCAATTCTGAATAAATCCCCAACAGTGTCAACAGCAAAGCACCCCCACACCATCACACCTCATCCTCCATGCTTCACGGTGGGAACCAGGCATGTAGAGTACATCCGTTCACCTTTTCTGCGTTGCACAAAGACACGGTGGTTGGAACCAAAGATCTCAAATTTGGACTCATCAGACCAAAGTACAGATTTCCACTGGTCTAATGTCTATTCCTTGTGTTCTTTAGCCCAAACAAGTCTCTTCTGCTTGTTGCCTGTCCTTAGCAGTGGTTTCCTAGCAGCTATTTTACCATGAAGGCCTGCTGCACAAAGTCTCCTCTTAACAGTTGTTGAAGAGATGTGTCTGCTGCTAGAACTTTGTGTGGCATTGACCTGGTCTCTAATCTGAGCTGCTGTTAACCTGTGATTTCTGAGGCTGGTGACTCGGATAAACTTATCCTCAGACGCAGAGGTGACTCTTGGTCTTCCTTTCCTGGGGCGGTCCTCATGTGAGCCAGTTTGTTTGTAGCGCTTGATGGTTTTTGCAACTGCATTTGGGGACACTTTCAAAGTTTTCCCAATTTTTCAGACTGACTGACCTTCATTTCTTAAAGTATTGATGGCCACTCGTTTTTCTTTACTCAGCTGCTTTTTTCTTGCCATAATACAAATTCTAACAGTCTGTTCAGTAGGACTATCAGCTGTGTATCCACCAGACTTCTGCACAACACAACTGATGGTCCCAACCCCATTTATAAGGCAAGAAATCCCACTTATTAAACCTGACAAGGCATACCTGTGAAGTGAAAACCATTTCCAGTGACTACCTCTTGAAGCTCATCAAGAGAATGCCAAGAGTGTGCAAAGCAGTCATCAAAGCAAAAGGTGGCTACTTTGAAGAACCTAGAATATAAGACATAGTTTCAGTTGTTTCACACTTTTTTGTTAAGTATATAATTCCACATGTGTTAATTCATAGTTTTGATGCCTTCAGTGTGAATGTACAATTTTCATAGTCATGAAAATACAGAAAAATCTTTAAATGAGGTGTGTCCAAACTTTTGGTCTGTACATCTAGCGGCGAGGAAGTGCCAGAAGGGCTGAAGGCTCATTCCACCCGGGCTGTGGCGACCTCCTGGGCTGAGAAGACAGGTGACTCGATAGAAGACATATGTAAGGCTGCTACCTGGTCCTGTCTCTCTACATTCCATAGACACGATAGATTAGATATTGGTGTATCGGCTGACCTCACCTTTGGGAGAAGAGTGTTCCATGCTGTGGTCCTTCAATAGATTGCTTCATCTCTGTAATTCTCTCATGGTGCTGTCATGGTCGACCAATAAAATCTTAAATTACATACCGGTAATGGGATTTTTTCGGAGACCATGACAGCACCCTTATATTCCCTCCCTTCACGTTTGTGGGAACACTCCCCTTTTATTAATTATAATCTCACACTCAAAAGGTGTCGTCTGGTATGGCAATTTTGTGATTGTTTGCTGTGTTTATTAACCTGACGGTCCTCTCAATGCTCTGTAATCCAAACTGAGGTGGGAGAGAGGTGGCGCCCTTTTAAGCCTGTAGGTTTCCTCTCCTTGGTGGGCGGATCCCCTCTCTCGTGGTGCTGTCATGGTCTCTGAAAAATCCCGTTACCGGTAAGTAACTTACGACTATTCATTTGATGGAGCAATCAAAAAGTTGTACCCCAAAATGGTATTAAAAACGGTCTTAGAAAATTGAAACACAAGCCAAACAATTTGTTTGCAAAGTTTAGAATTTTTTAAAAGCAGTAAAATGTTTTTGTTGTCTTCTGCACCATTTCACTTTATTTGGAATTCATTGCCCTTTTTTTCTATATGTTGCACAGTAAAGTGAATGGTGTCTTTCAAAAATGCTGTAATTTTGTCCCACAAAGTACACCTCAACCCTGCTGTATTCAATAGTGTCTGTGTTATTCACTATGTAATATGTTGTTTTTTATTGTATACTAATGTATAGTGACTAGTGATGATCGATCGTGTTCTATGAACCCATTCAGCGAGCACGCTGTCTAACAGCCGTGACATTTGCAGGCACGGCAACCTTAAAAGAAATGCCGAGCATGCCAAAATACTCGGCGAGCACCCGAGCATGCTTGAGGAAAGGGTTGATAAAACACGCTCGATCATCACTAATAGTGACCAGATGCCTCTAAGGAATCTTTTTTGGCCTCTGTTTTACTGGTGCTTGAAGTGCACATTTTTGTAGCTCTAATGATTAAGTAATATGCAACTATGTGAACTGCAATTGCCAATTAACAATTTAAGGGAATCCATCAGATATACCCCTCCCTCCAATTGCCATTCATGACCATGCAGGATTTGGAAAGCTAAATCCATAGACACCTCTATATCTTTAATCTGTTGCTGCATTTCTGAGTGCTCTGGGTGTAACGGAGCACTAACCAAGCCTCAGCCTTCCAAGGTTGCTTCCCTGCCGAGCACCAGCCTCTTTATCTTGATTGATAGCTCACTGTCAGTTTTTTGGGACGTCAGGCACCAAGTAAGGAAAATCAGTGAGCTAGACACTAGCACTGGGAACTTTCCCTCCGTACACGCAAAACATAAACAAAAAAAAAAGCAATTTGGCACGTTACTCAATTTATGTAGATTTATAGAATGAAATGTTGGATTTCGTACGAGCTCGATCCGTGTTTTTCACAGAACTCATATCTATTATAGTCTAGGGCTGTTCACATATTTCTGCGGATTGCGTATTTTTCACCGAAACACGTTGACCTGTCAGATTTTGATCCAAATCAAAGTTTAGAACATCTCGGATGCAAAACAAAGCTGATGAAAGTCTGAATGAGGCCTTACTCTATTATTTATTTTTTAAGCAGCGTTCATTCCAGGCTGTTGTACACATGAAGAGGGTTTACACACCTAAAATACATATATAAAACACAGAAACAAGCTACCATTGACAGACTAGTATGGAGGCGGACACTGCCACTACAAGCTAACAGTGTGGATTCTGGTGTCTCGCTCCTTCCCTCAGGGTGTATTCCAAAAGCCTCCTCCAATAAGCAAGTTCTGGACAAGCTGCAGGTGGAGAGGGAGCGCGGGATTACGGTGAAGGCCCAGACTGCGTCTCTGTTTTACACTTACGAGGGAAAGAAGTATCTCCTGAACCTGATCAACACTCCGGTGAGTGTGACGTTTCTTCTTGATTTGTTTCTCTGTGGTCTTGTTGCGGATGTTCAACAGGTCATGGCGGTCGCGTGACCTGTCACATGACTAAATGACGTCATGGAAGGTCCTTTCACACCACCGCGAGCCGTACAAGAGACCGGACGCAGTGGAGAAAAGACCGGGGGCCATCAGAAGGTAAGTATAATGTTTTTTTCTCCAATCCCATCCACGACAGCACACCTGGAGGTAGCCTTCCCATCCTAATTAGGGACAGGAAAACAAGAGGTTAAATAGCCCCTTCCCGCTACAATCCCCAGTGTTTTCCTGTCCCTATGGGATGAAGATGTTACCTGGGGTGCCTGCGGCCGGCAAGCAGGGCCCTATTAAATTTACCTGCCGGGCTTCAGGGAGCGATCGCCTCCGACCTTCCTTCCTTTGCAGCAACCGTGTCTCCTTGAGAGCGGGACCCCCCCCCACTCGCCTGCGGGTAAAGCCGAGTAGGGTTTTGGGGGCTGGGGGCCTCCTGTAGCTCCCCGGCCGGAGTCTCCTCTGTCCTGCATGGCGGCGTGCCGGAAGTCAGGCTTTTGGCCTGCGGGACGTCACTTCTGGTGCGTTCCACCGTGGAACGCATGGGGTCCGCGGCGGGAAATTCAAATGGAGAAGCCACGGTTTGCCCTGAAAATGAGGATCCTTCACCGGATAGGTGAAAATTTGGTGCTGGATCTCGGTCTCCCCTATAAAAGACCCAGATGAGAAGACTCCATTAAGGTAGGACAGAATATTCTGCTACTATGGAGGGTGCTGTTCCAAGGCCTGCGTCTGCAGAGCCCAGCGCTAACCCGGCCCCAGTAAGTACTAGGTCCTAGGTTATTCCCCACTCTCTTTTGAGCAGGATCCTAAATATATTTTAAATGTCCCCTTTTTTATTTTTAATTTAGGGAGACAAGGATCCTGCACCGACAGTGGGAGAAAGCACTACAGTTCGCAAATGTGCCATCTGTATAAAAAAGCTGGCTTCAGGGCATAAGAAACCCCTATGCTGGAAATGCACTGACAACATTGTGAAGGAAGAACAGCCTTCCCTTATGGAAGAAGTCAAGGGAATGGTTCGGCAGGAAATACAATCTTCCCTAGCCTCATTCTCACAAGCCAGAGCTGAAGGTCCATCTCCCCCCAAAAGGAGAAAATATACGGTTAGGGAGACCTCTGATTCAGAATTAGGATCTATGGAGGAACCGGAAGAAGGGGTCCTAAGTGAAGATCATGAGGAAGATAGGAAATATTACTTTTCGTCTGAGAATATGGAGGAATTGTTGTCGCAGGTGAGAGACACGATGCAGGTGGAAGAGGAGAAGGAAACCCGTACAGTTCAGGATGAAATGTTTGGGGGTCTGAAATCCAAGAAGAAGTTAGTGTTCCCTGTGCATGACAACATTCGGAGTCTTATTTTGGATGAATGGGAGTCACCTGAGAAAAGGCTTAGTATGGCAGGAGAAATGAAGGATAGATTCCCTCTAGATGAAAAGGGGGCTAAGCTATGGATGGAAGTCCCGAAGGTTGATGTACAGGTGGCAAGGGTTGCGAAGAAAACAACCTTTCCCTTTGAAGTCTCGTCACAGCTCAAAGATCCTATGGATAGGAAGATGGACAGCCTTCTAAGGAAGGCATGGGAAACATCGGCGGCTTCACTGAAGACTAATATCGCTTCAACTTGTGTAGCTCGTTCCATGTTCCTCTGGCTCCAACAACTAGAAGAACATCTCTGGAAAGGTACCACTCAAAAGGACCTCCTAGCATCTCTTCCATTTCTGCAGAAGGCCACTGGATTCCTAGCGGATGCCTTGGCGGAGTCGGTCAAGATTGCGGCAAGATCGGCAGCATTATCGAATTCTACAAGAAGAGCTCTGTGGTTGAAGATGTGGAGTGGGGACAACGCATCAAAATCTAAGCCTTGTTCCATTCTGTCAGGAATCCCACCGCTGCCACCAATTTGTCAGGAAAACTTGCCGGCCGGTGGGTGCAGCTCTCTGGCGCCCCCTTGCCTCTCAGGTCAGTCAAGGTACTGCACCTAGAGTAAGTAGTGCCAGGAAGCCGCTACCAGCGGGGGAAAACACAGTGGTGTGTTATCCCTTACACGTCACCAATCCGTGACGCCACAATACAGGCACAACTCTCTGGCGCCCCCTCGCCTCTCAGGTCAGTCAAGGTACTGCACCTAGAGCGAGTGGTCACCGGAGAGGCTGTCCTGTAGCCCACTGGGTATTTGAGGCCCTCTGCAGTGAGGGCGGTATATATATATTTCCCTGGCTGCGCCAGTAATATATATCCACACCTCCGACCGTCACTGCCAGCCTTCCTCAAATCCCCCAGATGGTATGCTGCCACCAGTTCTGGTTTGATACAGCCCGGTATTAATGGACTTGTATCGGGTCAGGAACCAACCCGGTAGCGTTTATGGCTTCGGGTAGGAGAACGATTACAGAACAAAAGAAACAGAACTATTAAATTTTATATTTAATCCAAAAGGGAGGCAGTGTTTGGGAAAAATATATACATAATGTTACAAAGGGGGCATTAAAATACATAAGCAGATACATAAAATAAAACAAGATAAAGAGTGAAAACTACTTACACTACACGATCGCGGAGACGATTCAATATAGTGGGAGGGGGGGGGTTCTTCATATTTCTGTTATTGAACAGGACCCTTTGCGTATAATTCTTATTCCCCCCAGCAATGAGTGCTTCTGTCTTCCCCCTAGATTACTTTATACCTAGGGAGAGACCTGGCCACACGCCCCTTGTGGTGACATCATGTGGGCCGGTCTTCAGCCTGTAGATTTTTATTAGAAATGCTGACTTTTGCGATAACTCATCGCCCGTTAATCGCAGAAGCTCGCAAACTACGCCATATTTTCCCTCATGATTTTATCTTTCTTTTAACATCACGCATCACATCGCTGCAGTCTGCTATTCCGGGGTTCTTGCACTACGGCCCCCCGGTGTTGGTTACGGCTCTGGAAAAATACCTGCATATTCCGGGTCTGATTTGGTCACTACCCATTTGGGTCTCGTTATTGTCGGACCTATGGAACTCATATTATTTCATAACTAATATCGGAGTCAGTGAGTCTGCAAATTCCCCTTTGAAGCTGGGGAACTGGTCTTCAACAGTTACATGTAAATTAGCGCAAGCGCGCATAGTAATTACCCCCTGCTCTCTCAGAGACAAGAGGCTTGGTTCCCTAACGAAGTTTTCACACTTCTTCCCTGGCCGTGTGTGAATAACTATTTATCAGTCGTGCGTTAATTGGGGCTTTTGTGCTGAGCAGAAAGAGTGGGTGATAATTTGCATTAGACACTGTATGATTGTCATCTCTGGACAAACACTACAGCAGAGGGCATGGGAGAAGGGCTAATATTCTGTTAAGCTGTCCCTGATATCAATATTTCATAATATTCCTGACATCTCCCCCTCTTTGAGGTGGCATAAGGGGTGATTTACAGATCGCCCCTTGAGCCCACCTCCTGGCCCACCCTTCCTGCTGATCTGACAAGCCGCAGATCCACTTGCCCACCAACCTGAGGGTCCAGCTTTGACTGGTTTGGGATACATTTTCCCCACACCTCTGACAGGCTATGGGTACCTTCCTCCCATACTCCTGACAGACAGGGTGACACACTTTCCTGTAACCTCGCCTGGTTATGTGGCCTACCTTTTTACCTGTCATCATCTTTACCTTGAGAGCCGTGCTCTCTAGGGGGGAGCTATGACCGGCCATGTCACAGTCCGTCGTGACACTGGTCGTCGGCACGGGACCACTTTCCCTATGATCCCCGTGTTTCTCCCCATCCTTCCACATCACCTCTGGAGCCGTGCTAGTCATGGGGCAGCTACCACTGACCACGTAACCATCTGGTGTGCCACTGGTCACCTGCACGGGACAACCTGCTTCCTGGTGTCCGTGCCTGCTCCCCTTGCCCCTAGCACTTATGCTGGCTCGCTTTAGGGGATCCTCAGCAGCATCACCCTGTGGGGTGAGGTGGCTGAGTTCCCCTTTATCACAACACACACTTTTATTAGACATCACATTCACATTTTTGACAGCGGCATTAAATGACATATTAGATCTGGGAGGGTTGTCAGGAATGTATCGGGCAACCAACCGTCCCAGATCAGTTCCCAATAACACATTAGTGGGGAGATTCTCCGACACCCCCACTTCCCTTAACCCCCTCCCCGCACCCCAGTCCAGGAAAACTCGGGCCATCGGTATGGGACGGCGAACACCCCCAAACCCGGTGACAGTCAGGGTCTTCCTAGGAATGAGTTCCTCTGGTAACACAAACTCAGGGCGGATCAGGGTGCGTTCTGCGCCAGTGTCCTTAAGGCCGACAGTGACTGTGTTTCCCACAGTAACGGGTTGTAAGTTCTCCCGGTCTCGGCCAACCGCCCCACCCACAAAAATAATGGCTGCAGTAGGCCCTGGGGTCTCAGGTGTGGGGTTCATCTTCTGCCTCTCCGGGCAGACAAGGCTGATGTGACCCGTTTGGTCACAAGTATAGCACTTACGGGAGTCAAATGCAGTCCAGGTGCTGGAAGAAGGGGCAGTAGCCACTGAGGGCCGGCGGGCTGGAACACTGGGGGTGGTTGTCGGCTTACCCCCTTTCCAGCTGGCGACGGCTGACTTCCGCACCTCTGGTGTGCGGTTGGCCTCATAGGTATCCGTAATCTGGGCTGCTTTGGCGGCTTCCTTCGGCTCCCGGTCAAGCACAAACTGTCTCACTTCCACTGGGCAAAGATGAAAAAACTGGTCCTTCACCATCAGATCCTTCAGGTCCTTGAAGGTGGTGACTGACAGTCCTTGGATCCACTGCTCAAAGTTGGTTCTGAGCCCGTCTACCACATCGCTGTAGGTGTCATGTGGTCCACGTTGGAGGGCTCTGAACTTTTTCCGGTAAACCTCCGGAGTCAGCTGGTACTTTTTTATCAGGGCCTGCTTGACGGCCTCATAGTCTCCATCTTGTTCTCAAGGGAGGGAAGCAAACACCTCCAAGGCTTTTCCTCGGAGCCCTGGAGTTAAATATTTTGCCCACTGGTCGGTGGGCAGCTGATACTGCCTGCAGGCCTTTTCAAAGCCTCTCAGAAATGTGTCCAAGTCCCCATCCTTTTCCATCACAGGGAAGTGCTCAGGACGAGGTTTAATGCAGCTGGCACTGTTGGACTCACGGGTCTGTGTAGAGGATGACTCCTTCTGAATCCGGGCTAGCTCCAGCTGGTGTTGTCGGTCAGCTTGTCGCTCCTCTCGGTCAGCTTGGGCCTGTTGCTCTGCTCGCTCCTGGAATTTCAGGATCAGCTGCAGTCGTCCGTCACGATCGTCTGGGGCGAGCTGCTCCAAGGCCATCTGCAGGTGTGGGTCCACACTACCCTGGTTGCGGGTATGGCTGGCCATCACAGGTGGGACCCCTGCAGCAGCGCCATCCGGGCCTTGGCTGGCCGCCCCATCATCAGGGCTCTGCTGTCGGACGGGCTCTGCATCACCTTGCAATAGTTCAGCAATCATTTGGGCCTTATTTTTGCCCGTGGGGTCAATCTGCCTCAGCTCACAGAGGGCGATGAGAGTGGGCTTCGTCTGCTGGTTATACCAGTTCTCTCCTCGTGTAGCCATTATTGCCAAATAAAAGATAGGATAGAAAAACAAGAGAAGGGAGGGGATGCAACTGCTACACGTATAGTAATGTCCCAGATAAAAAAAATATTAAAACACTGAGTCTGATTTCTTAAAACTCTGCACAGAATTCTCGCAAGAACCGTGCAAGTTTTCAGTGACAGGAATGATTGCTCAATCCAGCCACTGATGTTCTGTAATATCCCACCGCTTGCCACCAATTTGTCAGGAATCCCACCGCTGCCACCAATTTGTCAGGAAAACTTGCCGGCCGGTGGGTGCAGCTCTCTGGCACCCCCTTGCCTCTCAGGTCAGTCAAGGTACTGCACCTAGAGTAAGTAGTGCCAGGAAGCCGCTACCAGCGGGGGAAAACACGGTGGTGTGTTATCCCTTACACGTCACCAATCCGTGACGCCACAATACAGGCACAACTCTCTGGCGCCCCCTCACCTCTCAGGTCAGTCAAGGTACTGCACCTAGAGCGAGTGGTCGCCGGAGAGGCTGTCCTGTAGCCCACTGGGTATTTGAGGCCCTCTGCAGTGAGGGCGGTATATATATATTTCCCTGGCTGCGCCAGTAATATATATCCACACCTCCGACTGTCACTGCCAGCCTTCCTCAAATCCCCCAGATGGTATGCTGCCACCAGTTCTGGTTTGATACAACCCGGTATTAATGGACTTGTATCGGGTCAGGAACCAACCCGGTAGCGTTTATGGCTTCGGGAGGAGAACGATTACAGAACAAAAGAAACAGAACTATTACATTTTATATTTAATCCAAAAGGGAGGCAGTGTTTGGGAAAAATATATACATAATGTTACAAAGGGGGCATTAAAATACATAAGCAGATACATAAAATAAAACAAGATAAAGAGTGAAAACTACTTACACTACACGATCGCGGAGACGATTCAATATAGTGGGAGGGGGGGTTCTCCAGATTGCTGTTATTGAACAGGACCCTTTGCGTATAATTCTTATTCCCCTCAGCAATGAGTGCTTCTGTCTTCCCCCTAGATTACTTTATACCTAGGGAGAGACCTGGCCACACGCCCCTTGTGGTGACATCATGTGGGCCGGTCTTCAGCCTGTAGATTTTTATTAGAAATGCTGACTTTTGCGATAACTCATCGCCCGTTAATCGCAGAAGCTCGCAAACTACGCCATATTTTCCCTCATGATTTTATCTTTCTTTTGACATCACGCATCACATCGCTGCAGTCTGCTATTCCGGGGTTCTTGCACTACGGCCCCCCGGTGTTGGTTACGGCTCTGGAAAAATACCTGCATATTCCGGGGCTGATTTGGTCACTACCCATTTGGGTCTCGCTATTGTCGGACCTATGGAACTCATATTATTTCATAACTAATATCGAAGTCAGTGAGTCTGCAAATTCCCCTTTGAAGCTGGGGAACTGGTCTTCAACAGTTACATGTAAATTAGCGCAAGCCCGCATAGTAATTACCCCCTGCTCTCTCAGAGACAAGAGGCTTGGTTCCCTAACGAAGTTTTCACACTTCTTCCCTGGCCGTGTGTGAATAACTATTTATCAGTCGTGCGTTAATTGGGGCTTTTGTGCTGAGCAGAAAGAGTGGGTGATAATTTGCATTAGACACTGTATGATTGTCATCTCTGGACAAACATTACAGCAGAGGGCATGGGAGAAGGGCTAATATTCTGTTAAGCTGTCCCTGATATCAATATTTTATAATATTCCTGACACATTCCATTTAAAGGAGAGTATATGTTTTGGGGCAGTCCTAGACGAGTTGTTGGAGAAAGCATCCGACAAGAAGAAGTCTCTGCCAGAGCCAAAGAATCCAAAAAGTTTCAGAAAGAGACCATTTCTTCCCCCTCAACAACAACAGCAGCAAGCATTTCAGTACAGAGGCAAGGGTAACACTGGTCGCTGGAGTTACCCAAAAGGGGGAAGAGGTAGGAATATCTTTCAAGGTTCTAGGCAGGACAGACAATGACGCCAAGAAGGTAGGAGGCAGAATTGCTAGCTTCCTTCCTCAATGGCAGCTTATATCTTCAGACAGGAAGATACTGGACATGGTGACAGTAGGAGAAGAAATAGACTTTACCATCTACCCTCCAAGAGGGATAGAAGTAACATCTTTACCACAACAAGATTACACAGGCTCCTAATGTTAGGTCTTCAGAAGCTTCAAAACTCGGGAGTCATTTCACCAGTGCCTCGCATGGAACAAGGAGAAGGACACTATTCTCGGGTGTTTCTGCTAAGGAAGGTCTCAGGTTCTTACAGGATAATCCTCAATCTGAAACATCTCAACCAATATGTGAAATACAGAAGTTTCAAGATGGAGTCGATAAAGTCCACGATTCCATTGATTGGAAAAGGATTTGTCATGGCAACAGTAGACCAGCAAGAGGCTTACTACCACGTGCCAATTCATCCGGATTACAGAAAATTTCTCAGATTTGCTGTAACTCGGAACCGAGAGGTACTTCATTTTCAATTCAATGTACTCCCCTTCGGCATTTCGTCAGCACCCCGCCTGTTTACAAAGATCATGGCAGAGGTAGTAGCTTATCTAAGGAAACGGAATAACTGCATCGTCCCATATTTAGACAGTTTTTTGGTGATGGTTCCCTCGGTTTCAAGTTTGGAAAGAGACCTTCAGATGACCCTCCAGATCCTGGAATCCTTGGGATGGTTGATAAACTACCAAAAGTCAGATCTAATTCCTTCCACCAGGAAGACCTTCTTGGGAATTCTCCTGAATTCTCAGCAACAAGCCTCTTTTCTGCCAAAAGAGAAGCAGATTCAGTTGAGGTCGAAAGTTTATGCACTAAAGAACCAGAGGGAGTGTCATTAAGATACGCCATGTCCGTCCTCAGGTCCATGACCTCATCTATTCAGGCGGTACCTTGGGCTCAAGCGCATTCAAGGGTCCTTCAAAACTACATCCTTTCCTGTTGGGACAGATCTCCAAGTTCCCTCTCCAACAGAATTCATTTGCCAGAGAAGGTGAAAGCATCTTTAAATTGGTGGCTCTGTCCAGGAATCTGGAGAAAGGTTCAGCATGGATTCAACTTCCCTTGTTATCCGTCAAAACAGACGCAAGCAAAAGTGGATGGGGAGCAGTTGTCTCCCACGTAGCCTTCCAAGGGGTCTGGTCGCAAGAAATAGCAGAGCAGTCCTCGAACTTAAGAGAAATGAAAGTGGTGGAAGAAACACTATGGGCAGCCAATTCTGTACTTCAGGGGTCGCATGTCAGAGTCTACTCGGACAATATGACAACTGTAGCCCACTTGAGACATCAGGGAAGTACAAGAAACAGGAGGTTACACATGATCTCCGAAAGGATCTTCCACTGGGCGGAGCATCATCTACTATCCTTATCGGCTCTGCATCTGAGGGGCTCCGACAACAGCAGAAAAGACATTCATCCAGGGGAGTGGAGTATGAACTCGAAGATATTTCAGATGATTGTTCAAAAGTGGGAATACCCAGATGTGGACCTGTTTGCGAACCAGGAAAACGCAAAAGTAAGAGCCTTTTTCTCTTTGAACCCCGAGGATTCAGCAACAGGGATAGATGCATTCGCTCACCCTTGGAAAGTTGGGCTCGCTGATGCTTTTCCCCTGATTCTGTTAATACCAAGGACTTTACAAAAAATCAGGTCGGAAGGGGTCAAGACTATCCTAATAGCTCCAATGTGGCCAAAAAGAGCATGGTTCGGAACATTGAGCAGTCTAAGAATGGAGGATCCATTGATGCTTCCTCGAATCCACAATCTGCTGCATCAGGGCCATATTTTCCATCCGGCCCCTCAGAATTTGGCTCTAGCAGCTTGGCTTCTGAGACCGCCCTCTTAAAAGCCAGAGGCTTCTCAGTACAGGTGATCCAAATGTGGTGCCCTGCTGTGCATTGGTGCCACAGAACCCAGAAGGGTGCATGGATGGATTTCTCCACAAGAGGCCCTCACTAAATACAAACACCTCTACCTTCCACCTCATACCAGCAGAGGGAGCCCGGATAGGGATATATATATAAGGAAGGTGGAGCCAGTCAGCTCAGTTGATTAGTGAGTGCTCAGAGTCAGAGCAGAGCAGGCAGGCTGAGAGAGAGCCTGACAGCGTGCCGACGCTCAGAGAGCGGTGAAGACGTTGCAGGCTGGCCAGGAGCATACATAGAGACAGACACGGATCAGGAGGCCCTATACCCGCTCCCTGGGGAGAAGTCCAAAAGTGCGCCCTTCACCTGGAGTACCCTGGACCGTACCTAACAGCTGTACCAGTAAAGGTAATGAAGCAAATCCCCTGTCTCTGTCCGTTACTCCTGCTGTTCCATCGCTTTCCCAGCACCATAACGCTCAGCGCAACCTGCATCATTTATACTGCCCTGAGGCCTGCTCCACCTGTGGGGAGCCGTTCCATCTCAAGCTGCCCTGACATCTGCCTCAGAGGACTGTTGCAGCGCTGGTGATCCTCACCAGACACCACAGGTGGCGTCACGTCAAATTCCCTACAAATAATCCCTTTTGGCACTGGCCAGCCACCGCGATAATCCCCGCAGGCAGTCTTAGGCCCGGCTGCCGGGTGCCCCGCGACACCCCTGGGGGCGAGTCACATACACTGCAGAAAAGCAGAAAACCAGTCACAAATTCCATCTATGGAAAAATCTAGAAAGCTTTCAAGCTGTGGTTTGAGCCTTGTCCATTAGATCCCTTTCGGCCTGACGTGGCCAGAATCTTCGCTTTCCTACAGAACGGTCTATCTAAAGGATTAAGACCAAGCACGCTGAAGGTCCAAGTCTCGCCTTTAAGTTCCTATTTTGATGCTGATTTGGCCCAAAACAGATGGATTAAGAGGTTCATGATAGCTGCTTCTCGGATAATTCCAACAAGAGCTAAAATAGTTCCACCTTGGGATCTCAACGTAGTTCTTAGAGGCCTAACTATGCATCCTTTCGAGCCAATAGCGGAGGCACACATAGACAAATTGTCTTGGAAAGCGGCATTGCTTATAGCTCTGACTACAGCCAGAAGAGTGAGTGAAATCCAAGCCCTGTCTATCAGAGAGACTTATTGTTGTATTTTGGAGGACAGGATCATCCTCCAGTTGGATCCTTCTTTTCTACCTAAAGTGTCGTCTAATTTTCATATGTCTCAGCCCATAATTCTTCCGTCATTCTGTCAAAATCCATCAAATAGCAAGGAAGAAGAAATCCAAGCGTTGGATGTAAGAAGGACTATAATCCGCTATTTGAGGCAGACTGAAACCTGGAGGAAGGATCATAACCTATTTGTCCAATATGGAGGCCCCAATAAAGGAAAGAAAATTGCAAAAATACGCTAGCAAATTGGATTAAGAAAGCAATTTGTGAAACATACATAGTTCAAGATTTGCCTCCTCCGGAATCCTTGAAAGCTCATTCTACTAGAGCTATGTCGGTCTCCTGGGCGGAAAAAGCTAGTGCATCCATTGAGCAGATTTGCAGGGCAGCTACATGGTCGTCTGTCCATACCTTTGCTAAACATTATAGACTAGATGTAATATATTATAGAGACTTAGCATTTGGAAGGAAAGTCCTTCAGGCTGTAGTCGCTCCCTAAAATTCATTCTTTGGTATTACTCTAGGTGTGCTGTCATGGAGGGGATTGGAGAAAATAGAATTAAACTTACCGGTAATTCGGTTTCTAAGACCCTCCACAACAGCACGGGTAATTCCCTCCCTTTCTTTATTGATTGGAAAAATCCTTAGTGTTAATAAATATTTAGAACATTCATACTGTGTGGTCCTTTGAAAACACTGGGAATTGTAGCAGGGAGGGGCTAGTTAACCTCTTGTTTTCCTGTCCCTAATTAGGATGGGGAGGCTACCTCCAGGTGTGCTGTCGTGGAGGGTCTTAGAAACCGAATTACTGGTAAGTCTAATTCAATTTTTTTTTTTTTACTATTTTTATTCTTTTTTTCAACTATTAACTTGGTCACACTATATAAATCCATGCCGGTTGCATGGATTTATATAGTGTGACCAAGTTGTCAAGCACTTTCCAAGTGATGCTAAAATCGCTTGGAAAGCGGTTGACAACCCGCATACGGACATGCATGTGAAAAACGCTTCACTTACGCTTGTCCCTGGCAGGAAAAGCGCATGTAAAATCCACATGCATTTTTTCTGCCAGGGAGATGCAGAAACACTCAGGAAAAATCCGGAGCATTTCTGCATCGTGGGCATGTGGCGCCCCTGAGGGTTCAGTCGCCACAGAGGTACTGCACCTCACCCAGAGGTGTGGTGTCTCCCTTCACTCAGGTAAGATGGGAGTGCTGCACAGAACCCCCCAAAACAGCTGCATCCAACATTACACTGCTCCAGGCCAGCTGGAAGGGCAACATGCAGAGTGCAGCTGCTGAGCCCTGTCCCTGGCTGGAGTGGGGGAAACCCAAAGGTAGAGGGTGTGGGTGGAGGAAGCAGTTAGAGGGTGCACTTATACAGTAGGTATATAATGGGAAGCAATCTTAGGGTGGCAGTTCAGAACAGAATGGTCAGTCAGTACAGTACAGACGGTCAGTGAGGACTGTCTGAGAGCAGAGGCTCAGCAGGAGCTCTGCTCCACAAGTAGGGCCCAGGATAGAGGCCCCAGAGGGGAGCAGGGAGTAGGCTCCGTTCTAAGAAGGGATCCCAGGGGTACGGCGCGTGCAGGACAGCACCCGTACGCCCCGCATCTGCCAGAAGACAGAGGGATCGGTTGCCGCATTCTAATCTCCAGTGGGTCAGGTTGGTCCCGGATCCGACGTACAGGAAGGACTTCAGCATACCCGAGCGGGATTGAGAGTGGGCAGCACAGGGCAGCAGGGAGAAGGACCTAGTGTGAAGACTGTCAAAGTAGGAACACGAGAAAGTGGGGTTCTGCCAAGCATTCCTAAACTTCCTGAGGAAGGATTGAACCCCTGCCAGGGTGAACATGGCGCGACATGGGAGGCCTTCACCTGTAACGTGCACTTGTGTGTTTCCTGAAGAACTGTGAATAAAAATCTTGGTCGACTGCACTGAGTTGCCTCTGTCTATTCCTTCACTGGTGCCTTTTCCCTCCCTGCACTACAACGCCCAGCGCACCCTCCATCTATTTACACTGCCCTGAGGCCCGCTCCACCTGAGGGGAGCCGTTCCATCTCTAGCTGCCCTAACATCTGCCTCAGAGGACTGTTGCAGCGCTGGTGATCCTCACCAGACACCACAGGTGGCGTCATGACAAATCCTATAAATAATCCCTTTTGCACTGACCGCCCCGGGCCAGCCGGGCGAGTCAGGCACTTAGCCGTAGACTGGCAGACTCGAGAGGTGGTAAAATGGAGCGAGTATTGCCAAGAACACTGCTTGGTCACTCGGATAGCCATGGTGGATCTGATTTCAGGAATGTGTTTTCTGAACAGGGGTGTCAAGAGCTTCCTCGCCATCATCCTTATGATTGCGTCGTTAATATTATTCCTGGGGCCAAGCTGCCAAAAAAGCAGGTTATATAATATCTCTGGTTCAGAGAGTCAGGCCATGAAAAACTAGATCACTGAAAGTCTACCATTGGGCCATATAAGACGTTCTTCATCTCTCGTTGCAGTGAGGTTTTTCTTTGTCAAAAAAAAGACTGCGGGTTGCGCCCCCGCCTTGATTTTCACGAGTTTAATCGGATCACGGTCTGGGATGCATATCCTCTCCCTCTCATCCCGGACCTCTTTAGAAAACCATTTTGCTCCTACGATTTGATTAAACTAGACCTCAGGGGGGCTTATAATCTCATTCACATTGAGGAGATGAGTGGAAGACGGCCTTCAATGCTCCTGAGGGGCACTATGAAAAGCTTGTGATGGCATTTGGGTTGACTAATGCTCCCGCCTTCTTTCAACACTGTTAGTGACATTTTTAGTCATCTGGCAAGTAGATCACAACAAACCCATCCTGATGACATATTAATTTATTTACCTCCAGTCACATCAGGTACATGTCAGGCAGGTCTTACAGATACTCAAAGATAATATTATTAGTCAAACCAGAGAAATGTATGTTCTCCATTCAGGAGATCCCTTTTTTGGGTTATTTCTTATCATTCACCGTTTTTGCATGGATCTGGCCAAAGTTCAGACGGTACTGGATTGGTATTATATTCAGGACTTAAAGGCGTTACAAAGTTTTTTGGGTTTCGCCAGCTACTACTGTAAGTTCATCAAAAACTTTTTGGTAGTGGCCAAACCTCTGATGGACGATTTTGCCAAATAGAAAAAAAAAATTAAGATTTTATTATTTTACTTTCCATTCTTGTAGCTAAACACAATCCAGCTAAGTTTAAAATTGAAATGAAGCCCCTGTACCCCCCTCTCTAGGTGCTTCTGTACCAACTCCTCCCTGGTCCAGGACGGTCTCTATATCACGGCCTCCAGCAATAACCTATTGACACATGATTGTGGCAGCCCTCATGTGCTGATATATCACACTGCCAATAGAAATGGGAAGCGGCACAGAAATCACAAAATAAAGCGGCACAGAAATCACAAAATAAAGGCAGTGTTTGTGGTAATGCCTGAATCCAACAAACAGAGTAATCCACACGTCGTACAACAGCCCAACATGGATGATGAAAAGCTGCGAATGTCGCATCTTCAGGCGTCTGTGTAAGAACTTCACATTTTTGCTTTCCTCCCAGAATAAGCACCAAATGGAATAGCTGAATGCCAGGATACAGATACCGGCGGGGGGCAGGAAAGCGCTGTCCGCTAGATTTTGTGCTGGTTTCACAAGCGGTCACCCTGCAGTTTTCTCCGGATAATGCTGTGGAGACTTTTCACAACACATCTAATAATTGTGAACCTTCCACTCACATGTTTATTATCTTGTCCGCTGGTCAGACTGGGGGGGATGAAAGCTGGACAAGGGATGAAGAATGATCCTTATTACATATAATGGGTGCACTGAGCGATTGTGAAAAGTCGCAGAGGACTGAGAGCAGAAGGGCAGAGGGTTTCCCCTTCCTCACAGGGACCAGCACAGAAGCCGGAGCAGAAGGGGAGACAAGGGCTGAGCCACTTACACAGACAGAAAGCTGAGGAGAGGAGGACATGTTATTACTCCAGGATCCTCTCCATTCATTCCCTATGTGGCATTCAAGCGCTGAGCTCGGCTTTTCCGGAGCCCCATAGAGAATGAATGGAGCTGCAGTTGATCCCTGACTTTCCACTCCTTCCCGATCAGACGATATCTCGCAGCGGTCAGACCCCACGATCAGTAAGTGATCACCGAGCCTGTGGATAAGTGATAACTTGTTTTCTTCAGACATCCCCTTTAAGTAATGGAGCATGCCAGCAGAGAAGGTGGGAGGAGGCGCTGGTTACAGGGGAGACTTTACCTCTGGAGGCCGCATATAGGGCATGTAAGGGGCGGACACTTCCCGTATTCATCATTACTGAACCCCCGCTCTGTGCGGCTCTTATCTGAGCTGCAGGAGACGCAGCAGTTACTAATCAGCCACTCTCCATTCACTTGCAGCCGTCCGAGCTCTGCTGTGCCTGTTAGGGGTGAAGTTCGGGTCCTTGGAGGCATCTACTATGCAGCCTGCACAGCAGATCACAGCCCGAGCACAGCGTCTCCCGGTAAATCTCCACCTTGTGAGTTGCTTCTTGTGCAGCAGCCCCATGCAAGTTGCTCCGCTCTCCTCGGCCAACTCCTGCTGAATACTGAGCTCCTCTGCCCAATCTAGGAGCTCAATAGCACTCATCACGTCAGTGGTAGCCCAGCGCTGCTGGATCAGATTTACAAATGGCAAACTAATCAGCCCTAGGTATTTCTAATATGTGCAGAGCAGGCGACATAAGTCTGACCGGTGTCCTCATAGACCTTTCCTCAGCCGGGGTCTAATAGGAGCAGTAAGATGGCCGTCATGGGGTCCATTGTTAGATCTCGGCTGCCATAGAAACTCATTGGCACCATGATCACGCCTCCCTCTCCTGTCTAAAGTGCCTAAATGCTGTGGAAGCCCCCTACTGTGTCATACAATGGATTAAGCTGCCAGGATCAGGGTTGGCTCCACTGTGGGCAGCTGAGGCAGGAGCAGGACTGTGTTATACAGCCACACTTCTGCCGCAGATCTTGTAAGAGCCCTGACAGGACCTGCCTGATGATAATGTGTCCTATAGAGCAGGTCTTGGTATCGAACTGCCCTGTACATATTTACCACTAGCTGGGAACCAGTTACTTACAAGGTCTAGTTTCGGATGTGTTTCCAGGATCTGTAGTTATCAGCATTTTATCCTTAAGGCCGAGTTATAATATCACTGTAACACTCTCGCCCTGTACCTGTATACCTGCCCTCTGTACTGCACAAAAGTATATAACAAAATGTGTGTACACAGATATCTATCTCCTGAATGGTATTACTGCTAGATCTCCTGTACATAGAAATATGAGGTTCTTAGCGCACATTTTGAGCAAATTGTGCGAGCCCATCTGCCAACGTCAAGGCGACCTCTTCAGATGGGTCCCTACACTAACATTACACTAACTTACTAACTGGGACTAGTTTTTGTATTATTATTATTACCACCATTTTTACTATTTATTATTATTGCATTAATGCAATTAATTGTAACTGTTATAAAACTAATTAAAAAAATGTAATTCTAATTTTTTTTTTATTATTCTTGAGATTCTAATAATGGTATTACTAAAATCCCTATGCCTAAAGCTGTTGATCCAGAAGAAGGCAAAAACCCCAGGACACCTTTAGCCAATTTGTGTCACAGGGGAAAAATTCCTTCTTGACCCTGGTAAAAGGCGATCAGTCCTAGGACCCTGGATCAAACCTAATAACATTATTACAAGTTATATAATATTACACTAATTATTGTACTACTGGAGTTATTTTAATTTGTTTTTATAAATCTATTTGATATGGTTATTATTACATTGTGCTAACTTATTACAGTATTATTCTTCTTTCCTATCACTACTAATACTACCCTATACCTACAGTGTTGATACAGAAGAAGGCAAAAACCCCAGGACACCTTCAGCCAATTTGTGTCGCAGGGGAAAAATTCCTTCTTGACCCCGGGAAAAGGCGATCAGTCCTAGGACCCTGGATCAAACCTAATAATGTTATTACAAGTTATATAATATTACACTAATTATTGTACTACTGGAGTTATTTTAATTTGTTTTTATAAATCTAATTGATATGGCTATTATTACATTGTGCTATCTTATTACAGTATTATTCTTCTTTCCTATCACTACTAATACTGCCCTATACCTACAGTGTTGATCCAGAAGAAGGCAAAAACCCCAGGACACCTTCAGCCAATTTGTGTCACAGGGGAAAAAATCCTTCTTGACCCCGGGAAAAGGCGATCAGTCCTAGGACCCTGGATCAAACCTAATAATGTTATTACAAGTTATATAATATTACACTAATTATTGTACTACTGGAGTTATTTTAATTTGTTTTTATAAATCTATTTGATATGGTTATTATTACATTGTGCTATCTTATTACAGCATTATTCTTCTATCCTATCACTACTAATACTGCCCTATACCTACAGTGTTGATCCAGAAGAAGGCAAAAACCCCAGGACACCTTCAGCCAATTTGTGTCACGGGGGAAAAATTCCTTCTTGACCCCGAGAAAAGGCGATCAGTCCTAGGACCCTGGATCACACTGCTATTCTACCTACTACTATTACTACTGTTATTTTATTACTTTCTTACTATTATCACTAGTATTATTACTCATATTACACTAATACGGATATACTACCACTATATTACTACCATCCCTTTCCCCCTAGGGATCTTAAGGTGCAGTTCTGTCCTCCTCCTCCTCTTCTGTCCTCCTCCTCTTCCATTCTCCTCCACTTCCGTCCTCCTCCTCTTCCGTCCTCTTCCTCTTCCGTCCTCCTCCTCTTCCGTCCTCCTCCTCTTCCGTCCTCCTTCTCTTCCGTCCTCCTCCTCTTCCGTCCTCCGCCTCTTCCGTCCTCCACCTCTTCTGTCCCCCGCCTCTTCCGTCCTCCGCCTTTTCCGTCCTCCACCTCTTCCGTCCTCCTCCTCTTCCGTCCTCCTCCTCTTCCGTCCTCCTCCTCTTCCGTCCTCCTCCTCTTCCGTCCTCCTTCTCTTCCGTCCTCCGCCTCTTCCGTCCTCCGCCTTTTCTGTCCTCTGCCTCTTCCGTCCTCCTCCTCTTCCGTCCTCCGCCTCTTTCATCCTCCTCCTCTTCCATCCTCCTCCTCTTCCGTCCTCCTCCTTTTCCGTCCTCCTCATCTTCCGTTCTCCTCCTCTTCCATCCTCCGCCTCTTCTGTCCTCCGCCTCTTCCGTCCTCCTCCTGAGACGTAATAAATAGCATTAAAGCTGTAGTAATTGTTTATAATATATATATATATATATATATATATATATATATATATATACACTGCTCTAAAAAATAAAGGGAACACTCAAATAACACATCCTAGATCTGAATGAATGAAATATTGAAATATTGAATACTTTGTTCTGTTCAAAGTTGAATGTGTTGACAACAAAATCACACAAAAATCATCAATGGAAATCAAATTTCTTAACCAATGGAGGCCTGGATTCGGAGTCACCCCCAAAATTAAAGTGGAAAAACACACTACAGGCTGATCCAACTTTGATGTAATGTCCTTAAAACAAGTCAAAATGAGGCTCAGTATTGTGTGTGGCCTCCATGTGCCTGTATGACCTCCCTACAACGCCTGGACATGCTCCTGATGAGGTTGCGGATGGTCTCCTGTGGGATCTCCTCCCAGACCTGGACTAAAGCATCCACCAACTCCTGGACAGTCTGTGGTGCAATGTGACGTTGGTGGATGGAGTGAGACATGATGTCTCAGATGTGCTCAATGGGATTCAGGTCTGGGGAACGGGCGGGCCAGTCCATAGCTTCAATGCCTTCATCTTGCAGGAACTGCTGACACACTCCAGCCACATGAGGTCTGGCATTGGGCACAACCCCCATCTGTGGACGTCTGGCCTTCATCCCACTCTCATGGAGTCGGTTTCTAACCGTTTGTGCAGACACATGCACATTTGTGGCCTGCTGGAGGCCATTTTGCAGGGCTCTGGTAGTGCTCCTCCTGTTCCTCCTTGCACAAAGGCGGAGGTAGCGGTCCTGCTGCTGGGTTGTTGCCCTCCTATGGCTCCCTCCACGTCTCCTGGTGTACTGGCATGTCTCCTGGTAGCGCCTCCAGCCTCTGGACACTACGCTGACAGACACAGCAAACCTTCTTGCCACAGCTCGCATTGATGTGCCATCCTGGATGAGCTGCACTACCTGAGCAACTTCTGTGGGTTGTAGAGTCCGCCTCATGCTACCACGAGTGTGAAAGCACAACCAACATTCAAAAGTGACCAAAACATCAGCCAGAAAGCATCGGTACTGAGATGTGGTCTGTGGTCCCCACCTGCAGAACCACTCCTTTATTGAGTGTGTCTTGATAATTGCCAATAATTTCCATCTATTGTCTTCCATTTGCACAACAGCATGTGAAATTGATTGTCAATCAGTGTTGCTTCCTAAGTGAACAGTTTGATTTCACAGAAGTTTGATTTACTTGGAGTTATATTCTGTTGTTTAAGTGTTCCTTTTATTTTTTTGAGCAGTGTATATTTTCTCATGTCCATGTATTTACTACTAAAAGTATTTTTTTACATTTAGGTTTCATTAAGTGTTTTTCACCAGCTATTACAGACTTATTGTTTCCCTGCACATTCAAGTTTTGTGTTTTCTTTGGGCATAGATCAGCTAAAAGGCACTCAGGAAAAAAAAACAGATGAAAGATCTACAAACTCTCCCTTAAGACTAAGGAGCTCACTGATAGATTCTCAGCTAATTTTGCAGCCAGCAATAGACAGTGCAGCACAGATGCTACAGAAGGCAACATTTTTAATTAAACTCAATTACAGAAATCAATTTTAGCCCCAAATACTTGCATTAAAGTAAAAAAAATGGCCCCAAAGCTGGACAACCGCATTAACTCCTTACCAACATCTGCCGTACATGTATGGTATAAGTCAGTGTTGGGTGTATGGATCAGGGTCAGCTCGCCCCTTACATGGCAGATAATGGCTGTGACAAACAACCAGGACCTGCCTCTAACAGCTGCGATTGGAGGGAAGATCTGCCCATCACTGTTAACCTGTTCAGTGCAGCTGTCAATCTCTAACAGCAGCATTAACAGCGCGCCAGCATTGGGACGCGTCGTTCCATGCGCCCACCGGCGCTCCTGTGACGCGATCATAGGGCGCCGATGGACTGCTATGACATCTGGGGGTCTGCTGAAGCCTCCGTGCCTGTCATCATAAAGCTTTATTTGGGCTGTAAAGAAGACCGTGATTTTGCTATATGGAGCATTACTGTGGTATCGCTGTATATAGCACAAGCAATCAGATGATGTATACAAATACAGTGAAAAAAAAAATATATATATTTAGTAAAACCCCACACATTCAACTCACCTCCCACTAAAAATAAAGATAATAAAAATATACACATTTTGTGATATGGTCTCTTTCAGAGAAATACAATCTATCAAAATATAAAAAAAAAAAAACGCTCAGTGAACACAGAAAAAAATTCAAAAAGACAAAATTGCATTTTTTCGTTCGCCTCAATACTGCAGAAAATCCTGTAAGAAGCGATGACCATGACATATGTGTCCCAAAATGTTATCAATAAAGTCCTCTTGCCCTTCAAAAAATAAGCCCCCACACAGCTCCATCAACCCGAAAAATGAAAATGTTACGGGTCTCAGAAAAAATGGTGACAGCATCAAAAAAAAGTTTTTTTCTTTTGCCAAAACTATTGGAGAAGTTTGGTCTTGCTGTAATCACACTGAGGAGTAGGATCCTATTACCAGGTCATTTTTACCACACAATGTACGCCGTTAAAACCGTTCCCAGATAAACAATGTCAGGCTTTTTTTTCGCACTTTTACTGCACTTGGAATGTTTCTCCCGTTTTCTAGTACTATGTGGTAAATGAATGGTGTCATTTATAAGTACAGCTCATCCTGCAAAATAACAAGACCTCACACTATGTGGACAGATATCAAAAAGTTATAGCCCTTGGAAAAAGCGGAGGAAAAAACAGAAAAAAAACATAAATTGGTTATGTCGGGAAGGGGTAAAGCTGAAGAAACGCATGTAACAGCAGAATATGGAGGAAGGTCAGATATCACAGACTGGTGGATACTACCTGCTCCATCGCTGGCAGAATACTCCATCCCCATGGTGTCCGCTGATATCTTCTCTTGTAGCAACGTATCCAAACTCTATAAAACATTGGGAACAGTCAGCAGAGGGTTTGATGATTGGCTCATATTGGCGATATACTCAGGGGCATTACTGGGGCCAGGGAAGATTGGGAATGAGTAGCGTATTGACTGTTAGAGATGTGATCTCTTCCATTAAAGGGGATGTCTAGTTGGAACAAGTTATCACTGATCTCTGGATAGGTGATGACCTGTCCCAGTGGGAGCACCCCTTTATTATGTGGTATATATGGAGGATGTGATATCATGCAGAGTTCTAGCAGTATTACACTTTGGTCCGTTCTGCGTGCATCTGGGCCATTCCCTATGGAGGAGAAGAGCTGGGGGTAAATATCAGGATCTCGTCGCTGGATCCATCCAGATGGGAGATGTAACGAGTGTGGCGCCCCCCACTGGTGTCTCAGCGTATCATGTGTTGGGGAATAATAACTTATTGTCTGGTAAATGTGCTGACTCCTGTGAGTTGTGGTCGCTGAGTGCGTGTGATGGGATGTGGCTCCGTCCGTTATATTATATCACGTCTTATACCTATAATCTCTCGCTGATCGCAGGTGTCTGTCTTCACACTTAGATGAGAAGGAACAAACTGACGATATAGGACTTTTTTTTTTTTCCAAATTCAAACCGAGCAATCCTATTGGCTGAGTATGAATGCAGTTACCATGGTGACAGAAGTAGCAGCAGATTTAAAGGGACAAAACACTAATATTGTACTAAAGTGTATTTTATTATATATTTCACATAACTGACTGGGTACACCTTGGTGCGGGTGGGATGGCTTTTATTAAATCAAAAACCATGTTTACTAAGTACCCTATATTATATATATTCACTATTGCTTTTTACTTACTTATAGCAGGGTATATGCTCATATTGTTTCTATCCTAAGTTTGTCTATTTTCTAATAGAGACATGACCAGTCCTCTTTAGAATTTTATAGTGACCCCATTGAGGTCATGGACTGATATTGGGGATTGCAGAGTTGGGGCAAGGTGACAGGTGACAGTAAGTGACATCAAATGAAGGCTATGGTGCATACACAGTAATCAGTCGTGTTATTCCACAGAAATGCTGTTCTAGAAAGCACAAAATATCTTCATATGGTGAGGAGTTGTGTTGTGTTTTCATCATTTCCATTCTAGCGTGGTGATCACATAAAATGTAAAATTCCTATTAAATAATTACTGAATGACAGTAGCCTGTATCCCTGGAGGACAAGTCATTTACCGCTTCACCAGGTTTGATGTTCTAATGCATTTAGATGTTTCAGTATTTGTATATATGTATATATATTTTTTTCCCCCCTTAAGGGTATTCAAGCGCAGACGGTGACAAACTTCTTCCTCGCCTTTGAAGCACAGCTTTCAATTATTCCTGTCGTAAACAAGGTAAAAAGCTTAGAGCCGAACACTATCAGACTCCTTCAGTCCCGCAGCAGGTAAATCTGTGAACATCGCCGGCACTGCTGCTGTTCCTAGTACCGATCCCTCTATGAGCGGCTGTGCAGTAATGAAGGCAGGATTCACCCCAAACTTGCTCGTCTTGTTTTTGATTTCCAGTTCTGGTAATTAGTTATACACATGTGTATATCCAGTGGTCAACTCAAAACCTGGAAAATCAATTGTTTGCTGTATGCATCGCATTTGTAGGATGCACACTATTCATTTCAATATGGAGCGGAGTAGGAGGAGACTTTCATTACTGTTCCCTTTACTTCCTCCCTGCTGATAGGAAATGCCATGCTGTTTGCTTGTGTCCTGTGATTACAGCAGCCTGCAACAGTTTTCAAGCGTGCACTTCCCGGCTCAGGCATCAAGCAGTAAATGATAAAATTAAAACGCTGCTATCCCTTTGTTAGTCACTTTTTTATCTTCTTCCCCCTTCTACGAATGCTGTAGTCCGTTATTCTAGAACTGCTCTGAAAATGGTTCTCTCTGGAGTGTTGGGATTTGGGTTTAGGGTGGGTTAGGGAATTGAAGTTCAGATACTTTGTTCATGTTTTATACTATGGAATTACTATGTCATGTATGTTATTTGAAAGATGGAAAATTTGTATTTGGAGTTTTTCAATAAAAATTATTTGATTAAAAAAATTATGAAATTAAAATTCCTCCCGTTCTTGAGAAAGAATAGGATTTTTACTAAGAGGTAAATTGCAAGTTCCTTGTTTTCCAGGCACTTTACATTTTTGCTAGTTTTGTGCGATTACACAATCCCTTTTAAAGGCCAGTGCCAGTTGTACATCTCTCCCTAAACTCTTGTTCAGCACTATATTTATGCCAGTTTTATTATATGGTTTCTAGATGTTGTCCAGCTTTGATAAATAATTAGTATTTATACTTTTGCTTTTAGATAGACTTGAAGAATGCAGATCCGGAGAGGGTGGAGAAACAAATTGAGAAGATGTTTGACATTCCCGCTAGTGACTGTATCCGGGTACAATGCGCTCCAGATCAAAATCATTCCTGTAGGCAAATTTAACTTCGCTGTCTGCACCTTGTCTTTTATTTTTTTTTCTACAAAATTTGGCTGGAAAAGGGGCAATGTAGCGAGGAATTTACATCAATTTTTGGTGTTAAAAAACACGAAACTATTTTGTGACGCATCATTTTTGCGCAAAAATGTGCAGCTTCCTATTTTACAGCACTCTTGCAACTTTTAGAAATTGGGCTTGGTAAGCTACACAGGTCTAAGAACGACTGGTGACATTAAAAGTGGATAAAGATACACGGTGGCTTAGTGGTTAGCATTGTTGCTTTGCAGCCAGGGGTGGATTAAGAGTAGCAAGGGCCCCGGGCAGTTTAGAAGGTGCGGGCCCCCCACCTCACACACACACACACACACACCTGATGTATCACGTGACATGTCACATGATCCCCTGTGATAGATCATGTGATAGTTCATCTGAAATTAATTTGGCACAATATTAATTATAATAATTTTTTTTAGGCTGTGTGCCCACTACGCGTTTTTTAAGCGTTTCCGCAGCGGCAATTCCGCTGCGGAAACGCTTAAAAAACGCTTGGTAGAAGGTCTGCCATGTTCCCCAATGATAATCCGCATGTGCTGTGCACATGCTGCGGAAATTTCCGCTGCTGATTATCATTGCGGAAAAATCCGCAGCACTAACATTTATTTTGCGGAAGCACGGCGCTTTTGCCGCCATCGACTTGCATTGGAACGCATGTAATCCGCATCACTGCATCTGTACATGCAGAATCCATGCGTTTCAATGTGCAGATGGTACCCGGGCTTGGAGAAGAGGAGACTCTCCTCCGGACCCGGGTACCATAGAACCTGTAAAAAAAAGAATAAAATAAAAAATAAATATTATACTTACCTTCTGATGGCCCCCGGTGTCTTTATCCGATGCGTCCTGGCTTGCCGGCAGCTCGCGATGGTCTGAAAAGGACCTGCCGTGACGTCATTTAGTCATGTGACGGGTCACACGACCGCTGACGTCGGCAGGCCATCAGAAGGTAACTATATATTTATTTTTTACCATTCTTTTACGGTCACACTATATAAATCCATGCCGGTTGCATGGATTTATATAGTGTGACCAAGTTGTCAAGCACTTTCCAAGTGATGCTAAAATCGCTTGGAAAGCGCTTGTCAACCCGCATGTGGAAATGCATGTGAAGAACGCTTCACATCCGCATGTCCCTGGCAGGAAAAACGCATGTACAATCCGCATGTACAATCCGCATGCGTTTTTTCTGCCAGGGAGATGCAGAAACGCTCAAAAAAAATCCGGAGCATTTCTGCATCGTGGGCACATAGCCTTACATTAATTGTATGACTCAATATTGAGCACACGTAGCCATCTATACACAGCAGGAGGCCGCACGTAGCCATCTATACACAGCGGGAGGCCGCACGTAGCCATCTATACACGGCAGGAGGCCGCAAGGAGCCATCTATACACGGCAGGAGGCCACACGGAGCCATCTATACACGACGGGAGGCCGCACGGAGCCATCTATACACAGCGGGAGGCCGCACGGAGCCATCTATACAATGCGGGAGGCCGCATGGAGCCATCTATACACGGCGGGAGGCCGCACGGAGCCATCTATACACGGCGGGAGGCCGCACAGAGCCATCTATACACGGCGGGAGGCCGCACGGAGCCATCTATACACGGCGGGAGGCCGCACGTAGCCATCTATACACGGCTGGAGGCCTCACATAGCCATCTATACACGGCGGGAGGCCGCACAGAGCCATCTATACACGGCAGGAGGCCCCACGTAGCCATCTATACACAGCGGGAGGCTGCACGGCGCCATCTGTACACAGCGGGAGGCCGCACGGCGCCATCTGTACACAGCGGGAGGCCGCACGTAGCCATCTGTACACAGTGGGAGGCCGCACGTAGCCATCTGTACACAGCGGGAGGCCGCACGGAGCAATCTATACACAGCAGGGAGCCGCACGGTGCTATCTATACACAGCGGGAGGCCGCACGTAGCCATCTATACACAGCGGGAGGCCGCACGGCGCCATCTATACACAGCGGGAGGCCGCACGTAGCCATCTATACACAGCGGGAGGCCGCACGTAGCCATCTATACACAGCGGGAGGCCGCACTGTGCCATCTATACACAGTAGGGAGCCGCACGGTGCCATCTATACACAGCGGGAGGCCGCACTGTGCCATCTATACACAGCAGGGAGCCGCACGGTGCCATCTATACACAGCGGGAGGCCGCACAGCCCCCCTCCAGAGACAGCAGGAGGCCGCACGGCGCCATCTATACTCAGCAGGAGGCCGCACGCAGTCACGCACGCAGTCACGCACACAAACATATACAGACATATACATACACGCATAAACACATTTGAAACACAAAAATACATATAAACAGACATCACACAATGATATCTGCCTGCACACACATACATACATACATACACACACACTCACTCTCACACATACACACACACACTCACCATCCCCCGGCTCGGCTCCAGTCATCCTGGCTCCTGTCCTCTCCGGTGGTAAGTAGCAGTGCAGGCCGGGCGCGCACTGCGTGACGTCACAGCTATGAGACACGGCCGCGCACAGGGCCGTGTCTCCTAGCAGTGACGCGGCCGGGTCAGCACACAAGGAAGTTAACTGCTGCAGTGCTGGCCCGGCCGAAGAAGAAGCAGCGGCCGTGCACCGCTGCTGGGGGAGTGGTCCGGGGGCCCCCCCCCGCCACTGTCTGCCGGTATGTGCCGCGGGGCCGCACATATAATGAGGGCAATCCGGCCATAGTCCCCCCGGAGCCCCGGGCCCCCTGGATACCCGAGGCCCCGGACGGTAGCCCGGATTGCCCTCATTATAATCCGCCTATGTTTGCAGCACTGGGATCCTGGGTTCAAATCCCACCAAGGACAACATCTGCAAGAAGTTTGCATGGGTTTCCTCCAGGTTTTCCGGTTTCCTCCCACACTCCAAAGACATACTGATAGGGAATGTAGATTGTGAGCCCCAATGGGGACAGTGATAATAATGTCTGTAAAGCGCAGCGGAATAGGATGGTGCTATATAAGTGAGTAAAATAAATAAAGATGGAAGTGCTACAAAAACATTTATCAAACATCGTGTAACTCTTTGATACATTTGGCACAAATAATGGTAACACAACCACAAGCAAAACTGACCTGAGGAAGTCCCTTTATGATACATTTTTCGGAAAGAATTTGAAAGATTTAAAGTGTTAGAAATGAACAAGATTATCCAATATCACAGAAAAAGGAAAAGTCTCCAGATGCTTTTATGCCGGATGCCGGTATGTGTCCATACCTAAAGAAGAGCTGTCAAGAGAATGGGTAAGGAAGCCTTTAGTAAACATAAATATCCATAGGGGTTTTGAGTGTTAAAAAAAAAAAAGATCATATGAAAGATTTTGTGATCTGCGTTTACATGATTGTAATAACATTACAGCCCCATTCAGACTTACAGGTTTTACCCATGAGAAACTGAGCAGAACGATATATAGGTTTGTGGGAGAAGATTCAGTATAAATTGTAATTCATTCATTAGATTTGAGAGTCCTCAGTGGTTGATACCTTTAATGGCTAACTGAAAAGATGGTAACAAATTGCAAGCTTTCCAAACTGCTCAGGCCTCTTCATCAGGCTGACCTGAGACCTGAGCAGTCTGGAAAGCTTGCAATTTGTTACCATCTTTTCCGTTAGCCATTAAAAGGTATCAACCACTGAGGACTCTCAAATCTAAATACTCTTCTATCTACTGGCTAACACAGTACAAAGAGAGATATTTTTCCTGTATCAATTTATTCAGTGGAATCCTGCTGTTTGTATAGATGAGTCCAGTGGGCGGTCATGCTAGTGATTGACAGCTATGTTTGCCTGCATGGTCATACAGGGAACTGTCAATCACTTAGGACCGCCCACTGGACTAGTGTACATACGGCAGGACTTTCTCTGCATAAAATGCAAGTCTTACTGACTCTCTTCCCACAGATATGTCTATCAGTCTGATCAACTTCTCTGCTCTACAACATCCCCCTACAGATCTTATACCATTTCAACATGACAGGTTCCTTTACTCACCTGCAGATGACATAAGTAGCCATGTTCTGTGTGGCTTACGGAGGGGCTTGATTGCTTGTCAGCTTCAAACAGGTTTCATTTCTTGTGATTCATTGGAGCCGAGTTCTAAACTGTATTAAGAAATTAATTTCTCTGTTTATTTCTATTAGATCTCGGCGAAGCTTGGAACAAATGTGGAAAGTGTTCTTCAAGAAGTTGTCAGGAGGCTTCCACCGTGAGTATGGACTAATGCTGCTCTATCCATCTTCTCTTTATTAAAGGGAACCTGTCACCTTGAAAAATGCTATGTACCTGCAGGTACAGTGTTAATCTGCAGATAAATATTGTTACAATGTTGCCAGGCCGCCTTATTGATAGTGCAGGTACCGGGAGAAAATTAACTTCTTTCCTCCCTGCAGCCGCCGGCCTTCACTCATCGTTGTGCATGGAGCGGCTACAGTCTTGGATCACAGCACCGCTCACTATATCGGAGGTGACGGCTGTAAACCTGGCCCGGATTTTGATTGACAGCTTGCTCTGCACAGATGCGCTGCAGAACCACTTAGAATCTGAGTGAAGGAGAGTAGTATGTTCACAGATAGAGAATATGGCTCATCCACGTGCGGATCTGCTCCACGTCCGATTACATATTTGTGGGAGAAACCCTAGTGGCAGCCTCATATTTCTGACATGGATCCTCTAGCACTATTTGTGAAACTGCGGCTCCCAGCATAACTCGACGAGAGACCGTCAGCCTGCTGGGATCTGTAGTTTCACTACAGCAGGAGTGTCACAAGCTGCGGACCTCTGCTCACTCCAGCACTGGTCGGCATTTTCAGCACGTGAACGTACGCTATGCTTTCCGGAGACACAAGGGTGTAGATAACTTTATCAAGCCCTTGACTGTAAGTTTGCTGAACCCTAAGTGGATTCGATTGTTCCCACAGTTTCAGTTTTGGACCATTTAAGGGGAATTTACAGGGTTCTGGCCACTGACCAGGGGGATCAGTATCCCTGTATGTCTTTGTATATACTTGATAAAGACCTATAACAGGTCGAAACGTTATGTGATGGCAGAATAAACTTTGTCTTTTGGAATTCATCACCCCGGACTGAACGAGGTTTACTTACCTTCATACCCATTAACAGGATGTCTTATTTTTGTGTTTTAGTCCCAAGATTGAAAAGGGCAGCCCTCTTAAAGCCCTGCTGTTTGACTCCACGTTTGATCACTACAGAGGCGTCGTAGCCAGCATCGCCCTGTGTGGAGGTGACGTGTGTAAAGGCAATAAATCGTGTCTGCCCACTCTGGCAAGTGCTATGAAGTCAATGAGGTTGGCATACTGACCCCAGAGGAAGTACCAGCTGAAAAACTAAGTTTTTTTTAATTATCTTATTAGCCTTTCCCTCTGTCTTCACCAATCAGCCCTCTGTATTGATGATCAGATCAAAGATCTAGACAGGGATTGTCTCACGCTGCATCTCCTTCCTGATTGTATCACTGAGAAGACAGAAGCTGCCCCATCCCATTCTCAAGGAAATGCAGAACCCAATGCATCTGCTGTCTGTGATCCACTTATTGTCAGAGGACATCATTAGGGACTGCATTTTCTCATTGCTTAAGAAATTGTTGGGGGATCCTGCTAATCGCTGAATAATAAAACTGCAGCACCGCTCCATTTAAGGCAGTGTTTCCCAAACTCCAGTCCTCATGGCCCCCAACAGGTCAGGTTTTCCCCCCAACAGGTCATGTTTTCAGGATTTCCTCAATATTACATGACGCACCCCCTGGGCCATATTCTTTAGGGGAATACCCGGAGCCGGGTCAGATGGGGGTTGTAGTCTTCCGAGTGGCTGTGACCCGGTCCGTGCCCAGGGTGTCAAGCTCAGAGTATGTGGCAGTCCTACAGATGTTATAAAGTTCTTTATGTCGACTACGCCACCCGTTGGATTGCGGCTGATGGTGTTGGTGCAGGCTGATGGTGTTGGTGCAGCTTTAGATGGTATAACCCCCAACGGGAGGGGTATGGCCTCAGGGGGTCAGGTGCAGAGGATGGGGGTTGTGGTGGTGCAGCGTAGATGTTAAGTAAAGACAGAGTCGGGTTGTGCAGTTCAGGGTGTTTACTTACTGCAGATATTCCGGTCACTCCAGCTTCAAGTGACCACCCGAGCCGTGCTGCGTCCACCAGGTCCTGGATTCAGCCAACCCCCAAGCAAGTCCGGAGCGTGACCCTGAGCCCTCCTTCCTGTCCTGTCTTCTGGCCGTCCCCACCAGGGATCCACCTAGGTCCAGCTCCCTCGGGCCTTCTGTTGGGAAACCCTTGGCCTTGGGTTCCCTGACCCTACACGTGGTTTGCCTTCAGGGTGGATATGGTGGGTGGCCGTGGCAGATCCTGCCCACGGCCTCCGGTCTCTGGCTGAGGTGTGCTTGAGCCCCCACCAGTTTGGGATCCGGTACCCTTTTGCCAACTCTTCACCCTAGGTTTGTATATGGGTTCTCAGAGTTCCTGCTTGTTTTCTCTGGGTCCTTCTGGCTCTCCTCTCTCACTCTCTCTGGGACTGCTCTGCTCCTCTTCCTCTGACTTCTCTCAGACTGACCCTGATCTTAGATGGTGCCCACCTTAAATACTCCCTCTATGTGTGAGCTCAGGTGACCAGCACCCAATGAGCTCCTATCTTTACCCAGGCTGCTCCCCCTATCTGCCCCTACACTACTTGGGATGTACCACCCCCCTCCCACTCCAGCCAGGAACAGACTCGGTCGTACCTGCACATTTCTAAGTGGGAGTACCATTGGTCTGTTCCTCGGAAATGGGATGTGTGTAGTGCATGCAGCTTTCTGGGCTCAGTCCCACACTCCATCCTTACCCGGGAGTGGAATATCACACCTCTGGGTTGAGGTGCAATACCCCTGTAGCAGCCGAATCCTCAGGGTGCTACATTCCCCCCTGGTAAATCACAGCACGTCCTCGGGCTGTAAGATATAAAACATCCACAAACATACATTTTTTTTTTTTTTTTCATATAAACAACATAATAAAAACATATAAAATATCATATATATATCAGCATCATCATAAAACTTTTCATATTAATAACATTCTCGTCGCCTCTGGCTCCTCCTCCGGTCACTGTGCAACGTGTGACCGGGTAAAGTGCGACAGTCTTTGGAACTCGTGGCTTTCCTATAAAACCAGTAGGGGGCGCTTTAGGACGCGCAACTATTTACAAGGGATATGGCCGCTCTCAGTCCTCGGCCAGGTATTAGGGAGGAATGACCGCTCTCAGTCCTCGGTCAGTGGGATTTAAGGGATAAACGGGTAAACAGTTCACACTTGCTGGTCCCAACGGGGACTATATTATCAGCAACAGTTTCTTTGGTACCCCTACGGGTAACTATATACAGCTTCTACTCTGCCGTACTCAACGACGACGTCCTCCTGCTCTTTCTTTGTGGTTACCTTTAACTTCAGACCCGTCCGGGTCCTCTTGCTCCTCCTCACACCGCAGCTCCTCCTCCGTCAGGCGATGCACATGGAGGGCGTAGGGTCCTTTGGCACACTTGTGCCGGGTGAAGGTGACCTCGTCCCCTATATACAGGTCACGTCCTCTGTGTCCCTCCGGTAGGTGGGACTCAACGTCTCTTCTTGTCACGAAGACGTCGCCTGGGGTGCGGTGATCTCGGATGAAGCCCCACCCGTGCTGCATATTGAACTTGATCACAGTCCCGGTGGAAGGGGGACCATGGGCTGCACGGGGACTCCTCCTGGCCCGGCTCTTCTGCTCCGCGCTCCTTATCTGGGCTTGTTGTTCCCGGACCCGCCTCTCTCTCCGCTCCCTCTCAAAGACCTCGAGCTGCTGCCGGCAGCACTCTGCACGCTCCGCTGCGGCTGCCCGAGTCTCCTGAGTGAACCCCATGAGGTCTTCTCCGGTGGGATCCCACTCAAACTGGGTCTCTTCTAGCGGGGGCGAGGTCCTTTTTACGGGCTTTGGAACCGGGATCAGGGGTTCGTCTAGGGGTCTCTCTTTCCGGAGTCGGGGATGGTGAAACTCCGGTGGCCATATAAAGGGCTGCCCATCCGGGCACGTATGTTGGGCGAACAAATCTTCTCCCAGATGCGGCACTCTTGGTTTTATGGGCGCGGTGGTGGTGGCGCCCGGGTTGCCCAAGCCTTGCGGCCAGGCCTGGGGCACCTGGAAAGTGAAGGGCACCGTAAGGACGGCGGCGCCCTGGGCTACTTGGCCCTGCGACCAGGCCGGTGGCTCCGCGGAGGTAGGGGGCGCTGTTGGTATTGCGGCGCCCGGGGGTACTAGGCCTTGCGACCAGGCTGGTGGTACTTCCTGCTTGGTCACGCTCGGGGTCGAGGCGTGTGACGTCACAGGGGTCGCGGCTGCGGCTTCCGGTTGAGGCCTAGTCTGTGGCGGTGACGTTGCGGTTACGGGCACGGCAGGGGGTACTTCGGGCTCTGCGACGGGGAGCTGGGGCAGGTACGCGGTTTCCCGGTTTGGGGTAGAGACGTCCCCTTTACCTGCCTCCTTTCGTTCGGTTCCCTTCTCGGCGCCGTCTCCGGCCTTCAGTCCTCCTGCGCCATCCTCAGAGGCGGTCTGTCTCCTCGTCTCGGGTGGCGTGCTCCGCTGACGAGTCTCGGTCCACTGGGCCATCTCTCGGCTCCACTCCGCCAACGTCTCTCGTTGCACCCGGGCCATCCTCCGTGCGAGGCCCTCCAGCGCGGTCTGTGCACACTCCCGATCTCGGGGGAGCTGTGCCAAGACCTCCACTAAGCCTAGTGGGGTCGTTGCTTCTAGCAGGCTCCTGACCAACGGGTCGGTGCTGCTCTGCTCTCCTTCCGTTGTCTCCAGCAGGCTCCTGGCCAGCGGGCCGGTGCTGCTCTACTCTTCTCCCATCTCCGGGTAAGCTTCTTCTGGACTCAGCTCTAGGCTTCTTGTCTCCGGGTGCGCTCTCTCCAGACTGCTCCAGGCGACACCCATCTTTGCTCTCTTGTTCTCAGTCCTCCCACTTCGAGGGCGGTCCCGGGGCCACTTGGTGATTGTCAGCTCCAGGGGCAGTTCTTTCACGCTGACAGACACCTCTAGCATCACAGTCTCTGTTGGTGGGGGCGGTTTCCACTTTTGGCGCCATTTTCGGTCCTGGCCCACGATGGGAGGCGGCCTCTTGCCACCCTCTGGCACGCCCATAATGGCGTCCGCTCTTCCAAGGCGGGAAACCTTTGGAAATGGCGGGAATCGTCTCCCAGTGGCGGGAAACTCTGCAGATGGCGGGAAAAAGCTGTTAATGGCGGACAACCGGCGGGAATCGATCTGTGATGGAGTCCGATGGCGGGGACCCTCCGGAACCGGCAGGAGACTTCTTTTTGAGGTAAACTTGTTCTTTTCTTCAGGCACGCAGTACCCGGGTGTTGCGGGCACGTAATCCTGCCGACTACGCCAAAGTTGACGCACCCCCTGGGCCATATTCTTTAGGGGAATACCCGGAGCCGGGTCAGATGGGGGTTGTAGTCTTCCGAGTGGCTGTGACCCGGTCCGTGCCCAGGGTGTCAAGCTCAGAGTATGTGGCAGTCCTACAGATGTTATAAAGTTCTTTATGTCGACTACGCCACCCGTTGGATTGCGGTCACTACGGCCGCCGCTGCAGCAGGGTCCGCTGAGGCTGATGGTGTTGGTGCAGCTTTAGATGGTATAACCCCCAACGGGAGGGGTATGGCCTCAGGGGGTCAGGTGCAGAGGATGGGGGTTGTGGTGGTGCAGCGTAGATGTTAAGTAAAGACAGAGTCGGGTTGTGCAGTTCAGGGTGTTTACTTACTGCAGATATTCCGGTCACTCCAGCTTCAAGTGACCACCCGAGCCGTGCTGCGTCCACCAGGTCCTGGATTCAGCCAACCCCCAAGCAAGTCCGGAGCGTGACCCTGAGCCCTCCTTCCTGTCCTGTCTTCTGGCCGTCCCCACCAGGGATCCACCTAGGTCCAGCTCCCTCGGGCCTTCTGTTGGGAAACCCTTGGCCTTGGGTTCCCTGACCCTACACGTGGTTTGCCTTCAGGGTGGATATGGTGGGTGGCCGTGGCAGATCCTGCCCACGGCCTCCGGTCTCTGGCTGAGGTGTGCTTGAGCCCCCACCAGTTTGGGATCCGGTACCCTTTTGCCAACTCTTCACCCTAGGTTTGTATATGGGTTCTCAGAGTTCCTGCTTGTTTTCTCTGGGTCCTTCTGGCTCTCCTCTCTCACTCTCTCTGGGACTGCTCTGCTCCTCTTCCTCTGACTTCTCTCAGACTGACCCTGATCTTAGATGGTGCCCACCTTAAATACTCCCTCTATGTGTGAGCTCAGGTGACCAGCACCCAATGAGCTCCTATCTTTACCCAGGCTGCTCCCCCTATCTGCCCCTACACTACTTGGGATGTACCACCCCCCTCCCACTCCAGCCAGGAACAGACTCGGTCGTACCTGCACATTTCTAAGTGGGAGTACCGTTGGTCTGTTCCTCGGAAATGGGATGTGTGTAGTGCATGCAGCTTTCTGGGCTCAGTACCACACTCCATCCTTACCCGGGAGTGGAATATCACACCTCTGGGTTGAGGTGCAATACCCCTGTAGCAGCCGAATCCTCAGGGTGCTACATTACACATGTGATGAAAGTATCATCAAGGAATCAGGAATTCTCTCACCTGTGCAATACTATAGAAATCCTGAAGACATGACCAGTGGGGGGCCGTGGGGACTAGAGTTTGGGAAACACTGATTTTAAAGGGACTGTCAGCACAGAATGACTGTTGAAACCAAGTACAAGCGCTCCATGGATCACGGCGTGGGCCAATCATTTATATACACCTTCCCACCTGCTTGTTTTACCTCTGTCTCCTTCCTTCTCTGGTTCTATGAAGCCAGAGCTGTCAATCAAAGAAGAGGAGGGTGTGGATAGAGGGAAAACAAGCAGGTGGGAAGGTGTATATAAATGATTGGCCCCGTCATGAAGCACCGAGAGTTGGGACTTAGTTTGAGCAGTCATTCTGTTCTGACAGTCCCTTTAGGTGGACGAGATCCAGATGGAGCTCATTTCACCGCGTAAAGTTGTTTGCCCACTATGCGCTCTCCACGGCGTCTCCAGACTCTGTCACGTCTGTCGCATGAGCTCAGTGTCAACCTGCTTTCATCTATGAAGAGCACAGGGCGCCAGTGCCCTCTTATACTCATTGTTGTGTATCCCACCATTATTCTGACATCAACATCTGGCAGGGGTGTCATGTGAGCACTACTTCTTCTGGCTTAGATGAAATATGAATGCTGCAACCAATCAGAAGCTGCAACACTCATGCGTTGCCCCCACCGGTTGTTAACCTCAGGTAACCAGTGGGATATGCAGCGCTGGTCCGGAGATATCAATTTCTTTTAGTTTTCTCACCTCCCTTGGCCCATCAATAGTTGGTGTCTAGTAGTGGATAACCCAATTAATGGGTTATTTCCCTCTCAGATATATCCACCGAATAAGCCATAAATGGCTAATAGATGTTGGCTCCACCTCTGTAGCCCCCCGCAGCTATCGAGATAAGGCTATATCTCTAGTTAATATGAACATAGAAGTGGCTGTGCATGATAGGCTTTCTCCATTCACTTCTATGGAGGTTCAGAATAATACAAAGGGCTGTAGATGTGTTAATAAAGACTACAATGAAAGTCTGCTAACAATACATGGGCACTGATTCCCTGTGGGCACCTGAGATCAGCCACTGAAGCTGTAGGGGGGCAGTGTTAGCTTATATATGCACATTTATATGGAGGGTGTTTGTACATATCCCTATGGACCTGTCCCACATCTATGGATTATTTTACATAAATGAACACTGTCCCATTGTGCAGCAAAGGTCTATACAATAAACTGTGTACACCGCTGTCTAATGAGGATAATAGAACTGTACTGGTTATTGTATCATTATGGCATCTAATTGATGGCTGTCGTAGCGCAGTGTTTTAATAATTAATTTACTACATCTTTTTACAGAAAACCACATTGGCAGCACGGCATATACAGTAAAATGTTACATGCATATCACATCAAGTGAAAAATCCCCATGGAAATGCCTCTACTAAAGCACGCTGCTATAAAAAACACTCTGTAAAGTAAGTCCACGCTGCAGCGTGAATATAACGTGCGAACTAGAAAACAGGTTTGGCAAAAAAATGTATCCATCAGATAGATGTCAACTGTATACTTTTATAATATAGATCTGGACAAGGGTATATATAGCATAGACAGGAATGGGTTTATTAAGGATTGCATTCATACAACAACCCTACAAGGGAACCTGTCACGTGAAAGAAAGGCTATTAACCTGCAGATATGCAGTTAATCTGCAGGTTATTTGTCAAATGTATATAGAAGTCTCAAAAAGTCAGAAATCATAAAGGGATCTAATAATAAAATGTAACCTTTATTTATACAATGCTAAAAAGTCATAAATATGATCTAGGACATAAACAAAAACTGCACCCAAAACGTGAAAATATATGAAAGAAAAATATTATTTTTAAAACCAAGTCAAATTGCTGTATGTGAACCTCTCTGATGACCCTCAAATGCTCCCATGAAGGGAGGAAAAAAAGACCCATGTTTAGGAAGTTGGTGAAATGACATTGAAGGGAAAGGATCTAGGCTGAGGTCCTGGACCCATGGATGAATGGCCTATGGAGTTTGAAGATCGGTTGATCACTGGGCTGGATAAATGTGCTACAGTTGTGGAATCTGTCGTCTGGATTTGATGAACTTTCTTAAGGACTGTTGCTACTGGATACCTGTGTTTCTATTGTTTTATCTTGTCGTCTGGAGGAGCGAGGAATGTGAATACAAACTATACTGGTTGGCGATACAAAATCTGTGAGCCAACCAAAAGTTGGGAAACAGTGAGTATCGCCTGGTATCGCCCCAGGAAGGGTATCTTGTGCACTGGGGGCAATGTATTTTGGCCATTTACCTAGAGTTGTAGTAAAACCTTGGATGTAAGAGATAAACTATTGTTGCATCGTTAACTTGTCTAGGTGATTATTGCAACCCACCTCAGATCTTCACATACAGGATTAGAAAAACATTATTGTTTTCTTTCAAAAGCAATATCACATCTGTCTATAGATTGTGACTGGCATTGGACTTCAGCTCTACTGAAATAAATTAAGCTGAGCTGCAATACCACACAGAACCTGTAGACAGGTTGTGGTGCTGTTTTTAGACAAAAAACACAAGTTTCTAATCATGGACAACACCTTTGAAGAGTTAGGCTGCGTGCTCACTATGCGTTTTTCAAGCGTTTTTGCCGCCGAATTTCCCCAGCGAAAACGCTTAAAAAACGCTTGGTAATACATGCCGCATGGTCCCCAATGATAATCCGCATGTGCTGTGCACATGCTGCGGAAATTTCCGCTGCGGACTATCATTGCGAAAAAATATGCAGCATGACCATTAATTTTGCAGACACGCAGCGTAATTGCCGCCATTGACTTGCATTGAATCGCTTAATATCCGCATGACTACATGTGCACATGCGAATAATAAGCGATTCAATGTGCGGATGGTACCCGGGTCTGGAAAAGAGGAGACTCGGGTACCATAGAACGTCGCGTGACCTGTCACATGACTAAATGACGTCATGAAAGGTCCTTTCACACCACCGCGAGCCGTACAACAGACCGGACGCAGCGGAGAAATGACCGGGGGCCATCAGAAGGGGAGTATAATATTTTTTTTTATTTTTTACCATTGTTATTCTTTTTTTTAACTATTAACTTGGTCACACTATATAAATTCATGCCGGTTATCAAGCACTTTTATAAGTAATGCTAAAATCACTTGGAAAAGCGCTTGATAACCCGCATGCAGAAATGCATGCAAAAACGCTTGACAAACGCTTCCACCTGGCAAGAAAAACGCATGTAAAATCCGCATACGTTCTTCCTGCCAGGGAGATGCAGCATTTCTGCATCGTGGGCACTTAGCCTTATGCAGTACTTCTCTCTTTTGTCAGATATTCAGGTGTAAAGAAACACTTCTGTACTCCCAGGAATAGGATTCACATTTTTACAACAGGTTCCCAGGGTCCGCCCGTGGTGTAGAGCTCCAGAGACATTTTTTTCCTCTATATTATTAATTAACGCTTACAATATTCTAAATCCAGATGTAGCAGCCACTAATAAGACAGCTGTAGTCCACTAATAGCGCACAGTGATGTGGTGCGCTCCACTATTAACATAGCACAGCATATGGCGGCTGCTATATCAGTACTCTAGAATATAAAAAATAATTTCCATATTCTAAATATACATGAGTGCAAATAATAATTATTTTATAGCGCCAACATATTCCGCAGCAATTTACAATACTTGTAAAAACAATATCAGACATTACATCGTAACACATAATTCAACAAAAACTAAAAGGAGTGAGGGCCCTGCTCGCAAGAGCTTACAATCTATTAGAAAATAGCGGGATGAGCAAAAGGGGCTTGTATTGTATAGTCCAGTCGTCATTGTAATAAATAGGGGTATTCACATAACGCTTCATGAACCAGTCATCAGCCAGTACCTGTATAAGGACAGATACAAAGTGTTACTGAGTGCACGGATTGTTGAGAATAGATGACAGAAGGTACAAGATTCTAAGAATTTAAGAAGAGAGAACAGGCAATGATTAGATTAGTGAGGTACTGTGATAGGCTAGTCTAAAGAAATGTGGTTTTGGAGCACACTTAAAACTGTGGATACTGGGAATTAACCAGATTGTTTGGGGTAATGCATTTCAGAGAACTGGAGCAGCATGAGAGAAGTTTTTGAGTGGGAGGTTTGGATTATAGAGAATGTCAGGATACAGTCATTAGCAGAACAGAAAATGGAGATAGGGTGGTAGACAGAGGTGAGGGAGGAGATGCAGGGTGGTACAGAACTGTGGAGAGTGTTGTGGGTGATATTGATAAGTTTATATTGTACTCTTTAGCAGATACAACCAGTGCAATGACTGGAACAGGGTGGAAGTCTGGCGCCCCTGAGGGTTCGGTCGCCACAGAGGTATTGCATCTCACCCAGAGGTGTGGTATCTCACTCTCAGGTAAGGAAGGAGTACGGCCCAGGACCCTAACACCTGCATTCACTACACCACATTTCCGGGGGACAGGGCGAGATTGCTCCTACGGGAGAGCACAGTCCCTGGTCTCTGGCTGGAATGGGGGGAACCACCTAGAGAGGGGGAACCATGTGGTGGGTGTGGGTGGAGAACGTAGATCTTGGGAGCACTTGTAGAAGGAGGTATAAAAGAAGGAACCATCTTAGTTCAGTAGAAAGACAGAGGAGAAGTGGAAGGAGCAGGGGCTCTGTAGGAGCTCTGCTCCAAAGGCGGGCCTAGTCAGGACTCCTGAGCCTGAGGAGAGAGAGAGAAGCAAGGAGGAGAGGGAGCAGGAGAGGATCCAGGAACGAGGAGTGAAGGGACCCTAGGGGTACGGGCCGTGCAGCAAGCCACCCGTACGCCCGCTGCTACCAGGAGGTAGAGGGGTCAGGCCAGATAAGGGGAACCGGTCCCTCAACTAGTGGAGAAACTGAAAGGCTCAACTAGAAACCGGAGGCTGCAGCACTTTATGTACCGTAAGCCGAAAGTCCACACCAGTCTCACTAAGAAGGTAGCCACATAGGACCCAGGGGACGGAACATACGTTGCCCGCCAAGGCCCGAGAATACCCGATAGAAGTGTTGCTAGGTGTGAGGTGCAGGGAGAAGGCTAGAGGAAGGACCCAGAAGGGGGTCCTGTTAAATACTCCAGAGATACCTGAGGGTGGACTGAGCCCCTCACTGAGTGAACACAGGACGACGTGGGAAGTTGTGATCTGTAGTGATAACTTGGAATGAAACAACTGTGAGTAAAATACCCTGGGACTGCACCACACTGACTCCGTGTTTATTACTGACTCCCTGCACAACAACCACCATCATCCTTACACACTGCCCTGAAGCTACACTCTTCCTGTGGGGAGTTATACCACCCTCGCTGCCAAACCACCAGCTTCAGAGGTCTGTTCCGCAGAGGCGGCCCCTATTAGCCGCACTCCACAGGTGGCGTAGTGGGACATTTACACCCATATATATAATTACGCCTTGGATTGACCGCCCTGGGTCACGGACCGGGTCACCGCCACAGTGACTACAACCCCCAGCCATATACCGGCCCGGCTCCGGGTACCCCACGGCCCAGGGGGCGCGTCAGAAGCATCGGTGTAACAGCTGGACAGAAATATGAGCCCCGCTGACGCATTTAGGATGGATTGGAGAGGAGAGTTTAGTAAGAGGGAGAATGATTAGTAGAGTTGCGGTAGTCCAGATGAGAATGAATCAGAGCAAGGGTTCGAGCATACGACCTATTATATCGGGCGAGTGTTATCCTTGGTTTTCACGGATAGCCCTCGTATCCATGTTATTATATGGGGCTGTGCACTTGACCCAGTCATCCGAGGGGGAAAAAAAAAAAAATTGGTGACATGTCATATTTTCATCCGAGTGTTGGATCAAAATTGGCAATGCAAGTCTATGGGTCCGTGGAAAACATCGTACCTCACTCGGTAGACATCCGAGTGCAGTCCGATGTCCACGGACTGCCATAAATCGAGAAGGGTGAACAACATATTTTTTCCCACCTCTTAATGTGACTGGAAAGCCTAAATGGCAGTGGATCAGGCCTTCCCTTGGCCTCCGGCAGCTTATCGGTACCCCACAATCGCCTTAGCAGTAACTGCTCCATTTAAATGCCGCTGTCAGAAATTGACAGCAGAATCTAAATGGTTAACAGCTGCATTTGATGCTTAGCTCCGGCAATTGCTGTTTGAGACAGATGCCAGCTGTGTGACAGTCAGCGTTTACTGTGTGTGAACCAGGCACAGCTCCTGATCCCGCTTCACACACTCGGTCCCATTCTAAGGCAGAATTTTTAGGCGGGCATCTCACAGGGCAATATTTTGCCACCCATTGAGATAAACTTCTGACCGTCACCTGAAGCGAGATGCTAATCTGCAGTATATATATAGGACCAGCGATGCACAAATGATTGGTGCAACCTGTGCAGCTGCACAGGAGCCCAAATGATAAGGGGGCCACTACCACTTCCAAAGCAGCTTCTGTCAGGCACATTGAGCCATATACCTTTTGTTTGTGTTTGTGTGACAGTAATGGGGCATTGCCTCACACCACTATCAGAGGAGAGATGGTCGCACATGTGCAACTCCCTCTCTTGTCTGCTATGACCTATGGGATCTTTTTTAAATCAGATACTTTTTATTAAAATACTTTTTTAACATTACACATAAACAACATTGAGGCATCACCCAACTGGCAATGCCCTTCAAAACCCACCTGTTCCCCCTCCCCCACCCATTACACCCCCAAAAACCATATGGCAAAGACAAATTCAATTACAGACCGCATATTATCATATAGCTTATCTAATTGTTAAAGCATTGATAATTTGATCCATGGATACAGAGCATAATATCTGATAGTCAGTGATTAGTTAAGTAGAACCTGAGAGACCACAACATTTCAGACTCAACTGATATTTAAAATGGACATAATATGATAACCATGAAACATGCTCCATCTACCCCAGATTTTATCAAATTTACGTATAGCCTTCCGCTTTTTGTACACTCCCTCTTCTAATCTTAATAAAAGACGCATTCTATCCAAAAATTCCTGGAACCTGAGAGGGGAGGGATCCAACCAATGTTTCTGCTCTGATCTAGAGTCCTCTTAACGGCTATTATTTCATCCTCTTCGCATCCTATTATTTCTACATGGCCCAACACACACACTTTAGGATATAAGGGTAGATTACACTCAAACACATTATTAATGTACTGCACACAGTCATTCCAGAATACCGCGACCCTCCTACATGTCCACATCATATGCATAAGATCTGCTCCTTCCGCTCCACATTTTGGACACACACTGTCATTCCTTACCCCAATGCGCTGTAGAAATTTGGGAGTTCTATATACCCTATGCAATAAGTACAACTGTGAGAGTCTATGTGCTTCACATGTAGATAGTATAGTCTATGTGCTTCACATGTAGATAGTATCAGAACGCTCCCCACCACCTCTTCCCATTCTTCCAAGGATATAGTACCAATGTCACGCTCCCACCTCTCCTTAACATTTAAGGGTCTGTCCCACTGAAATTGCTGCATAAGTATCCCGTAGATTCTGGAAATCAATCCCTTCCCACCTCTATGGCATAATAATGTGTTAAACAGTAGATGATGTTGGATTTTACTTTGCATATGTCGCGGCTGTATAAACCATGCATGCCTTATTTGGAGATAAAAGTAGAAACTAGTTTGTGGAATACAGTATTCTTCTTTCAGCTGTTGGAACGATTTAAATATTTCCCCCTCTAATATTTGCGCCACATTAGTTATTCCCAATTTTTCCCATATTCCGAATCCTTTCAATTTATGGATCTCTGGAAGGCCCGCATTATGCCACAACGGGGTAAATGGGGTAAAACCCTCTATTTCCAACAACAGTTTGATTTTCTGCCACGTTTTCCCCATAAGTGCTAGGGTCGGAAGATGCCGCCTAGCATCCCACCCCAAGATTCCCGTTTCTAGAAAGGAGGTAATTGGCAAATTGTGTGTGAGTAGACGTATCAGTTTATCTAGGTTCCCCTGAATTAACCAGAGTTGTTGAGTCTGAGAGGCTAGAAAATATATCCATGGATTAGGTGCGGCTAGTCCCCCCTGATCTTTGGGCCTTTGAAGTGTATCCAAGCTGATTCTGGCCACCCCTTTTTTCAAAATCAATTCCCGAAATAGTGCTTGAAATTTATAAAATATTCTCACGGGGATCCAGACCGGTGAATTATGAAGGATATATAATAATTGGGGCATTAACACCATTTTAATTAAGTTAGTTCGACCTACTACTGATAGGGGGAGTTTGCTCCAAGTATTGGCCTTTTGTTGAAATCTGGTAAGCAGTTCAAGTAAATTTAAAGGAATATAATCTCCGATAGATGTGGTCACTCTAACTCCGAGATATTTAAATTTTCGCACAATCTTCAAGCAAGTGTTCCCTGCCCTAGTATTCAGAGACAACCATCCACCGGCATAAGAATTGATTTATCCCAATTAATCCGTAGGCCAGAATGATCTCCAAACTCCCTTATTAAATTCATAGCCGTCGTGAAAGATAGCTCCATGTCGCCCAAAAACAACAGAAGGTCGTCGGCCACCCGCTCCTCCAGTGTTTTATAGCGGAACCCCTGTATTTCGCTGCTGGAGCTGGGTTAAATAGCCGGCGTTAATTGCCGGAATGGAAGTGCGTCATCGGGGACCGATGATTCTGGACATTCACGGCACAGGTACAGAGGACCCTAATTGTAATCTTGGGCGACTGCAACCCTTTACCCAGGACACTGACTCACTTTCCTATTTGTGACGCTCCGTTCGTACTCCTATCCAGTATTAGGCAGTTTTTTCGCTCATTTTGCAATGCAACCAGTTTTTACCAGATAAACCAAAGCTGTAATAAAATAAAATAAAGTTTCTCTTGTTTTGGTATCAATTATTATCCAAGCACTTAATAAACAAATGCTGAACTTACAGAGATGACTCACAGCCAACGATTGTTCTAAGGATCATCAATGCTTCCTTTCATTGGTTGCCAAAATGTGATGAATATATAGGAGAAACGTGAATTAACACACGCATCCATTAACCCAGATATGAGCAAGAGCACAACCTGTGCCCAGTATTATTAAGGATCGAAATAGCCATTGTCTGCATTTATAATTAAGCATCGCAAAGCGGATTTATCCGGTCAGGCACTATACTACAGACCCATCATCACTGCCTTCTATGTGAAAGTGAGCAGCACAAGGTGCTATGTGTCGAAATAAAAGGGTATAAACTTTTCTAGAACATAAGCTACCATTCTAGCAGAGCTGAATTCATCATTTAAATGGGTTGTCTGGGACTTTAACATTGGCTTATCCTTAGGATAGGTCATCAATGTCTGATTGGTGGTGGTGTGACATCCGGCTCCCCTGCAGATCAGCTGTTCCCTGTGTTGGCTCAGTTGCGGAGCAGTACAGCACAGCTCTGTCAATTGTATAGTGGCCGCAGTCTGGTACTGCACATCTGCGCCCTATTCAAATCACTAGTGGGTGGATGTGCAGTACTGAGCCGCGGCCACTATACTGTCGACGGTGCTGTGCTGCTCAGCTGACACTGGGGACAGCTGATCGGCGGGGGTACCGGGTGTCACACCCCCACGGTCAGACATTTATGACCTATCCTATGAACAGGCCATCGATATGAAAAGTCCCAGACAACCCCTTTCATTTTGGAGGAGTTTTTCTTTCCCTTAGGGCTCCTTTATGGGTCCATTTTCCTTCATGTACGAGAAAAACGAATTGAGTTTCATCAGTGTTTCTACAGCTTCTCTTAGCAGTCAATGAAAATGGATGGCATCCCGACGGTAAAAAAAATATCCCTAAAAAAGACACTTCCGAAAATAAACAGTGTTTTCTGAAGCGTCTTCCTTTTGAAAAAATTCAGCGGCTTTGTATACCTGGAAAAGATGTGTGCACGTACCCTAACTCCGCAGTGACCTTGAACCTCGTACAATATATTAATGTCACAGCATTTATCAGTTCAATTAATTTAGTATATTCACACAGTGATCCCCTGTGAAGCTTAATTCTTTCCACACAGGCAATGGCTAAAACACAATAAAAACCCTTTTAATTAACCCTTTGTATGGCTGATGATCTGTTTTACGGTGTTTTAGAGGTAAAGATGATGACAAGGTGACTAGTATATATTGCTAAATTCACTGTTGGAGTCTCTGGAGTACATGCCTACTCATCTATCATATACTGAACACTTGTAATTATTTGTGACCTGTAGGAGCTCAGCCCATTTACTTGCAAATAATTACAACACAACTAAATTGCCATTTACAAAGGCTGTTGGCGCCATGATTTGCTCGTTTTTAGCATGATGATGTCACGGGTGGATCAGGTTTGACAGACAGTCATTCTAGATCCGGCTGTAGAAGGTTTCTGCGCTTGGCCTTGCAGACACCTTTTTGATCCTTTCATTATCTCTCCCTCTCTAGGACCCAGCGGTGATCTCCACCTTCTGCTGCTAATTGACACACCCTTGCTGGATATTTAAATACACTCAGTTTCTCCAGAGAATTGCTGGTGATAAAGTAAATTCCTCTGTTCCAGGCTGGAATTCTAGCAGTCTGCTAGATTCTTCTTGGAGTTCCTTTGTGGATTATAGTTGTGATTTCTCTGGTCTTCTCAAAGCTAAGTGTATTCCCTTGTCTGTTTCCCTGGTTTGTCTTTAGTTGCAGTGGAGCTGACTAGTGCTCACCCCTTCCCCTCCCTCCCTACCAAGGGCCTAGCTCTAGAGTCAGCCAGGGCTTAGGTATCCTGCTCGGCGATAGGTGCGGAACCTATTTAGGGATGATAGGGGAGTTAGTGTGCTGTTGGATGTGCTTAGGGGTCTCCACTCCCCCTTTCCCTAGTTGCTGGGTTTCCCCCCTTTTCCCTTCGTCGTACGCTGGATTCTTCCGATGCCTAGCATGACAGATGATCATTCATTACTGGTTGAGAAAGACGTATGACGGCAGGAAAAGACTCAGAAAAAATTGAGATCATGAACATTTCCAACTTCTTTGACATCAAAGAGGAAGAAACAAGATTACTAGGAACATGGGTAATAAATTCATATCTACATTTCAACAGATTTCCCCTTGGTTTTGGGTAAGCCTACTAGTTTTTCCCCAATTTGCTCTTACAACTTGCACAATAAAAACACTTTACTATTATTCTGACTCCATAACTAGGCTGTGAGTGTGAGGCTCTTGAGACAGCATTTCTATGGATGTCTATAATGAACCAGTATTCATACCAAGAAATTTCATATAGCTTGACTCGACTGCGGAGGCACGTATGAAGATTCCAGAAGAAGTTTATTCTCAGGCTGAATTCTTGTATTATACACAATAGTAACAGTAGTGGCTGCAACAACTTCTGTAGGTAAAAAGACAATTCTGAATCAGGGATGTACAGAGAGGAACCTGGCAAGATGGCTGACAAACACAAAGGAGAAAGAAGGGAGGGGTTACTTATATCAGAGCTGGGCTACAGGGAGAGAGATAAGGCAAACTTCTAAAAGGCAAACCTGATTCCAAAGCAGTGTAACAACAATAATACAATGACAATACAATACTGTATGATTCCCAAGTCGTTGGACATTACAAATACTTAAAGTGGTATTTCTTATAAATAAATAGCAAATATTCTCAACTCGGTAAAAGTCGGCATATCACTAAGATATGCCATGACATATTGATCGCTGAGGGGCTGATCTCTGGCACCCCCTAACCAAATGTTGGGAATAAAGAGGATGCAACTCTGCTTCTGCAATGCAGAGGTCACAGGCTGCCAACTTGTAAAGAATCATCGGGATCGCTTGGCTGGATCATCGTAGGGAAGAAGTGGATAATACTTATTTTTTTAATTTATATTTGCTGCAGTTTTTTATATTTTTTTCTAAGTTTAATATTATACATGGCACATAATAATTGAGATTGCTCTGTTACAGATTAGACTTCCGGTTCCACTAACTTCAAGTCTCATCTTTGCAGACAAGTTTTGTAATATGTGTCCCACTATTATTGAGTCCCAAAAGTTTGACAGGATTAGCCAAAGATCCCATGTTCCCTGCCATACAAGTCTCGTAGATGTGTAGATAGTATCTATATTCCATAGTTGTAGATGACGCGAGATGAGTATGAAGGATATATTATATTCTCAGTATAATAATCTCTGCGCGTGATGAAACGTTAACCCTCACAAACCATAAAACTGGAGACCTCCTAGATGTGCAACATTTGCCACCAATGACTTTCTATTGACATTCACGTGTTTCCTTTTTTGTCCACAAGCCAATGATGTCTCTAACTTAACTCTTTGTTCATTGGGTCTAAAATTTGCCATTTCATAATGCTCTGGGACATTTTGTTATAATAAGAGGAGGAATGATATTCTTTGAATGATACAATGAATGGAACAAAGGACATTCTTGCAACTAGTTTAAACTGCATGACGATATTTCATGGTAATGTTGAACATTAATGAGGAGAAAGGGAGGGGTTAATGGACGGGAACAAAGGTGTATATATATAAATGTTAAAAGAGACGCAACATAAATGTGCAACGTGCAAGGAAAAGAAAGACCAGGAAGACTTAAAGATCTCCAAGGGTAGAAGTCTAAGTAGATCTTGTTGGAGTCCTCTTGCCTGTAGAGCATTCGTCGAAGGAAGGACCAACAATTCGCCATATAAGTGTGACAAGACCTGCATGGCATCCACATGGCTTTCAATGATGTCCTTGAGTCCTTAGGTGGAGTTGGCTGTTTTCAGATTCTACACACCATCCTGTTATTGATACCAGTGGCCATGTTATCATGCCACAATCTTCTTCAGAACTTCACAGGTGCAGTGCCTGAACATTACTGCAAGCTTCCATCTACAAATGTCCTAAATAATGAAAATCAAACACATCTAATGAAACAATTTACTTCTTTGGACCAAGATCAAAAACCCTGGAGATGTGTTCAGTTCCAAAAGGCCAAAGATCTGTTATTGACCTCAACTAGCCAAGCAATGGAAGGAAAGAATATGCAATATTGCAAAGAAGGGTGGACGTATGACCAAAGCATCTTCTCCTCAACCATTGTAACTGAGGTATGTCCCCTAAATACTTGTGGTGACATTTTATCAGTATTTATAGTCACAAGTTGAGTTTGCCTAATTTGATCCATTTTATTCAAGGCATAGGTTTTCTCTTGTAGGCTCATGCAGGGCATTTACTACAATTTTTTATCCGGTGCTCGGTCTTTTAATGACAAATCAGCTTTGATTGTGCTGGTTATAAAATGACTACACAAGTCAAATAAAACAAAATCAATGTATTTATATGTCTAATAAAAATTCTAGATATATTATTTATTTGATTTTTACCTGTTCTTCACAGCGACTGGTAGGACACATATACAGTAAGTACCAACATAAAATATATACAGTATTTTTTTCTTTTATATTAGACATATTTAGTACAGAATAAGTATTATAGCACCTAAGATTAATTACATCCATAGGATTGATGAGCAAAGAAGCAGAAGCAGCGACTGTCCAAAAACAGAACCCTACACCTTTAAGTCATTGAAATTGGCGTTGATAGAGCTGGCACATTGTCCATCATGAGTTAGTCCATGGGTATAAAAAGCCTTATCCTTGGGATATGTTTTGGAACAATGATTAGAAATGTCCAGAATGTGACCTACATAATAAAAGAAAGTCAGTGCAAGACTATAACTCATTGTGGTATTATGACACTTTCCAGTACCTGTGTAATTCTATGCACTGCTCCATTATTCTAAAAAATAAAATGGCCAGAAGTGAATCTATCATTAGAAATAAAGACCATATTAATATTATTGGCGTGCCAGAGACGGTATGTCACTCTCCACAAGGAGAAACGTTACTCCTTAAACCTCAGTCCAGAGCCTCTCACCTAGCCAAATCAGATCTCATACTTTGCACTGATGAGGGGCAATACCCCGAAACACTGTCTGCAACTTGAGATTCTGATCTGGCTTTTATACTAAGTCATATTGCAAGGCTCGTTAAAGGGTCGATAGTGACTTGTAAGACTGCTACTTCCAACAGGTGGCGCTATAGAGTTCAAGACCTCATCCTCTCTGAAGAGGCAAGTTACATATTAACATTAATAAATATTTTGTAAATTTTAACCTCTGCCAAACAGCTGAACGGCATAATAATTATAAATTCCCTTTACTTTGCAGTGGAATTTAGTTTGTAACCAAATTCCTTGGCGGCAAGTAGCCCGTTCCATCTACATGACCGGTGTACTTTTGGGAGCACTTGTCTTCGGCACTCTTGCTGATAAGTAAGTTCATATTCTCTTCTTCAGACTATGGTCTGTTCTTCTCTTTCCTGGTTACCCAGTTGCAGTGTTTTTTAAATAACTTTGTCGAAAGTGAAATAACATTAGCCCTATGTTGATGCTCAGTAACGTGTGAAGACGTTCCTTCTGCTCAAACAGGCTCTATGTACAGTTACGTATGCCGGGGGGCATCCAATTTCCATCTCCATTTTAGGATTAAGCCTATCATGAAGGCTGAACTGATCTTAATCAGTAGAATGGGAGGTAAAAATAGTCATCAGGATTTATTTTTTTTTATTTAAATGATAAAGTTATAATATTTTACAAGACAGCGTTTTGGCCTCACAGTGTCTTTTTCAAGTTTTATGACATGAATTGTCCTGCAAGTCCAAAGCATTGTGTTTTTATTATTAGACCTTAAAGTATTATTCCATATCCAAAAACCGCTTCTTCTATGTTATTACTAGTGTTGAGCCACCCCCGTAGTGTTCGAGTTCGGTTCGGTTCGTCGAACACCCGTGTGTTCGCCGAACTGTTCGTCGAACTGTTCGTCGAACACCTTCGAACACCGTTAAAACCAATGGCAGGCAAACAAAAACACATAGAAACACATAGAAAACACCTTCAAAGGTGTCCAAAAGCTGACAAACTGCTCAGAAGACACAACTAACACATGGAAAAGTGACAAGTACATATAGTCATGCGAAAAGAAAAGAGGTGGAGGAGTAAAAGGAGGGGGAGACACAGATATAGGCATGTCATGCCCTTCTAAAATCCAAAAAGTGAGAAGCCGAGACGGCCAGTCCGCACCTGCCCGTGCCACCTCCGTGTCGCCGGGTTTGTGCCAGAGCCGCGGTGAACCCTGACGGCCAGCCCCCCTCTCCCAATACTGGTGCCTGTCCGCTGGTGGGTCGAGAGAGCCCCCCTGTGGTGGAGGCAGCTCTAAGCTTTTTAATTTAAATTGTCCCTCTAATTTGAATGAATACACTTTAAATCCATTTACAAGGATCTATTGGAGGGCAAGTCTCATGCCAGCAGCCGCGTAATTCCAGCTCCAGTAGCGTCCACTAAAGCTGCTGCAGTTAAAAAGCTTTTATAAGGATCGAGCTCGGCTGTCCACCGCAAGGCATCCTAGTGCCAGACCCAGCCCCTATGCCTTGGGGTGCCTCCTGATGCTCTTCACTAAGTATCCCGTGGTCCCGAAGCATTTCCTTTGAAAAAATTAAGTGTCCAAACTACAGGTGGTGTAGCTTGCTTAACAGCCGGGATAATCCGCTGACTAGCAGACACTGCTACTAGGCACAAAGTATTTCCTGGGCTAGATGCAGTTAAAAATTTGTAAGTAGATACTCTCGTTGGATGCTGAGAAAGCATTCCATAGAGTCTCCTGGCACGCCATATATGATTCTCTTAAAAAGCTTGGGGTAGGGGTCTAGGGGACCCTTTTATAGCCAAAATCACGGCCCTGTATCACAATACGTCACCTAGGCTGAAGATAAATGGAACTGTAGCACCGAGGGCTCGGTTGCTACAGACGTATTGCACCTCACCCAGAGGTGTGATATCTCACTCTCAGATAAGGATGGAGTGTGGATCAGGACCCGACACCTGCATGCATTACACCACATTGCCGTGGGGCAGGGCGACCAATATGCCCCTGAGATGGGCACGACAGTCCCTGTCCCTGGCTGGAGTGGGGGGAGGGAACACTGAGGAAGGGGAACCCTGCAGTGCAGGAGCAGGGAGGAAGCAGTTCCTGGGTGCATTGAGAAGGGAGTATAAAAGGTGGGCACCATCTTAGTTCAGTGCAGAGAAGTCTGAGCAGAAGTGGCAGGGAGCAGGGGCTCTGCATGAGCTCTGCTCCGGAGGCGGGCCTAGTAACAGAGGCCCAGGCCTGCAAGAGGGAGAAGGAAGGAAGAGGAGCGGAGAAGGCTCCAGGAACGAGGAATGAAGGGATCCCAGGGGTGCGGACGGGCGAGTCGCCACCGCACGCCCGAATCCACCTGCGTGGAGGGGTCAGGCCAAAGGGGGAGACCGGTCCCCGAACTAGTGGAGGCAGGAAACGACCCTCAGCTAGAAACCGGAGGCTCTGACATTTTATGTGGCGCAGCCCCTTGCTCCACCCGCTAGGAAGGCACCACATAGGGTCAGGGAAACTGGCGCCAAGTTTACCAAGAGGAGGCCCGAGGCAGCCGGACAGAAGTGTTGGTAAGAAAGGCCAGACAAAGGACACACAAAGGGGGTCCTGTGAAGCGCTCCAAAGTTATCTGGGAGTTGTCTGAGCCCCTCACCTGGTGAGCACAGTACGACGTGGGCAACCGTTACCTGCAGACGTGGTCTGGATAATAAGAACTGTGAGTAAAGGCCCTGAACTGCATCACTGACTCCGTGTCGTTACTGCTGCTGCCCTGCACCATCACCCCCATCCTCCGCATACACTGCCCTGAGGCTATACTCCTCCCGTGGGGAGTTATGCTACGCTCTGCTGCACCCACAACACCAGCCTTAGCGGTCTGCCCTGTAGCGGCGGTTCACTCTGACCGCAATCCACGGGTGGCATAGTCGGACATTTAAACATCAAAACCACATAAATAGTTCCGCCACTGGTTTGACCGCCCTGAGCCACGGAACCGGATCGCCGCCACGAAGACTACAACCACCAGCATCCACCAAAAAGGGTCCGGCTCCGGGTGTCCCAAGGCCCAGGGGGTGCGTCAGAACATTTTCATCACCTTTCACAATCACCAATGGGACAAGGCAGGGATGTCCTCTGTCCCCTCTCTTATACATCCTAGTGACGGAGCACCTGCTCTCATCAATTCGCCATAACCCCAATATTAGGTGGATTGAGGTGGGAGGCACCGAGTACAAGTGCTCTCTATTTGCTGATGATGTCCTAGTATATATCACTCAATCACATATATCCATCCCTGCTGTTATGGCTGAAATAGATCACTTTGTTACATGGTAAAATTTTAAAATCAATGCAGCGAAGTCTGAGGCCCTCGATGTCTCCCTCCCTAAATCCATATAGGATTCCATCCAGTCCAACTTTCCCTTTGCCTGGCCCTCACAGGGTATCAAATACTTAGGAATTCCTATTCATAGAGACCTCTCCCATCTATGTTATCTTAATTTTGGGCCCTTTATTGAACAATTCCATACAGACCACGGTTGGCAAGTTAGAACTGTAAGATTCACTACGTGAACCACTGGTGTTTTGTGGAAAAGCACATGTACACCGCGTTCCAAATTATTATGCAAAAAGTGTTTAGGAGTGATAAGGGAAGAATTTGTTTGTTTGTCAGTTAAACTCATTGATGGTGATGTGTGTCAGGGCTCTTTATATCACTGTAAGCAATTGCAGACACCTGTGCTAATTAGTTTGGCAGGTGTGTCCAATGAAAGGCAAGACTACTTAAGAAGGCTCTCTCACATTATTAAGCAGCCTACATTTTCTGCCAAAATGGGAAAGAAAAAGGATGTGTCGGCTGCTGAGAAGCAACAAATTGTGGAGTGTTTAGGTCAAGGCATGACTACAATCAACATTGTGCGATGATCAGGATGAAGTGTCTTGGCAATCAAGAAGTATGTAGCTGATTCACAGTACACACGTGTGCGTGCTGATAAGGGCAAATTGAGGACTCTTTCCTACAGGCAATTACGTCAGGTTGAAACAGCAGCGGCAAAAAAGCCTTGTCATAGCAGCAGACAAGTTTTTGAAGCTGCTTGTGCCTCCAACGTCCCCCGAACAACAAGATGCAGGGTCCTTCAGAGGTTTGCAGCTGTGCATATGCCATCCTGTCGACCTCCTCTATCCACTTCACACAAGCAGAAACGGCTCCAGTGGGCCAAACATTACATGAAGACTGATTTCAAAACTGTTTTGTTCACGGATGAGTGCCGTGCAGCGCTCGATGGTCCAGATGAATGGAGTGGAGGATGGCTGGTTGATGGACACCCCACGCAAACACGGCTACAGCGCCAACAAGGAGGAGGTGGAGTAATGTTTTGGGCTGGAATCATGGGGAGAGAGATTGTCGGCCCCTTTAGGATCCCTGAAGGCGCTAAAGATGAACTCCATAATGTATGTGGATTTTCTCAAACAGCACTTCCTGCCATGGTTCAAGAAGAAGAACCGTGTATTTCACAGCAAGATCATTTTTCTGCATGATAATGCACCATCTCATGCTGCACATAAAACATCTGCATCTCTGGCTGATATGGGCATAAAAGGGGACAAACTTATGGTGTGACCCCCATGCTCCCCTGACCTCTACCCCATTCAGAACCTTTGGAGCATCATTAAAAGGAGTGTCTATGATGGCGGGAGGCAGTTCACATCTAAGCAACAGCTCTGGGAGGGTATTCTGTCCTCATGCAAAACAATTGAAGCAGAAACCATCCAAAACCTGACAAATTCAATGGACGAGAGAGTTCAGAAGCTCCTTTCGAACAAGGGGTCCTATGTGAAAATGTAACATGACCTAGAATAAAGTTTTGAGTTGAAAACTGTTTGATTTCAGTTTCTAACAATCTGCTAATGCTTATAATTTCAAAAATGACCATTTTTTTGGTCTTTATTAAAATGAAAAGGTTGATCGAAAAGTTTGGGGGATCTAAGAGTGTGGCAACCCAGTAGTCATGATTACTTCGAATTCTGACAATATGAGGGTCATGCTGCAGGTAGTGCAGCAAGAAGGCACTTATGTGTCTTGCGCATCTCGGAGCCCCAAAATTATTTTCCGGGCTAGATGCAGCTAAAAATTATTTTTAATTTTAAATCTGGTGAAGCTTATTATAGATGGCCTAATAGGATCAGTGCTGCACACTGCTACAAAGCCCAAATTATTTTCCAGTCAAGATACAGATAAACATGATTAGTAATTTGAAAGCTTAAAACGGTTGGTAGGGTGATTTTAACCAATCATCCATCTTTTACTCTCCCCAGGATGACACAGGGGTAGAAAAGTCGTTTCGGATCCATGATTTGTTCATCTTTATGAACGTGAGTCTGTCTACATTATCAGTGGAGAGCCGCGTGCGCTTATCTGTCAGCACACCACCAGCAGCGCTGAACACACGTTCAGACAGAACGCTGGCTGCGGGGCATGACAAGATCTCCAAGGCGTAAGTGGCTAGCTCCGGCCATTTATCCAGATTGGAAGCCCAAAAAGAGCAAGGGTCCAGTGACACAGTCGTGGCTTCAATGTTTACTTGGAGATACTCCTGTACCATCGTCTCTAGGCGTTGACTATGTGTCAGACTTCTTGTCTCCTGTGGCCTTGCAAAGGATGGGCTAAAAAAGTGGTGAAATTATTCCGCAAAATTGATGTTACCAGCAGATACTGTGGTTCTGTTACGGTTTGAGTGCTGAACACTTGACGGTCCCACGGTTGGCAAGTTGGAACTGTGAGATTCACTACGTGCACCACTGGTATTTTGTGGAAAAGCACATGTAAGATTCTGCAACAGTCTCTGCTGATACTCCTGCATGCGTGCATCCCTTTCTATGGCAGGAATAATTTCTGCAAATTTACTTTTGTACCGGGGATCTAACAGTGTGGCAACCCAGTAGTCAGGATTATTTCTAATTCTCACAATTCGAGGGTCATGTTGCAGGTAGTGCAGCAAGAAGGCACTCATGTGTGTTGCGCATCCAGGAGCACCAAGTCCCTGTTGTGTTGGTGGCGAGGTAACAATCATGCTTCCTTCCTCTGTCCTCTCCCCCCAACCTCGCACAACAGAAATGTGATCAAGGTCTCCCTCATCTGATGAGTCTTCCATCAGTTCGTCCTCCACTTCTTCCTGGGCTCCTGCACCTTCCTCACTAGTTTGGCTGCTACCATGCGCCCTGGTAAAACCATCTCCCCCACCCTCACATGCCTGCCGCCTTGGTGCTGCCGACCGTCTGGACCTTGCAGATGTTAGCCCTTCCGCATACAACTCCTCCTCCTCTACTTCCTCCACCTCCTCTTGTGCCACCACCTGACTCCGAATTCTGTTTAACATGTGCTCCAGCATGTAAATCACCGGAATAGTCATGCTGATAATGGCATCGTCAGCACTAAACATCTTCGTCGCCATTTCAAAACTGTGCAGAAGGGTGCATAGGTTCCTGATCTGAGACCACTCCTCCAGCGTGATTTGCCCCACCTCTGAATCTCGTTGGCCCAGGCTTTTACGTCAGAACGTATTGCACCAGGGCTTGTCGGTGCTGCCACAGTCGCTGCAACATGTGCAGAGTTGAATTCCACCGGGTAGGCACATCGCATTTTAGCCGGTGAAGTGGCAGGCCCAACGACTTCTGTAGAGATGTAAGTCGCTGAGCTGCGGGATGTGAACGGCGGAAGTGAGCACACAGCGACCGTGCCCTCTGCAGAAGGCCATCTAGTCTGGGATAGTGGGCTAAAAATTGCTGGACTACCAGGTTCAACACGTGAGCCATACAAGGCACGTGTGTGACATTGCCCCGGCGAAGGGCCGCACCCAGGTTTGCAGCATTGTCGCACACGGCCTTCCCTGGTTTCAGGTCCAGTGGAGACAACCATTCATGAAATTGGTTCTCCAGAGCTGACCACAACTCCTCAGCTGTGTGACTCACATTTCCCAGACATTTCAATGTAAAAACCGCCTGATGACGTTGAGCCCTACTGCCAGCATAGGAAGGAGGTGTGCAGGATCCCTTCTGCGCAGTTAGAAAGCTTGTGGCATGACCAGACAGGCTTTGGGTGCAGGTGGAAGACCGAGAGGAGGTTGAGGAGGCAGAAGCAGTGGAGGAACTTTGACATAAAGAGGATTGACGCACAACTCGTGGGGACGGCAAGACTTGGACAGCAGCCCCTTGTCCTGCTGTCACCATAGTTACCCAGTGCCCAGTCAGCGACATGTAACGCCCCTGTCCATGCCTACTCGTCCAAGTGTCTGTGGTGAAATGCACCCTGTCACACACAGAGTTTCTCAAAGAAGCGGTGATGTTGTGTGCGACATGCTGGTGGAGCGCAGGCACACCTTTCTTTGAGAAGTAGTGCCGACTGGGCATCTGGTACTGGGGCACTGCGACGGACATAAGGTCTCGAAAATCCTCTGTGTCCACCAGGCGGAAAGGCAGCATTTCTGTAGCCAAGAGCTTGCAGATGGTGAAATTCAACCTCTTAGCTTTCTCATGGCTAGGAGGAAATGGTCTTTTACTTGTCCACATCTGAGGGACCGAGGGCTGGCTATTGTGCTTAGACGGGGTTGATAAGGGTGTCCCCGGCAAACTGCCGGTCTGTGAGGAAGATGCAGGCGGACATGTTAGGTTGCCTTGATCCAAAGGTGGTGCTATCGATGTCGGACAGCGCTCAACACCAGCTGGTGTTACCACCTCCAAAGAAAATGATGACCTGCCAATCACGCTGGCTGTTGCGGGTAAAGAGGTGGCAGGTCTGCGCCCCAAAACAGGTGTGACTGCTGTCCCCCCAGTCACAGAGGATGAAGAGGCCGCGGATGCACAAGATATGGCAGACGGTGATTGGCCCGGCCGGCTAGGCCGCATTGTAGCACACTGAGCTTCCCACTGCAACTTATGCTTCATGTCCATGTGCCGGTTCATGCATGAAGTACTCAAACTATGTATTTTTTGGCCTCTACTTAGCTTTTGCTGACAAATGTTACAGATAACACGAGTTGGGTCATCTTTATCGATCTGAAAAAATGCCCAGGCTATGCAAGGCTTAGCACCCATGCGACCTGAAGAGCCACCACGACTTGTGGTGAGAGGCAGAGTTGTGTTTGAGGATGCAGTTGTTGACGTGCTTCCAGTACTACGTCTCTGTCCAGGAAGGCGCAACCTGACCTCGTCGTCACTAGCATCTTCCTCCACCTCCTCTGCTGACCTCATCTCTTGGCTGACTGTGGGTTGACAGTAAGTGGGATCTCCAACCTCATCATCATCACCCTGTGCGTTATCACACCCGTCGTCCTCAGAGCCAACCTGTTCCTGCCCTGACAAAAAACTAAAGTTGTCGCTCCAATCAGGTATTTGAGTCTTATCATCGTCTTCCTCATTGTCTCCACCAACAGGAGTTACAGTTTGGGAATGAGGGTCTACATTATGGTCAGAACCTTCTGCGTCTGGTCCTGGATCCGACTCATAAAGATTCTGGGCATCAGTGCAGATCATTTCCTCGTCTGGATTCACAGAAGCGCTGGAGTCGACCTCTGATTCCCAGGCTATAGTATGAGTAAACAGCTCTGCAGACTCAACCATCTGTTCTACCTCATACTCAGACGGGCAGCTGGAGATTTGGGAGCTGTGAGGAAGCAAGTGCGATTTGGGTGACACCTTTGAGGACTGGAGTATTTGTGATGTTGAAGTTGATGTGGAGGAGAGCCCACTTAAAGGAGCACTTGATATCCGTTGAAGCACCTGCTGTTTTTGTGCCTCATCTGGAATTTGTAGCGATTGGCGTGGCCGTAAGAAAGGGATCTTATCACATTGTCCGCTAAAAGAAGTAGACATTTTAGTTTGGCTGGAAGATGGTCTTTCTTCTGCACCTACCCCACGGACACAACCTTTTTTCCCCTTCCCAACACGCCTATTCCCCTTTCCACCAGCAGCAGGCCTTTTTCCACTCATTTTGGTGGTTAACTAATTCACAACTCTGGAGTTGTTTGCACAAAAAAACAATGGATGGTAACCGAGCAGAGCTGAGTGGCCAAACTGTGGTATTAGGCCAAAACTATTGGCTGGGTTAGATGCAGAAAAAAATTATTTTTAATTTGCAACCTGATGGAGGTCAGTATAGATGGACTAATAGACCAAGTCCCACACACCGCTAGAAGCCCAAATATTTTTTCAGAGCTAGATGCAGAAAAAAATTATTTTTAATTTGCAACCTGATGGAGGTCAGTATAGATGGACTAATAGAAGAAGTCCCACACGCTGCTAGAAGCCCAAATATTTTTTCAGAGATAAATGAAGAAAAAAATTATTTTTAATTTGCAACCTGATGGAGGTCAGTATAGATGGACTAATAGACCAAGTCCCACACACTGCTAGAAGCCCAAATATTTTTTCAGAGCTAGATGCAGAAAAAAATTATTTTTAATTTGCAACCTGATGGAGGTCAGTATAGATGGACTAATAGACCAAGTCCCACACACCGCTAGAAGCCCAAATATTTTTTCAGAGCTAGATGCAGAAAAAAATTATTTTTAATTTGCAACCTGATGGAGGTCAGTATAGATGGACTAATAGACCAAGTCCCACACACTGCTAGAAGCCCAAATATTTTTTCAGAGCTAGATGCAGAAAAAAATTATTTTTAATTTGCAACCTGATGGAGGTCAGTATAGATGGACTAATAGAACAAGTCCCACACGCTGCTAGAAGCCCAAATATTTTTTCAGAGATAAATGAAGAAAAAAATTATTTTTAATTTGCAACCTGATGGAGGTCAGTATAGATGGACTAATAGACCAAGTCCCACACACTGCTAGAAGCCCAAATATTTTTTCAGAGCTAGATGCAGAAAAAAATTATTTTTAATTTGCAACCTGATGGAGGTCAGTATAGATGGACTAATAGACCAAGTCCCACACACCGCTAGAAGCCCAAATATTTTTTCAGAGCTAGATGCAGAAAAAAATTATTTTTAATTTGCAACCTGATGGAGGTCAGTATAGATGGACTAATAGACCAAGTCCCACACACTGCTAGAAGCCCAAATATTTTTTCAGAGCTAGATGCAGAAAAAAATTATTTTTAATTTGCAACCTGATGGAGGTCAGTATAGATGGACTAATAGAACAAGTCCCACACGCTGCTAGAAGCCCAAATATTTTTTCAGAGATAAATGAAGAAAAAAATTATTTTTAATTTGCAACCTGATGGAGGTCAGTATAGATGGACTAATAGACCAAGTCCCACACACTGCTAGAAGCCCAAATATTTTTTCAGAGCTAGATGCAGAAAAAAATTATTTTTAATTTGCAACCTGATGGAGGTCAGTATAGATGGACTAATAGACCAAGTCCCACACACTGCTAGAAGCCCAAATATTTTTTCAGAGCTAGATGCAGAAAAAAATTATTTTTAATTTGCAACCTGATGGAGGTCAGTATAGATGGACTAATAGACCAAGTCCCACACACTGCTAGAAGCCCAAATATTTTTTCAGAGCTACATGCAGAAAAAAATTATTTTTAATTTGCAACCTGATGGAGGTCAGTATAGATGGACTAATAGAACAAGTCCCACACGCTGCTAGAAGCCCAAATATTTTTTCAGAGATAAATGAAGAAAAAAATTATTTTTAATTTGCAACCTGATGGAGGTCAGTATAGATGGACTAATAGACCAAGTCCCACACACTGCTAGAAGCCCAAATATTTTTTCAGAGCTAGATGCAGAAAAAAATTATTTTTAATTTGCAACCTGATGGAGGTCAGTATAGTTGGACTAATAGACCAAGTCCCACACACTGCTAGAAGCCCAAATATTTTTTCAGAGCTAGATGCAGAAAAAAATTATTTTTAATTTGCAACCTGATGGAGGTCAGTATAGATGGACTAATAGAACAAGTCCCACACGCTGCTAGAAGCCCAAATATTTTTTCAGAGATAAATGAAGAAAAAAATTATTTTTAATTTGCAACCTGATGGAGGTCAGTATAGATGGACTAATAGACCAAGTCCCACACACTGCTAGAAGCCCAAATATTTTTTCAGAGCTAGATGCAGAAAAAAATTATTTTTAATTTGCAACCTGATGGAGGTCAGTATAGATGGACTAATAGACCAAGTCCCACACACTGCTAGAAGCCCAAATATTTTTTCAGAGCTAGATGCAGAAAAAAATTATTTTTAATTTGCAACCTGATGGAGGTCAGTATAGATGGACTAATAGACCAAGTCCCACACACTGCTAGAAGCCCAAATATTTTTTCAGAGCTACATGCAGAAAAAAATTATTTTTAATTTGCAACCTGATGGAGGTCAGTATAGATGGACTAATAGAACAAGTCCCACACGCTGCTAGAAGCCCAAATATTTTTTCAGAGATAAATGAAGAAAAAAATTATTTTTAATTTGCAACCTGATGGAGGTCAGTATAGATGGACTAATAGACCAAGTCCCACACACTGCTAGAAGCCCAAATATTTTTTCAGAGCTAGATGCAGAAAAAAATTATTTTTAATTTGCAACCTGATGGAGGTCAGTATAGTTGGACTAATAGACCAAGTCCCACACACTGCTAGAAGCCCAAATATTTTTTCAGAGCTAGATGCAGAAAAAAATTATTTTTAATTTGCAACCTGATGGAGGTCAGTATAGATGGACTAATAGAACAAGTCCCACACGCTGCTAGAAGCCCAAATATTTTTTCAGAGATAAATGAAGAAAAAAATTATTTTTAATTTGCAACCTGATGGAGGTCAGTATAGATGGACTAATAGACCAAGTCCCACACACTGCTAGAAGCCCAAATATTTTTTCAGAGCTAGATGCAGAAAAAAATTATTTTTAATTTGCAACCTGATGGAGGTCAGTATAGATGGACTAATAGACCAAGTCCCACACACTGCTAGAAGCCCAAATATTTTTTCAGAGCTAGATGCAGAAAAAAATTATTTTTAATTTGCAACCTGATGGAGGTCAGTATAGATGGACTAATAGACCAAGTCCCACACACCGCTAGAAGCCCAAATATTTTTTCAGAGCTAGATGCAGAAAAAAATTATATTCAGTTTGCAACCTGATGGAGGTCAGTATAGATGGACTAATAGAATGATGCTATGCCCAAAAGATTTTACTTCACTAGGTGCAGTAAAAAAATTGGTATTCTATACACAGGTGGTATATCTTGCAACACAGATAGGCTACTCCACTGACTAACACACTCTGCAATAGGCCAAAAAGGATTAGCTTTGCTAGATTCAGCCAAATGCTGTGAAAAAAACTTGCACAGCACTGGCACAGACCTGCCTGGCAAAAACTGATAGGAACTGATGTAACCTAGTCCTGAAAAGGACTGCAATTACAATTAGTCTTTACTCCCACAATCTATCTATTTAAGAGCACAGACCTGCCTGATAAAAGTCGTAGGAAATGCTGTAACCTAGTCCTTAAAAGGACTGCAATCACAACTATTCCCTACTCCCAAGCTATCTGTATATTTGTGCGAAAATTGGCTTGAAATTAACAAGGTATAGCGCACACAGCAACAGCAGTGCCGTCTAACACACAGCTGCAGCAGTGAGAAAATGGTGGCGACGGGGAAAATGGCTTGGTCTTATAGGGCAAGGACATGTGACATACACTGCCAATCACACATGCCCTTGCTTGTGTGAAAAAAAGCACTTCGCTCCGTGTGTGCGCTGCTGATAGGCTGACAGATTGCACCTCCCCACTGCAAATGCGGGAAAGAGAAAAAAAAATGGAGATCTTCATTGTTCCTGCAGAGATCCATCCCCTGCCCCTCCCCCCGCCCCGCTGTACACTCAAACTGCGTATTAACATTAATTTTCATCATTACTGAGAAAAAATCCAGTTATGATTTTGGTGCACGAACAGTTATCGAACATAACCTCGAACAGCCGAATTTTTCTCAAATTGTTCGTGTTCGCCGACCGGCTCGAACACCGCCCAAAACAGCTCGAATTTGAGATTGGCGAACACTTCGAGTAGAACAACGCTCATCTCTAGTTATTACCTGGCTATATCGCACCAAGGGAAGCATGAACTAAAAAGTGGAAGACAGCTGAGGCTGCATGATGCTGAGGAAATACTGTAGATGGCTCTATGAATCCATAGAAATCTTATGGTCAGCTACAGATACATGTCAAGAAAGTACAGCTGTGACCAGTAGGGGGTGATATTCTTTTTTCCATACTTTATTAATATCATACATCATTAATACATTAATTATACATACGCATAGATTTTTACATAACCATTGATACAGGACATGTGCACATCCATTTTTATCCCATCAGAATCTTTGTTTTGATCATTACACACACATTACACACATATTACAAACACACACACATTAGAAACACATTACAGATACTTTACGCACACATTAAACACATACATTACACACACATTATACACACTTTACAAACACACATACCACACATATTACACACATATTACACATTTTACACACACATTACAAACCCATTACACCAGGGGCGGACACAGACTGTAGTGGGCCCCTGTGCAAGAAATTTTTGGGGGCCCCCCCCCCTGCGCTTCATAAGGCAACAAAGTTATGTAAACATAACCCCCCCATGTGCAGCTCTCATCCCCCCCATGTGCAGCTCACCCCCCCGATGCATCTCTCATCCCCCCCCGTGCATCTCTCATCCCCCCCCGTGCATCTCTCACCCCCCCCATGTGCATCTCTCACCCCCCCATGTGCGTCTCTCACCCCCCCATGTGCATCTCTCACCCCCCCCATGTGCATCTCTCATCCCCCCCATGTGCATCTCTCATCCCCCCCATGTGCATCTCTCATCCCCCCCATGTGCATCTCTCATCCCCCCCATGTGCATCTCTCATCCCCCCCATGTGCATCTCTCACCCCCCCTCATGTGCATCTCTCATCCCCCCCACTCCTAGTTAATTAATTGTATTTAAGAAAAATAAAACTTGTTATACTTACCCCCATGCGATCCCTGCAGAATCCTGGCGCTCGTCCACGTCGCTGCCACCAGGCTCTCCTGACGTTCGGCCATGTGACGGTGCCACATACATAGCCAACAGCTTTTGTTTTGGCCAAAAGATTTTTAAAGCTGCCACTACGATAAGGCAGACTCTTCTGGCCGGGCCCTACTCTAACCTATTAAAATTTTCTTAAAATATCCAATACTCTTTTTAGATATATTTTTATTTAGTTTTCTTTAAGGGAATGTGTCATATACATTTTTTTTTTAAATGACCAATAATACCACATACAGGGAATACCGCCACACCATGACCAGACCACATATTACCACAACATAGTGACCGAATAATACCACACAGAAGGGAGAAAAACTGCCACACCATGACCAGACCACATATTACCACCACATTACTAATATTACCACCACATTACTAATATTACCATAAGTGTCATTATACACAGGAGCTCTATACATGGTATGTATAATGTAAGTGTCCAGGTAATCTAGTGATCACCAGTGACATTATACACAGGAGCTCTGTATATAGTGTCAGTGTACAGGTAATACAGTGATCACCAGTGACATTATACACAGGAGCTCTGTATATAGTGTACAGGTAATACAGGGATCACCAGTGACATTATACACAGGAGCTCTGTATATAGTGTACAGGTAATACATGGATCACCAGTGACATTATACACAGGAGCTCTGTATATATTGTCAGTGTACAGGTAATACAGTGATCACCAGTGACATTATACACAGGAGCTCTGTATATAGTGTCAGTGTACAGGTAATACAGTGATCACCAGTGACATTATACACAGGAGCTCTGTATATAGTGTACAGGTAATACAGGGATCACCAGTGACATTATACACAGGAGCTCTGTATATAGTGTACAGGTAATACAGGGATCACCAGTGACATTATATACAGGAGCTCTGTATATATTGTCAGTGTACAGGTAATACAGTGATCACCAGTGACATTATACACAGGAGCTCTGTATATAGTGTCAGTGTACAGGTAATACAGTGATCACCAGTGACATTATACACAGGAGCTCTGTATATAGTGTCAGTGTACAGGTAATACAGTGATCACCAGTGACATTATACACAGGAGCCCGGTACATAGTATATAGTGTAAGTGTACATGTAATGCACTGACTCACTGGTGACGTCTCTAGGTGAAGTCCTTCAGCTACGCTTTCCTCCTTCATCCAGCACAGACCGCCATCACGTCTTCCAGCCAGGACTCGTCTCTGCATAAAATAACACAGTTATCTAGAGCACATTCCCCAACTTCTACATTACGCAGCTGAATACAGACGTGCATCCACCATCAATATATGGTTAGTTATTATGCAACCTACCATTCCAAATATAAATTGTAATCCACCAAGGTGCCCCCATTAACTGTAAATAGGCACTTAATATATAATTTAATTAGAACCTCTACTCTATACTTCCTGCTCCCCGCATTCATTATTTACATGCACCCCCTGCCCCAATTCATTATATCATGTCCGTGCTCTCCCCACCCCATCGTCATTTATCATTTACTCTCCCCCACCCCACATTCATTATGTGCAGCTCATTATCCCCCTACTCCTAATTCCCCCATGTGCAGCTCATTTTCTCCCAATTCCCCCATGTGCAGCTCTCACCCCCCCATGAGCAGCTCTCACCACCCCCCCATGTGCACATCTCTCATCCCCCTCCCCCACATGTGCCCCTCTCTCATCCCCCTCCCCCACATGTGCCCCTCTCTCATCCCCCTCCCCCACATGTGCCCCTCTCTCATCCCCCCATGTGCATCTCTCATCCCCCCCATGTGTGACGCGCCCCTGGGCCTGTGTCGCGCTGCGTTGCGCACGCGGGAGCTTACCCGGAGCCGGATCTGTTTAGGGTTGTAGTCTCGTGGTGGTGACCCGGTCCGTGCCCAGGGAGTCAAACTGGACGGCAGTCTGTTAGCGGTAGAAAATGGTTGATGACTACGCCACCCGTTGAATGCAGCCAGGGGGCTGCTGCTGCAGGGCAGACCGCTGAGGCCGGTGGAAGGATGGTGCAGCGTGATAGTATAACCCCCAACGGGAGGGGTATGGCCTCAGGGCAGCCGACGTGGATGATGGGGGTAGCAGGAACCACTCAGAGACGGTATGGTAGCGTTCAGGGTCTTTACTGGTAACAACGATAGACCCTCCCGGAGTACTTGCTAGCGAACGGGGCCTGGTCAGTCCTTGAGCAGATGGGATCTCCCCTGGCCAGGCATAGTTGTAGGCCTCCCAAGCTGACTGTACTCTTCTGGCTACCTTGCTAGAAGCTGATGTAAGTAGCCCACGTCCCTGAGTGTACCGTGTGGTGCTCACCCGTATGGCCGGTGACTCGGGGCCTTCTAATGGCTTCCGCTCCACGATGGCGGTGCTGGTCCCACGCGTGTGACCGGGCCTTCGGGCTTCTGGGCCAGGGGACCTGAAATCCCCTGCCTGACGGATTCTGCTGCTGGGTAGAAGTTAGTCCCCACAGCCTCGGACTCCGGGTCCGGTAAAGAATCTTCTTAGTCAGGGCGAACTCTTTAGCTGCCAGCCCCTGACTCCTTGTGACTCTGCTGCTTCCTATGCTGCTCTTGTCTCTACTCTTCCTGGACTCACTAACCCTGCCTCAGCCCCGGGTTTATACAGGGGAAGTTCTTCCCCTCCCAAGGCTGGGCAGGAGGTGTGGCATGCACAGGATCCCTGACCAAAGGACCTCCCACCTGCTCTCAGACGTAATATCTCTATCACTGTGACAACCAGACCCCTGGGGTGTCACACTCCCCCCTAGTGAAATTTAGTACTCCGGGACTAAACACTTTTTAGAAAAATATAACAAGGTATATCAAAGAACAATAAAATACAATAAGGAAACACAATAAGATGGTCACGGATGTCCGCAACCGGGTGCAGTCTTTGAAGAAAAGCAAAGGTGTCCATTTCACCAACACAGGGAGACGTAACCAGGTAGGGGTCTGTCCTACCCCGAGTCCTTAACAGTCTCTAGTCCATCCTGGGTTACGCTCCAACTATATACAAAGGATTCCCGGTAAATCCACCAAGGTTTCCTAAAAATAACTAGAAACACAAAATTATACACAAGCAACAATAAACAGGTAAACATTGTAAAACAACTTAAACATTTAGATCCTCCAACGTGCGGGTAACTGGCCTCTAGTGGCCCTAGTGGACCTACGGAGCTGACTGTCTGGCCCTGAACTACAGGGTGTAGGAGCTGTCAAGGGTAAACTGGGCAGCTGTCTACCGGCTCTTTGTCTCACTAGGGGTACGGCAGGCTCACTATAAGCAGAGGGTGGATTCTCCTGTTCCGCTTGGGTGGAGTCTTCTGCCTCCTGGACCGGCTGCTCTTCCAGCTCTACCTGTTGCTCCGTAGGTTCTTGGGATGATGGTTGGAGGAAGGTGAGTACGGGTACCACAACTGCACCATTGACTTGAGTCCAAGACCGAGGGAAGTCCCCGAGCACGGTACTAACCATATCTTCCCTTTCTTCCACGGGTCGATGGTCTTCCTGTTCCTCCTCAGGGTTCCTCAGTTGTTCGGGGCACTTCTTCAGGTGGTCCCGGGATACAATGGCTGTGGTTTCCCCTCCGTCTTTACTGATGGTACAGACCTTCGGGTTCTCGTGGCTTGAGGGCAGTACGGTGTACGGGTCCTTCTCCCACTGGTCGTCCAACTTGTGGAGCCGTCTCTTCCTCTTCAAGACCTGCTCTCCGGGTACCAGGGGAACAGCGGGAGCATACTGGTTGTAAGTCTTCTCTTGTCTTTCCCTAGCCTGACAGAGACTTCGCTCCACGCTCTCCTGTACTTTCCGGTACTGCTGCTGCCTCTCTGTGTCCCAGTCTGTTTCTGGTGAAGTGTCCTCGGGCGTCAGGACTCCCATTTCCAGGTCAACAGGTAACTTACCAGGTCTTGCCCTCATTAGGTAAGCCGGGGTACAGTTGGTGGAACCTACCGGGATGTGGTTGTATAGGTCCACCAGATCGGGCAACTTCTCAGGCCACAGACTGCGTTCTTCCAGGGGCAACGTTTTTAGAAGATCCATTACCACCTGGTTCATTTTCTCACAAAGTCCATTCGTTTGCGGATGGTAGGGTGTCGTCCTTATCTTCCGGCAGCCATACAGATTGCAGAATTCCTGGAAGACCTCCGCTTCAAAGGCAGGTCCCTGGTCCGTCAGCACTTGGTCCGGGTACCCGTGTGGACGGCAAAAGTGCTGCTGGAAGGCTCTAGCTGCTGTTCGAGCCGTTAAGTCCTTGACGGGGACGACAACCAGAAACCGGGAGTAATGATCCACGATGGTTAACGCGTAGACGTAGCCACTTCTGCTGGGGGTCAGTTTTACATGATCCAAGGCTACCAGTTCCAACGGTTGCCGGGTGACGATGGACTGCAGGGGAGTCTTCTGGCTGGCCCGGTCCTTCCTTCTCAGATTGCACGGGCCACAGTCTCTGCACCACTTCTCGATGGTTCCCCTCATGCCTACCCAGTGGAACCGCTCGCGCAGCAGGAACTCCAGCTTTTTCCACCCGAAGTGTCCAGCTCCGTCGTGGTATGCCTCCATCACCATGGCTGCGTCTCTTCGTGGCACCACTACTTGCCAGAGTAGTTCATGCGTCCTGGAGTTAACCATTCTGCGGCACAACTTCCCCTTGTAAAGGAACAGTCGACTCTTCTCTGCCCATAGTTGTTTGGCTTCCTCTGGAGCGTCTGATTCCAGGCTAGCCTCCGGGCGAGTCAGCATCTCCTTCACCAGTCGGACGGCAGGGTCGCTGTCTTGCGTTTCCGCCCAGTTGTAGTGAGGTAAGGGGTTCAACGTAGCAGCCTGCTTACTCCTTACCCGGTGGGAATACTGGATAGTCCCATGACGGTGGAACGCAGGGAGTTCAACTTCTTCCAGTCCCTCCGGATCTTCTCCTCCGTCCGGCAGGTTGGGCATCCTGGACAGGGCGTCCGCGTTGGTATTGGAGCGCCCTGCCCGGTATTTAATTGTGAACTCGTAGTTGGACAGACGGGCCATCCACCTCTGCTCCAGGGCACCGAGTCTTGCCGTGTCCAGGTGTGTCAGCGGGTTGTTATCCGTGTATACGGTGAACCGGGAAGAAGCGAGGTAATGCTTAAAGCGCTCGGTGACTGCCCATACCACGGCCAGGAACTCTAGCTTAAATGAGCTATAATTCTCGGGATTCCTTTCGGTGGGTCGCAGTTTTCGGCTGGCATAGGCGATTACTCGCTCTTTCCCCTGCTGAATCTGGGACAGTACGGCTCCTAGCCCGACGTTACTGGCGTCGGTGTAGAGGATGAAGGGCTGGCTATAGTCCGGATACGCCAAGATTTCATCCCCCGTGAGGGCCATCTTCAGCTGGCGGAAGGACTCTTCCTCTAGCTCTTCCCATTTGAAGGGCGGCTTCTGGTTCTTGGCCTTCCGGGACTGGCCTATCAGGAGGTCCTGCATAGGCGCCGCCTTTTTGGTGAAACCGGGAATAAACCTTCGGTAGTAGCCTACCAACCCTAGGAACTGCCGCACTTCTTTTACGCTGGAAGGGCTTGGCCATCCTTTGATTGCGGTGATCTTATCGGGGTCGGGAGCCACTCCGTCAGCGCTCACCACGTGTCCCAGGTATTGCACCTTTGGTTTCAGGAGGTGACACTTGGAGGGTTTCACCTTTAGGCCGTAACTCGCCAGAGCTTCGAACACCTCCGCCAGGTGTTTCAGATGGTCCTCATAAGTTTTGGAGTATACGATGACATCGTCCAGGTACAACAGGACCGTCTCGAAGTTTCTGTGGCCCAGACAGCACTCCATTAATCGTTGGAAGGTTCCTGGGGCGTTGCAGAGTCCGAACGGCATGCAGGTGAACTCGCTAAGTCCCATCGGGGTGGTGAATGCGGTCTTCTCCCGGTCCGCCTCTGCTACAGGAACCTGCCAGTACCCGCTAGTGAGATCCAAGGTAGAGAAGAAGTTAGCAGATCTTAAAGCAGCCAATGACTCCTCTATCCTTGGTAAGGGGTACGCATCCTTGTGTGTGATACGGTTGATTTTCCGGTAATCTACACACATCCTCATGGTGTTGTCTTTCTTTTTGACTAAAACTAGTGGGGCTGCCCAGGGGCTACAGCTATCCCGGATTACCCCAGCCTCCTTCATGTCTCTAAGCATCCCCTTGGCGTGTTGGTAATGTGCAGGGGGTACGGGTCGATACCTCTCTTTTATGGGAGGATGATCTCCCGTGGGGATGCGGTGTTCTACCCCCTTGACTCGCCCGAAGTCTAACGGGTGTTTACTAAACACTCTCTCATACTCTTGAACCACCCGATAGACTCCTTGTTTCTGGTGTGAGGGAGTGGAGTCAGTACCCAGATGTAGTTGCTGACACCAGTCCTCCATGTCTTTCTTAGAGCCGTTACCTTCCTCCGGGTGAGATGGAGGCAAGGGTTCCACAGATTGTATAGAATTTTGATTAGTGGTATATAATTTGGCTAGCGTGGCATACCGGGGCAGGTACACTTCCCTCTCCCCGATATTTATTATGCGAACGGGCACCCTCCCATGGCGTACATTGACCACCCCCCGTGCTGTCAAAATGGTGGGCCTACTGTCTGAGTAAACTGGTTCTACCATTGCCTGGTAATCTCTACCTCTCAGACCAATAGCTGCCCGGCACCAAATCATCATTTCACTTTTTGGGGGCATGGCAATAGGAAAAGGGTCACACATTCTTACGCTACCAATCTCACCGCCGGAGAGTTCCACTTGTTGCCGTTGCATCAGTGCCCGGATCTCTTTCTGGAGCACCCGCTGCTCGCCGGAGCTGGCATTCTTGGCAACCTGCTGTAAAAGGAAAATCACCTCTGCAAGACAATTTTCAATTACATTAGTTCCTAGAGTTATTTTTGGGTGACTCTCATGTTTGTCAATATCTACAATGATCAGTCCCTGTGCGGCCAGTTCGACTCTACCAATTTTGATGGTCACCTCTTTAAATCCGATCTGTGGCACGGGCTGACCATTGCTGGCGATGATACTCAAGTCGTCGTCAGGGTAGCGGGTAATATCCGAGTCATTCCAGTACTGCTTGAAGAGCACGTACGGGATGGTGGTGACCTGTGACCCGGTGTCCAGTAGGGCACTCATGGGAATGCCATCCAGTACCACAGGCAAGACTGGACGTCCTCCCACATATCTGTCGCGCCAGTTCGATGGGCCTGGTGATCTTTTTCCTGGGGGTTGGCCCTCTACCCCAGGTTGTGCCCGTTTAAAGAACAGTACCTTTCCATATGTCCGGGTTGATTGCAGCGGCGGCAGATGGGTCGTCCGTCCTCGCTGTATCGGTCACTGGGTCTTCCTCTGGCCGGTGGGGTCCTCCTTGGTCGACGCCACGGGATGTCCTCCGGTCCGGATGCCAGCTGGATCTTCCCTGGAGTGGAAACCTGTAAAGACTGCACAGTTCGGGTTAGCGCAGCAACGCTTTTAGCTAGCTCTTGGACCTGATGGTGTAGGTCTGGAGCCGGGTCATTGTCCAAAGCCTGCGCATCAGCTCCCACAGGCCCTGCTGACAAGGGCGCCGCCTCCTGGTAGTAAGTGGTAGTGGGGCGTCTGTGGGTCACAACGCCACCTGGTGCCGGTTCTCGGAGCACCCGGATGGCTCTGTCCTTGAACTGTGCAAATTCTAGATGAGGGTCCTGTAAGGCCATTGCCCGCAACTGGGTGCGGTGGGCATTGCAATATAAACCCTCTATAAATTGTTCGGTCAACAGCCTGTCCTCGTTTCCCACTCCATTAGGGTCGGTCTGCTTAATGGCCCTCAGGGCCTCTTGTAGGTTGAGTGCATAGTCCCTTATACTCTCATGCGCTCGCTGCTTGCACCCGTAGAATCTAAGTTTAATCTCGGCTGAGGTGCGGGTATCAAAAGTGTCCTTCAGCCGGGTTAGTATCCCTGCGACAGTCTTCCTCCCAGGTGGCCAGGATTTTACTTCCCTTTTGGCTGCCCCAGTTAGTTGGGCCACCAGGATGCTCACTTTTTGCTCTTCTGTGAGGGGGTACACCTGGAAGAGGCTATCCAGCTTTTCTCTAAAGTCATGCAGGGTATGTGACTCCCCTGAGTACTGGGGTAGCCAAGCTGCTCCCGGGATATAGGGCATGGTGAAGGGCATAACTGCAACAGCGGTAGCGCTGGCGGGGGTTGAGGCAGTGGAGCTCTCCTCCGTATCCGACATCTTCCTCCCCCCTAGTGGACCGTGGCCTACCTTGCGATGATCCTGTTCCGTAGGCCGCGGCTCCGCAGTGGATCGTCAGGGTTGAGGACCTTCCGTCGCGCTCCTGTGACGTCGGCGTCTGCTGGGCTCCTTCCAGGACCTTACGCAACGTCCGGACGTGAGGCGGGGCTTCAGTTCTCGCGCGCTTTCGGAGTCCACGCCCCTCTTCTTCCCGCGCGGCGTCCTCAAGATGGCGTCCAATGGCGGGAAAACTCCACGGATGGCGGGAAGAAGGCTGAAGATGGCGCCGGATGGCGGGAAACTTCACCGATGGCGGGAAGAAGGCTGAAGATGGCGCCGGATGGCGGGAATCTTCACCGATGGCGGGAATCTTCACCACTGGTAAGTTTGAACAGTCTTTGCTTTTCAGGCACGCAGTACCCGGTGGTTGCGGGCACGTGATCCTGCCGACTACGCCAAAGTTGACGCGCCCCTGGGCCTGTGTCGCGCTGCGTTGCGCACGCGGGAGCTTACCCGGAGCCGGATCTGTTTAGGGTTGTAGTCTCGTGGCGGTGACCCGGTCCGTGCCCAGGGAGTCAAACTGGACGGCAGTCTGTTAGCGGTAGAAAATGGTTGATGACTACGCCACCCGTTGAATGCAGCCAGGGGGCTGCTGCTGCAGGGCAGACCGCTGAGGCCGGTGGAAGGATGGTGCAGCGTGATAGTATAACCCCCAACGGGAGGGGTATGGCCTCAGGGCAGCCGACGTGGATGATGGGGGTAGCAGGAACCACTCAGAGACGGTATGGTAGCGTTCAGGGTCTTTACTGGTAACAACGATAGACCCTCCCGGAGTACTTGCTAGCGAACGGGGCCTGGTCAGTCCTTGAGCAGATGGGATCTCCCCTGGCCAGGCATAGTTGTAGGCCTCCCAAGCTGACTGTACTCTTCTGGCTACCTTGCTAGAAGCTGATGTAAGTAGCCCACGTCCCTGAGTGTACCGTGTGGTGCTCACCCGTATGGCCGGTGACTCGGGGCCTTCTAATGGCTTCCGCTCCACGATGGCGGTGCTGGTCCCACGCGTGTGACCGGGCCTTCGGGCTTCTGGGCCAGGGGACCTGAAATCCCCTGCCTGACGGATTCTGCTGCTGGGTAGAAGTTAGTCCCCACAGCCTCGGACTCCGGGTCCGGTAAAGAATCTTCTTAGTCAGGGCGAACTCTTTAGCTGCCAGCCCCTGACTCCTTGTGACTCTGCTGCTTCCTATGCTGCTCTTGTCTCTACTCTTCCTGGACTCACTAACCCTGCCTCAGCCCCGGGTTTATACAGGGGAAGTTCTTCCCCTCCCAAGGCTGGGCAGGAGGTGTGGCATGCACAGGATCCCTGACCAAAGGACCTCCCACCTGCTCTCAGACGTAATATCTCTATCACTGTGACAACCAGACCCCTGGGGTGTCACATGTGCATCTCTCATCCCCCCCACATGTGCACATCTCTCATCCCCCGCCATGTGCATCTCTTATCTCCCCCCCATGTGCATCTCTTATCTCCCCCCATGTGCATCTCTTATCTCCCCCCCATGTGCATCTCTTATCTCCCCCCCATGTGCATCTCTTATCTCCCCCCATGTGCATCTCTTATCCCCCCCCACATGTGCACCTCTCTCATTCCCCCCACCCCATGTGCATCTTTTATCATCTCCCCCCCTCCCCCCACGTGCACCTCTCTCATCCCCCTCCCCCCACGTGCACCTCTCTCATCCCCCTCCCCCCACATGTGCACCTCTCTCATCCCCCCCACCCCATGTGCATCTTTTATCATCTCCCCCCACCCCATGTGCATCTTTTATCATCCCCCCCCCCCCCATGTGCATCTCTTATCTCACACACACACACACACACACACACACACACACACACACACACACACACACCTCCCATTCCCCCCACTCCTAGTAAATTGTATTTTGAAAAAAACAAAACTTGTTATACTTACCCCCATGCGATCCCTGCAGAATCCTGGCGCTCGTCCAAATCGCTGACACTAGGTTCTCCTGACTTCCGGCCATGTGACGGCGCCGTCACATGACCGGAAATCAGGGGAATCATGAAGGCGCTGCCGCAGGAGCGCAGCGCAGCGCTGAGATGTCCCGGACCCGGCGCTTAGCATGGGGCCGGGGGCCCCATGAGGAGAGAGACTCACAAGAGGGGGCCCCCAACGGGGCTCCAAGGGGGCCCCTACCGGCTGGGCCCCACACTGGAGTCAGGGCAGACATGCCCTGATGGCGGCCCTGCTGGAGGCTGGAGGGGCCCCCTCTCCCTCGGGGCCCCCGTTCAATGAACCGGCTGCACGGGCGGTAGTTCCGCCCCTGCATTACACATATATTATACACACATTACAAATACCTTACAAAACAGACATACACACACAACACATACAGTTAGGTCCATATATATTTGGACAGAGACAACATTTTTCTAATTTTGGTTCTAGACATTACCACAATGAATTTTAAACAAAACAATTCAGATGCAGTTGAAGTTCAGAATTTCAGCTTTCATTTGAGGGTATCCACATTAAAATTGGATGAAGGGTTTAGGAGTTTCAGCTCCTTAACATGTGCCACCCTGTTTTTAAAGGGACCAAAAGTAATTGGACAATTGACTCCAAGGCTATTTCATGGACACGTGTGGGCAAACCCTTTATTATGTCATTCTCAATTAAGCAGATAAAAGGCCTGGAGTTGATTTGAGGTGTGGTGCTTGCATTTGGAAGGTTTTGCTGTGAAGTAAACATGCGGTCAAAGGAGCTCTCCATGCAGGTGAAACAAGCCATCCTTAAGCTGCAAAAACAGAAAAAACCCATCCGAGAAATTACTACAATATTAGGAGTGGCAAAATCTACAGTTTGGTGCATCCTGAGAAAGAAAGCACTGGTGAACTCATCAATGTAAAAAGACCTGGGCGCCCACGGAAGACAACAGTGATGGATGATCGCAGAATAATCTACATGGTGAAGAGAAACCCCTTCACAACAGCCAACCAAGTGAACAACATTCTCCAGGAGGTAGGCGTATCAATATCCAAATCTACCATAAAGAAGAAGACTGCATGAACGTAAATACAGAGGGTTCACTGCACGGTGCAAGCCACTCATAAGCATCAAGAATAAAAAGGCTAGACTGGACTTTGCTAAAAAAACATCTAAAAAAGCCAGCACAGTTCTGGAAGAGCATTCTTTGGACAGATGAAACCAAGATCAACCTCTACCAGAATGATGGAAAGAGAAAAGTATGGCGAAGGCGTGGTACAGCTCATGATCCAAAGCATACCACATCATCTGTAAAACACGGTGGAGGCAGTGTGATGGCTTGGGCATGCATGGCTGCCAGTGGCACTGGGTCACTAGTGTTTATTGATGATGTGACACAGGACAGAAGCAGCCGAATGAATTCTGATGTATTCAGAGCCATACTGTGTGCTCAGATCCAGCCAAATGCAGCCAAACTGATTGGTCGTCGTTTCATACTACAGATGGACAATGACCCAAAACATAAAGCCAAAGCAACCCAGGAGTTTATTAAAGCAAAGAAGTGGAATATTCTTGAATGGCCAAGTCAGTCACCTGATCTCAACCCAATTGAGCATGCATTTCACTTGTTAAAGACTAAACTTCAGACAGAAAGGCCCACAAACAAACAGCAACTGAAAACCACCACAGTGAAGGCCTGGCAGAGCATCAAAAAGGAGGAAACCCAGCGTCTGGTGATGTCCATGAGTTCAAGACTTCAGGCAGTCATTGCCAACAAAGGGTTTTCAACCAAGTACTAGAAATGAACATTTTATTTACAATTATTCAATCTGTCCAATTACTTTTGGTCCCTTTAAAAACAGGGTGGCACATGTTAAGGAGCTGAAACTCCTAAACCCTTCATCCAATTTTAATGTGGATACCCTCAAATGAAAGCTGAAAGTCTGAACTTCAACTGCATCTGAATTGTTTTGGTTTAAAATTCATTGTGGTAATGTATAGAACCAAAATTAGAAAAATGTTGTCTCTGTCCAAATATATATGGACCTAACTGTACAATACACCTACATATGGCACACACATTTTAGACAGACATACATTACAAATACACACATAATTACACATATATCCATTACAAATACATTACACATACATTATACAAACACATCCATACACAGATACTACACATACACATACATTACACATGTATATTACACATACACATATACTACACATACACATACATGGGCGTACCTAGGATCAAAACTAGGGAGGGGCAAGCCATGGTCACAGATACCGAAGAGAAATATATATATAGTACAATGCAAAGATTTCACTTCTTACATTACATGAGTGATATGTATTGTAAATTCCACAATAGCTCAGAAACCGGCGAATCGTTCCACACAGTATACTGGCCCCCATAAAATGCCCCATACAGGATACTGGTCCCCATATAACGCTCCATACAGGATACTGGCCCCCATATAATGCTCCATACAGAATACTGGCCCCCATATAACGCTCCATACAGAATACTGGCTCCCATATAACGCTCCATACAGGATACTGGCCCCCATATAACGCTCCATACAGAATACTGGCCCCCATACAACGCTCCATGCAGGATACTGGCCCCCATATAACGCTCCATACAGAATACTGGCCCCCATATAACGCTCCATACAGAATACTGGCTCCCATATAACGCTCCATACAGGATACTGGCCCCCATATAATGCTCCATACAGAATACTGGCCCCCATATAACGCTCCATAAAGAATACTGGCCCCCATATAACTCTCCATACAGGATACTGGCCCCCATATAACGCTCCATGCAGGCTGTTCCCCACACATAATGCCTCATGCAGGCTGTTCCTCCCCCACATAATGCCCCACGCAGGCTGTTCCCCCCACATAATGCGCCACGCAGGCTCTTCCCCCCACATAATACCCCATGCACGCTGTTCCCCCCCTCATAATGCCCCATGCAGGCTGTTCCCCCCCTTATAATGCCCCATGCAGGTTGACACACACACCCCCTCCCTTATAATGTCTCATGCGGGATGTCACACACACACCCCCCTCCCTTATAGTGTCCCATGCAGGATTTCACCCCCCCCTCCCTTATAATGCCCCATGCAGGATGTCACACACACACCCCTCCCTTATAATGCCCCATGAAGGATGTCACACACCCCTCCTCCCTTATAATGCCTCATGCAGGATGTCACACACCCCCTCCCTTATAATGCCCCATGCAGGATGTCACACACCCACTCCTCCCTTATAATGCCCCATGCAGGATGTCACACCCCCCCTCCCTTATAATGCCCCATGCAGGATGTCACACACCACCCCTCCCTTATAATGCCCCATGCAGGATGTCTCCCCCACCCTTATAATGCCCCACGCAGGATGTCACCCCCCCCTTATAATGCCCCATGCAGGATGTCACCCCCCTCCCTTATAATGCCCCATGCAGGATGTCACCACCCCTTATACTGCCCCATGCAGGATGTCACCCCCCCTTATAATGCCCCATGCAGGATGTCACACACCCCCACCTCACCCCCCTCCCTTATACTGCCACAGGCCTCCATACAATAAAAAAAAAAATCAAATACTCACCTCACTTCTAACCTGCTGCTGCTGCTCCAGACTCCAGAGTCGCCGGCCTCATCCCGCTCTGCGCTGTGACTGCTCAGGAAAGAGCGCGGTGTAAAGACGTCACCGCGCCCTCTGACCTGAGACGTCACAGTGCAGCAGCCGCGGAGGAGACAAGAGCTGTTGCGGAGGCACGGGGAGGGGTAAGTATTGTGCCGGGTGCCGGGGCCCTGAGCAAGCGTGGGGGGAGCGGGCGCTGACGGTGAGGCCCCCCCCGCCTGCTCAGGGCCCCGGCATTTGCCCGGGTGCTGACACCGGCCCTGGTGTGCGGCGTGTGGCCCTGCTTCTAGGGGGGGGCAGCTGCTCCCCCCCTGCCCCACGGTGGGTACGCCCATGTACACATATTTTACACATATAACATACAAATACATTACACATACACACACATTGCACATGCACACACATTAGACATCCATTACAAATACACACATCATTACACATATACCCAATTACAAATACACATTACATTACAAATTACACACCTATATTATATGCACACATAAATACACACACATTACACATACATTATACACACATTACGCATACACATATATATTACACATGCATTACACATTCACATACATGCGCACATGCATTATACATACATTTCACACACATTACAGATGCACACACATTACAAATACATACATACACATCACACGTATATTATATACTCACATACACATACACACACACATAAACACACATTACACATGCATATTACACATACATTACACATACACACACATTACATGTACACATACAGTACAGACCAAAAGTTTGGACGCACCTTCTCATTTAATGATTTTTCTGTATTTTCATGACTATGAAAATTGTACATTCACACTGAAGGCATCAAAACTATGAATTAACACATGTGGAATTATATACTTAACAAAAAGGTGTGAAACAACTGAAAATATGTCTTATATTCTAGGTTCTTCAAAGTAGCCACCTTTTGCTTTGATGACTGCTTTGCACACTCTTGGCATTCTCTTTGCCAAGAGTGTGCAAAGCAGTCATCAAAGCAAAAGGTGGCTACTTTGAAGAACCTAGAATATAAGACATTTTCAGTTGTTTCACACCTTTTTGTTAAGTATATAATTCCACATGTGTTAATTCATAGTTTTGATGCCTTCAGTGTGAATGTACAATTTTCATAGTCATGAAAATACAGAAAAATCTTTAAATGAGAAGGTGTGTCCAAACTTTTGGTCTGTACTGTACATTACATACACACATTACACACACGCATATTACAGATGAACACATATTACAAATACATACACACACAACATCTTATAGCTTTAATTTATGAATCAATCCAAAAATTATTTCCTAGTAGCAATTGATTGGCTCCAAAGTCTGCTCTAATCAGGATTGTCTTCCTTTGGAGCGTTGTATTGTTTTAGAGCCTAGGCACATTGGAGAATATTCTGGGGGGCCGGCAAGCCCATAACCACAAACATTTCTTGTATGTTAAATGATGCCCTGGGGTGAACCAAAACAGGTAAATCCACAGAGTAATCAACGCCTTGGTTTTCATAACACATTTCACCATGATGATTTGTCTTGGTGTCATAGATTGGGCAGAATGGAGATCCTCACATGGTCTTACCTTCAGATGGGGATAGCTGGAAGCTGTGCCGCCTTCTTACCTACATATGATGGCTACTGTGCTTTCCGCTTCCTTTGTGGTGTGGCGTCATCGGCTATCTCTGTGAACAGCATCTCCTTAAGCAAGTATCCTATGATGACAGATTAAGAGTCAATCATTTACTATAGCATTTCTGTACCAATCAAACATTTCTTTTTACCAATCTCCTTTATTTTGCAGTCTTAGAGTGGATGCCCAAGCGTGGCCGGACACTGGCTGGAAATTTTTTCGGCTTTTCCTACTCAGTGGGACAAATAGTTTTAGCCTCTATGGCATACGTGATCCGAGACTGGCGATGGCTTCAGTTTGCAGTTTCTGCCCCTTTCTTAATCTTCTTCATTTACTCTTGGTAAGCTCTTACTAGTCCCTATGAGAGAGTGGAAGATGTGTCCCCATATGGAGGAGTTGGAATAATTAACCCATCTTTACACTTATTCATATCTTCTATCTCTTGGTTCAGGTGGCTACCTGAATCTGCTCGATGGCTAATTCTTCGGGGTGACCCTCATAAGGCTCTGAAGCATTTAAGGCAGGCTGCTCGAATCAATGGAAAATGGAAAGAAGGAGAGAAATTGACAGCAGAGGTAAAATACGCAATGTTTTGGCAGGGTACAGTCACATAATCTTTTCATGCAAAATTTATTCTAATATTTCATGGAAAATATGCATGAATAAGATCAAGAACGACACCTTGTATATGTCTGACAATGGCCACCGATTTTTTGGATACTGTGTGTGTTCACTATATGAAGCCACTGTAAAAAAAAATGCACACTGCGCACTAAGAGTATATGCACATGTTGCAGATATGATGCACATTTTCTGCTGCTTATCCGCAGCTTCCTGCAGCATTTCCTCTGCAGTTCTTCATCAAAATCCATGTTGCATGCAGATTTTGTTGGAAATTGTGTTGGGAATTTCACTTTATTCAATGCAAAAATGAAGACTGCAGTGAATTTTGTGCAAAGAATTGACATGATGCACATCTTAAAATCCGCACAGCAGGTCAATTTATGTGCGGAAAATTTTTCAGTGTGCGGATGAGATTTTTAAAATCGCATTAACTTACCTGGCAGTGTATTATCTGCGGCTTTTCTGCACTCCAATATATCAAGAAACTATGCACCAAATCCGGAACGTGTGCATCCGCTCTGTATGTTTTTTGCCTTTTGACTAAGATCAAGTGTGGTATCTTTCAAATAGGCGGCTTTGGCGTGGGCCACCCTAATAGATTGATACATAATACACACTGGTTACAGTGCGCTTGTTAGTACGCCAAATGGCTTTTTATTATAGTAATCCAGTGGAAGTCATGGCCCCCAGGATCGACGCAATTAGGCTGGGTACATTTGAAAGCCCAAGGCGCAAAGTGCCCAGGAGTGGTGATCCTGCAGTGCCTTAATTCACTAGGATTTGGAACCCTACTTGAATTTTGACACATTTGCACTAGCACTTCACTTCGCATTTGCACTAGCACTTAGTGTGAAATTTTCACATTTAGTTAAGCACACACCCTCAATCCAGGCTTTCTGGCAAGGATGGGGGAATTTTTAAATCCCCGGCAGGGGGATTCATTCATTTTTACACTGAAAACACCTTCCACTGTTTAATTAATTATTTTTTTTCCACTGTGTGTCACATTTATTTTTTCACGTGTGTCCTGCGTTAAGGACTTCTCGGAATGTGGTTCACTTATGAATTTGCTCCTGAATGGTCTAGTGGGGATTGTGTTGCCATCAGATTCCACTCCCCCCTGCACAACCCCCAGCTCCTCCTCTTCAGGAGAGGAACCAGTCTAGATTGGCTCTTGGTTTCACTTGGGTGGCATCCAAGAGCATTTGGGCTTTCCCTGAACTTTGGCAAAGGGCAGCCAGTTGTCCTGGTCCCTCGTTGTAACCTTCTGGCTCAGAGAGATAGGCAATGGTTTGTTGGGAGCCATCCTCCTTTCGGAGTCGGCTGCGATAGACCACATCCTTGTACATTGTTTTCTTTAGGTGGCACATTTTTCAGAGAACCTGGGCGAAGAAAGCACAATCTTGGCCTTTTAATAAAAAATATGTTTTTTGGCCGTGGTATTTGTATAGGAGAATGCAGTCTGGGGCTCTTTCCTATATTGATGGATAAAAAATATGCAGATACTCATTGAGCCCGAGCCCGAAAGGACATTTTCTTGGCCTTAGTCTAATAATCAGGATCTGTGAAAATGGTAATGTATGTTGGGAGCTTATTATCGGTGTAAACATTGATTGTAGTGCAGAAATACAATGTGCATTTATACTTACACTCATTTCACATCAGTTTTCTGAATTTCTTCAATGTACAGTATTTTTGATCATTTCTTTAACTATCTTCCATATCCATCACGCTCCGTCCACAGATGCTTTGCTCTGAGATGCGGAAAGATATTCTTATTATCAGAACGTCCCACTCGGTGTTTGACCTTGTCCGCACTCCGGCTATAAGACGAATGTCCATCTGTCTAGTTCTAGTTTGGTAAGTTGACCCTGATTGGGGGTAATTCATTTCTTCAATCCAATATAGTATGTGCTCCTTTATTATGTTATTGGAAAATATATTGTTTTATGTACTATATGGCAAAAGATCAAGTGGATAAAAAATCTAGCCAATAAATAGTGCCACTACCATTACGTATCCACTAAATATCCAAACTAAAGTCATAACTACAGTATAGATAAATCTCCTTTTTTTCCCAATAGGTTTTCAAGTAATTTTGCCTATTATGGGCTTAGCATGGACCTTAAGAATTTTGGACTCAACATTTTTCTGGCCCAGGCACTATTTGGCGGTGTGGAAATGACGGCAAAACTGATTGTGATGTTAGTGATGACGTTTGTGGGAAGACGAGTCATGCAGTTTGCGTCCTTGTTTCTGGCTGGAGTAATGGTGCTATCTTACAGCTTCACTCCTCAAGGTGAGGATAGGTGCAGACGACCATGAGAGAATCGGGTCGATTATGTAAATGTCACACTGGTCAGAGTTTGATCATAGTGTAATCCAATTCTCTTGGATAAGAATTGGATCACACTGGATGAGAATTGGATCACAATGGAGAAGATGGAGAAAAAAAATGTCTCCATCTTCTCCACTGTGTCAGTCCATGGAAATCGGACTGCACTCAGATGTCATCCAAGTGCAGCCCGATGTTTCCCACGGATTCATTGACTTGCATGGCCAAGTGTGATCCGAATACCAGGTCAAACTCGGCATGCAATTACTTTTATCTTGGCCCGAGAAAAAAAATCATGGCCCCATAGAATAATATTGGTCCGATTGCCATCCGATGTTTTGTCGGATCGCACTCAGACCGAAAATATGGCCATAAACACGAGCCCTAAAACCGATCAATTACCTGTTAATTCCCTCCAACAATAGCTAAAGGATCATAGTCTTTCATTTGTTACGCTTTATTGCGTTGAGTTCCAAGAGTTTGCTACATTTTGCATCTCGTTAGCTCAAAGTTACATTACATCTCTGCTACCAAGTGTCTTGTTTCTACCACTACAGTATATAGACTACATAGTATATACTGTTCTCTTGCAGAAATGCAGATGGTGTGTACAGTCCTAGCGGTGACTGGAAAGGCTTTTCTGGCTTGTTCTATTACATGCATGTATCTGTACACTGGAGAACTCTACCCTACAGAGATCAGGTGGGTTTGCATTGAATTTTTCATTATTAATTAATTTGATTGATTGCAGATCTGGTTCAACAAATCAGATATTATCTACTTAAACAGTCATAGCTTATCCTGCGCTTGTGCTTTTACATATCAGTCTACTTCTGTTATCCACTCCTTTGATATTGATGACTTATCCCTAGGAAAGGTTTATCAATATTAGATCGATGTGGATCTGACACCCGGCACCTCCATAGATGTTATCAGCTCTGGCGGAGGCCGAGTGCAAACAGTGCACTAAGCTGAAACATAACAGCTCCATACACCGTCTAGTGGCTGCTCTTGTGTACTGCAGATCAGCTCCTATTCAAATGAATAGGAGCTGATCTGCAGCCACTAAACAGTGTACGGAGCGGGGGTGTTCTGGCTCTGTACACTGTTTATATCCAAATCCAAGTTGTCTAATTAGAAATGATTTGGAATACACTTGCAATCAAATAAACAAGAGCTCTGACAATATCGCAAATAATTAAATTAATAATTAAATACTTGAGAAATGAAAAAAAAGTAATATGTTGTCTCTCAAAGTGTTAAATATATATTTTTTATCATTATTATTATTTTATTTTTAATTTATCATTTTTTACATCCAGCCTCCGCTGAAGCTGGTAACTGCTAACCCTGTTCTACAGATTTTCGGGTTCAGTTATGAAATGAGCCGTTTCTTAATGAGTTTTTGACCTTCCAAATTCATATCTGACAATGACAATTTTTACTTGGTTCTTGTTTTTATGATATCAAAGAGTTTTCCTTTTACTGCTACGTATAATTAATGCATTAAAAGTTTCAGCACTTTGAAACATTATTATTTTTGCAAATATAAAGATGCAGAATATTTTGTATAATTATAATTGGTAGAAGCTTCGGGTGGCAGCCCACATATACAGGTGACTTAAGGACAGGTCATCAATATCATAGTTGTGGACAACCCCTTAAAATTGGGATTTCCAGATGTAGTAATTTGTAGGGAACCTATAGAAAGGTTTTAATTAGAGCTAAGTCTGATTTAACCTGGTTGTGCACATAGAGAGATTCAATAGAACTTTGGTTGTTTTTTCCATTTAAATTTCAGTTCATTTTATGCTTAGGAGTCCAGTGGGCGGTACTACTTAGTGATTGACAGTGATGTCACTATGCACAACCATATATGGAAGACTGCAAATTATTGAATAGAACGGCCCTCTGGACTTCTAAGCCTATAAAAAAAACCTGATAAAGTACTGAAGTTCTATATTTGCTCAGCTCCTCCTGCAGATCAGACACTGTGTTCAATGTGAAGGGTTCACTTTAAGTGAACAAATACTAATAAAAGTAATATTTCTCCTTGTCCCATGCAGGCAAACTGGGATGGGCTTCAGCGCTATGAATGCCCGCCTGGGCTCTGCTGTGGCATCTGTTTTGCACTTAACAGGGGATTTTTCAGCGACGATCCTGCCCATGCTTTTTGGAATCACTCCCATAATTGCAGGCTTCTTCTCTTGCTTTCTGCTGGAGACCAAAGACTCTTCATTACCAGATACCATTAACGAGATTGAACACAGGTATCAGCTTCTGCTTTTATTTTCTTAATCTGCAGGTTTCGTGATCCAATTGCTTTCTGATTAGTTTAAAGGTCGAGTACAAGATTAGGAAAATGGGTCTGCTGTGTATTGGCTGTATCTGCCCCGATTCACCAAAACCATTGTTTTACACGGCTGTGCGTTAGAGTAAGATGCACCAAATTCATTAAAAAGAATAAATCTGTCACCAGGTTTTAGCTACATCATTGAGAGCAGCATAATGAAGGGAAAGAGACCCTGATTCCAGTGATGAATCACTTAGTTTACTGGCTATACTTAGTTTAGATGTAGCAGAGCTCAGAAAACTGACCCTGCCCAAACCACTAGTTGGCAGCTTACTGTGTACATTGTATATTGACAGTAAGCTGCATCAGTGCTGGGGGTGTGGCTGGACCAGGAGGCATGTGACACCTAGTCCGGCATTGATAATCTTCTGCCAATAAAACACTCATTGTATTAAAACAACAGCACACAGCCTAATAAGTGACACATCGCTGGAATCAGTGTCTCAGCCCCTACCTCGAGCTGATCTCAGATTACATAGAAAAAAAATGCTGTCAGATTCCCTTTAACCCCTTAATAACATCTGACGTACTAATACGCGTCTGTGCCCTGGGACTTAAGAGCCAGACCCGTATTAGTACGTCATGGCGATCGCGCGCGCACACAGGCTGTGCGGGCGCGATCGCCGCCGGGTGTCAGCTGATTGTCACAGCCCGACACAACCCGGTACTATGTGCAGGGAGTGGTCCTGCACCGCTCCCAGCACATTAACCCCCGCGATGCTGCAATCGAAGTCGATCGCGGCATTGCGGGGGCAAGGGGAGGTGATCGGCGATACTCACCTCCTCTTCCGGCTTCCAGCGCAGTCTGCAAAGGCTTCCCGGGTGTTGCCATGACGACCCGATGTCGTCATGACAACATCCGGGTCACCAGAGAGCAGGAAGATTGCTTGGGCATGCGCAGTGCATCTCCAAACAATCTTCACACTGTGCACTTCTGACAGCCTTCATGGCATAGGGATGGTGCTTTCATTCCTGTGCCATGCAGGCGATCAGAAAAAAAAAAGTGAAAGTCCCAGAGTGGGACAAAGTAATAAAGTGTATAAACTGTGTGAAAGTGGGAAAAAAAAAAATGTGCAAAAATATTATAAAAAAATAAAAAAAATAATACACCAAAAATAAAAATATAATGTACCCATCAATAAATATTATTATAAAAAAAAAAAAAAAAAAAAAAAAAAAAATTGTCCCGGTCATTAACGTGCAAACCACCCGCGGGGCTTAAGGGGTTAAGAGACATACGGCTCCTAATGACTTTTTTGCTTCTTTCAGCTGCTTCGTCCCAGTGTAAGAAATGTCACACATTTCTGCCATAATTCACGTCACTTTTATGGAGTAAATTAGCTGGCAGGGCTTGGACGCTTTTGAAAAAAATTGTGCATCCAGCAGAAAGTCACAAAATTTCTGCTTAAAAAAATTTGCAGTATTTGAAACAGTTTTGGAGAAAACAGTTTGATGAATCTGACCCTTTTTTTATGGTGCATCTCACGATGATATAATATAGCGTCAAAGTTGATTACAGCGGCCTTCTTGGAGGCGTCCTCAGCCCCCTCATGTCATAAATGAAACAGTATTAGCCATTTTTATGCATAAATTGACAGAACAATACAGACAAATTGAGAACATTTCTCCTTCCTACCAGTAGATGGCAGTGAGACCCTACAAATAAAATAGTAGCAAACATTCACGAAGATGTGCACCTACAATTTGAAGTCGAACTATATGTAAAAAAAAACAAAAAACTAATGAATGGGGAAAAATCTGCACCAAAAACGCAGGTAAAAAACGAGGCAAAAATATCTGGCTTTGACGCTTCGTTTTTTTCTGCCAAGAGATGCAGAAATGGTACAGAAATTTCTGCACCAAATACTCAACGTGTGCACATACCCTAAGAGTCAGGAGCAACATCAGACATGTGAGGGACCGCTCCCATTTCCTGAAAACTGTCCTGCTTGACTGTAACTAGAGATGGATCAGTCTTAACAATAGCCAGAGAGCCCAGAAAAGAGACACCTAGTCTCCATAACTTTATAGAAAATTTTCACAAAACTAATATTTTTGGTAATGAAAGAATATCGGCATTGACGATAAAATAAAAGTTTTTTTAAAAGACCGTGACCATTTACCTTTGCTTAGTACAGGATTATAGAATACCTTATATTGATGAAAAGCCTTTAAGAGTAACAGTTGTTTTCATTTTTATTTCATAAATCAATAATACACATGAAAATAAGAAATTTTGTAATATATCTTATCAGAGAAATATACTTCTTTCTCCTCCTGGATTGATTTTTCACTCTCGATTTGTGGGTAAAATCTGTATTCAGTGAAGACAGATTTTCCCATTTCTGACATAGGAGATGACAGTTGGTGCTTTTACAATTTAATGGAGAAAAGAGCAAGTTCTCCTGAAACAACAGTTAAAATTCTCCATAGAACTTTATGAGCACCAACTGTCCTCTCCTATTTCAGTAATGGAAAAATCTGTCTTCACTGAAGACAGATTTTACCCATTGGGAATTTTGAGAATGACTGATCATTAAAGGAGGAGAAAGAAGCGGATTTCTCTGATAAGATATTTTACAAAGTTGCTTATTTTCGTGTGCACTATTGATTTATGAAATAAAAAAAATAAAACATTGGTTACTCTTTAGTTAGCGGCCATACACATAGCAATTGAGCTAGGATAAAAGCCTCTTCCAAATCAGGGATGATGATGGAACATTGGGCATTTGATTATAGGAAGCGCTACTTCATTTGTTCTGAAGAACATGTAATAACTTAATCTGTTCAATCCTCAGGCACAAAGATATTCCATTGGAAGCAGAAGAAATAGAGAATGAAAAATGGATTCATAAAATCCATTTAAAAGAAATCTCCTTATAACTGAACAGTGCGGTGAACCCGAGGAGGAAGAACTTGGGATATTCTGTTCAGAGGAAACTGCTTCATGGAATGATTGGACTATCCATGGTGGAAATGGAAGACTCAGAACCGAGCTTGGAGGAAGTATCGACGGTTATCCAGTATTATATATACTAGTAGCTGCTTCTAGTGAGTTATATGAATTACATTGTATATTGTCTGTATTTATTCAAAGAATGTTCGTTAAATTGAAATTAGAATTTTTTTAAATTTTGTTTTCAATGTTTTTCTTAAATATTTTAATAAACACGAATAAAAAACAAACAAACTGTGTCTTTATTAATGACGAGAAAATAGAAGGACAGGAAGGATAGTCTCCCACTCTTCGGCCATGACTTGTCGCAAGAGAAGAAGATGCCTGACGTCAATGAATGAGCAGAAGATCAAGCTTCTTCTTCGCTTCCAGACATGTGCAATGTTCTTCTAAAGCTGAGAAGCAGACACCCGGCTTCAGAGGAACAATGACCTGTTGTCATGCTAGGTATGGGAAAGACCCAGCATACGACAATAAGAAAAGGGGGGAAGCTCAGCAACTAGGGAAAGGGAGAGTGGAGACCCCAAGGCAGATCTAACACCACCCTGACTCCCCTATTGTCCCTAAATAGGTTCCGCAACTATCGCCGAGTAGGAAACCTAATACCTAACTGTCCCTAGAGCTAGGCCCTAGGTAGGGAGGGGGCGGGGTGAGCACTAGTCAGCCCTACTGTAACTAAAGACAAACCAGGGAAACAGACAAGGGGATACACATAGCTTTGAGAAGACACCAGAGAAATCACGACAAAGATCACAAAGGAACTCCAAGGAGAATCCAGCCAATTGCCAGAGCTTCATACCCGAACAGAGGAATTTACTCTATCACCAGCGATTCTCTGGAGAAACTGGGTGTTATTTAAAGGTCCAGCAAGGGTGTGTTAATTAGTAGCAGAAAGTGGAGATCACCGCTGGGTCCTAGAGAGGGAGGGATGATGAAAGGATCAAGAAGGTGTCTCAAGGCCAAGCGCAATGACCTTCTACAGCTGGATCCAGAATGACTGTCTGTCAAACCTGACACACCCTTAACACCTGTTGGAAAGAAAGTCGCAGGCAAGCGCAATATTTGCAGGGAGCTGGCGATGAGGTTGACTCTTGCAAATCATGTTGTCACTCCCACAGTGGCTTGATAACATGCTGAGTGAGACGAGTAGTCTGGGGAAACTAACGCCCTGTCCACTAGTTGAAAGGTTAATTTGCATATTAAAAATGGACTGTAAAATACTTTTTTTTAAAGATCTGTTCATGTGTCTAACAGTATGAAAGGACTGGTAGGCAGGGTGCTTATACAGGGAGATAAAAATGCTGGTGGTTTGAGGGACATGGGGGACCTGTCATGTTCCCTTTAATAGATGGGTCAATTTATGACAATAGCTTCCACTTAAGACGAGGACAAACTATGTGAGAGGTAATCGCGCATGAGGATAGTTACAAATTAAATGATACTTAGGAACTAAAATAATAAGTTATCCGGGGCTGCCATATTCTGCCAAACTTTGATTTGTTAATCATTGAGTAAACTTGATAAGTGCTGCAGTATTGCAGCCAGATATATTATTCTCTGAAACGCCCAGACATTTCAGAGAGGATATACTTTGAGGATCCAGGATGAGATCACAGCCAGAGATGAGACTAGTCCAGCGCGGCCCCCGTGTGTGTCGCTCTAGGTGATTAACAGATCTCGCCTTACAGTGGGTCCGAAAAGTATTCAGACCCCTTTACATTTTTCACTCTTAGTTTCATTGCAGCCATTCGGTAAATTCTAAAAAGTTCATTTTTTATCATTAATGTACATTCTGCACCCCATCTTGACTGAAAAAAAAAAACAAATGTAGAAATTTTTGCAAATTTATTAAAAAATAAAAACTGAAATATCACATGGTCATAAGTATTCAGACCCTTTGCTCAGACACTCATATTTAAGTCACATGCTGTCCATTTCCTTGTGATCCTCCTTGAGATGGTCCTACTCCTTCATTGGAGTCCAGCTGTGTTTAATTAAACTGATAGGACTTGATTTGGAAAGGCACACTCCTCTGCATCTGTCACAAAAAGAAGGGAAGCAAACCCATGAAAAACCTCTATCATTCATACACTGGCTACCCAGACTCTCCCTCCTGGACTGTCTACAGATGTTAACTCCTTAGCAGCTGCAGCACTAGAAAACTCAGTATTCCTCATAGGCACACAGCACACCTACTGATAAATTGCTGGAAATGAACAGACAACTAAAACATAGATAAGTGCACTGAACATAAGTACATGTATGGGCTGGAAACACACAAATCTTACATGTCATTATCTTCCTCTAGCAACACTATGGCATGGCAATGAAATACAATGTCATATAGAAACATACAGTGCAAAGGAACAATGTAAAATCATAGGGGCAACATGCCCAATGTAATAACATCCACACTTTCAAGAGGGTGGGCTAAAGGTTATTGAGCCTTGGGATTCTGAGTGGTGGCTAAACGATAAGTAGTGGAAACTTTTTACTGTGTGCTGCACCAGGTTACAGATAGAAGATTCCCTCTGCGACTGTCCTGGGCAGAGGAAAGTGGCCATCTGTAAGGAAAGGAGGAAGAGACCATCTAGATCAGGGGTCTCAAACTCAGCTGGGCATATTGGCGCACACGGAAAAACATTTAATTTGGGGGGCCGCATTATTTGCATGACAAAGTGACATTTTTAGTGATACCATTTTATTTTCTATACACCTTTTGAACTGGTCCTCATCTTGTAGACATGGTCTCCCATCCAGGTCCCCCATATTGCAGACATGGTCTCCCATCCAGGTCCCCCATATTGCAGACATGGTCTCCAATCCAGGTTCCCCATATTACAGACATGGTCTCCCATCCCGGTCCCCCATATTGCAGGCATGGTCTCCCATCCAGGTCCCCCATATTGCAGACATGGTCTTCCATGCAGGTCCCCCATATTGCAGACATGGTCTCCCATCCAGGTCCCCCATATTGCAGACATGGTCTCCCATCCAGGTCCCCCATATTGCAGACATGGTCTCCAATCCAGGTTCCCCATATTACAGACATGGTCTCCCATCCCGGTCCCCCATATTACAGGCATGGTCTCCCATCCAGGTCCCCCATATTGCAGACATGGTCTTCCATGCAGGTCCCCCATATTACAGACATGGTCTCCTATCCAGGTCCCCCATATTACAGACATGGTCTCCCATCCAGGTCCCCCATATTGCAGACATGGTCTCCCATCCAGGTCCCCCATATTGCAGACATGGTCTTCCATCCAGGTCCCCCATATTGCAGACATGGTCTCCCATCCAGGTCCCCCATATTACAGACATGGTCTCCCATCCAGGTCCCCCATATTGCAGACATGGTTTCTCATCCAGGTCCCCCATATTGCAGACATGGTCTCCCATCCAGGTCCCCCATATTGTAGACATGGTCTCCCATCCAGGTCCCCCATATTTCAGACATGGTCTCCCATCCAGGTCCCCCATATTGCAGACATGGTCTCCCATCCAGGTCCCCCATATTGCAGACATGGTCTCCCATCCAGGTCCCCCATATTGCAGACATGGTCTCCCATCCAGGTCCCCCATATTGCAGACATGGTCTCCCATCAAGGTCCCCCATATTACAGACATGGTCTCCCATCCAGGTCCCCCAAATTGCAGACATGGTCTCCCCTCCAGGTCCCCCCTACTGCAGACATGGTCTCCCATCCAGGTCTCCCATATTGCAGACATGGTCTCCCATCCAGGTCCCCCATATTGCAGACATGGTCTTCCATCCAAGTCCCCCATATTGCAGACATGGTCTCCCATCCAGGCCCCCCGTATTACAGACATGGTCTCCTCTCCAGGTCCCCCATATTGCAGACATGGTCCCCCATCCAGGTCCTCCATATTGCAGACATGGTCCCCATATTGCAGACATGGTCTCCCATCCAGGTCCCCCATATTGCAGACATGGTCCCCCATCCAGGTCTTCCATATTGCAGACATGGTCTCCCATCCAGGTCCCCCATATTACAGACATGGTCTCCCAACCAGGTCCCCCATATTGCAGACATGGTCCCCCATCCAGGTACCCCATATTGCAGACATGGTCTCCCATCCAGGTCCCCCATATTACAGACATGGTCTCCCATCCAGGTCCCCCATATTGCAGACATGGTCTCCCATCAAGGTCCCCCATATTACAGACATGGTCTCCCATCCAGGTCCCCCAAATTGCAGACATGGTCTCCCCTCCAGGTCCCCCCTACTGCAGACATGGTCTCCCATCCAGGTCTCCCATATTGCAGACATGGTCTCCCATCCAGGTCCCCCATATTGCAGACATGGTCTTCCATCCAAGTCCCCCATATTGCAGACATGGTCTCCCATCCAGGCCCCCCGTATTACAGACATGGTCTCCTCTCCAGGTCCCCCATATTGCAGACATGGTCCCCCATCCAGGTCCTCCATATTGCAGACATGGTCCCCATATTGCAGACATGGTCTCCCATCCAGGTCCCCCATATTGCAGACATGGTCCCCCATCCAGGTCTTCCATATTGCAGACATGGTCTCCCATCCAGGTCCCCCATATTACAGACATGGTCTCCCAACCAGGTCCCCCATATTGCAGACATGGTCCCCCATCCAGGTACCCCATATTGCAGACATGGTCTCCCATCCAGGTCCCCCATATTACAGACATGGTCTCCCATCCAGGTCCCCCATATTGCAGACATGGTCTCCCATCAAGGTCCCCCATATTACAGACATGGTCTCCCATCCAGGTCCCCCAAATTGCAGACATGGTCTCCCCTCCAGGTCCCCCCTACTGCAGACATGGTCTCCCATCCAGGTCTCCCATATTGCAGACATGGTCTCCCATCCAGGTCCCCCATATTGCAGACATGGTCTTCCATCCAAGTCCCCCATATTGCAGACATGGTCTCCCATCCAGGCCCCCCGTATTACAGACATGGTCTCCTCTCCAGGTCCCCCATATTGCAGACATGGTCCCCCATCCAGGTCCTCCATATTGCAGACATGGTCCCCATATTGCAGACATGGTCTCCCATCCAGGTCCCCCATATTGCAGACATGGTCCCCCATCCAGGTCTTCCATATTGCAGACATGGTCTCCCATCCAGGTCCCCCATATTACAGACATGGTCTCCCAACCAGGTCCCCCATATTGCAGACATGGTCCCCCATCCAGGTACCCCATATTGCAGACATGGTCTCCCATCCAGGTCCCCCATATTACAGACATGGTCTCCCATCCAGGTCCCCCATATTGCAGACATGGTCTCCCATCCAGGTCCCCCATATTGCAGACATGGTCTCCCATCCAGGTCCCCCATATTGCAGACATGGTCTCCCATCCAGGTCCCCCATATTGCAGACATGGTCTCCCATCAAGGTCCCCCATATTACAGACATGGTCTCCCATCCAGGTCCCCCAAATTGCAGACATGGTCTCCCCTCCAGGTCCCCCCTATTGCAGACATGGTCTCCCATCCAGGTCTCCCATATTACAGACATGGTCTCCCATCCAGGCCCCCCGTATTACAGACATGATCTCCACTCCAGGTCCCCCATATTGCAGACATGGTCCCCCATCCAGGTCCCCCATATTGCAGACATGGTCCCCATATTGCAGACATGGTCTCCCATCCAAGTCCCCCATATTGCAGACATGGTCCCCCATCCAGGTCCTCCATATTGCAGATATAGTCTCCCATCCAGGTCCCCCATATTACAGACATGGTCTCCCATCCAGTTACCCCATATTGCAGACATGGTCCCCCATCCAGGTCCCCCATATTGCAGACATGGTCTCCCATCCAGGTCCCCCATATTACAGACATGGTCTCCCATCCAGGTCCCCCATATTGCAGACATGGTCTCCCATCCAGGTCCCCCATATTACAGACATGGTCTCCCATCCAGGTCTCCCATATTGCAGACATGGTCCTCCATATTGCAGACATGGTCCCCCATCCTGGACCTTGTCTTGCAGACATGTCCCCCATCCAGGTCCCCATGTTGCAGACATGCCCCCCATCCAGGCCTCCCCCCATATGGCGCGCAGGGTCCCCCCCATACTGAGCACAGGGTCCCCGTCCCCCCATACTGCGCACAGGGTCCCCGTCCCCTCATACTGCGCACAGGGTCCCCGTCCCCTCATACTGCGCACAGGGTTCCCATCCCCCCATACTGCGCACAGGGTCCCCATCCCCCCATACTGTGCACAGGGTCCATGTCCCCCCATACTGCGCACAGGGTCACTGTCCTCCCATACTGCGCTCAGGGTCTCTGTCCCCCCCATACTGCGCTCAGGGTCCCCGTCCCACCATACAGTGCTCAGGGTCCACGTCCCCCCATACAGCGCTCAGGGTCCCTGTCCCTCCATACAGCACTCAGGGTCCCCGTCCCTCCATACTGCGCTCAAGGTCACCATCCCCCAATACTGCGCACAGTGCCCCCCCCCATACTGAGTGACCTGTGCTGTATTTCACATGACAGAGAAAAAAAAAAGATTCTCACCTGTCCTCCGTTCCTTTCTTCACCTGTGGCCCGCAGGCACAGACCCATGTAACGATCGCGGCTCTCTCCAGCAGCCGCCAACATCAGAGCTGTAATGCAGAGTATTGCCGCCAGAGACCGGCTCTCTGCACAGCAATACCAGTGTCAGCCGCTGGCCTACCAGAGGCCAGCAGCTGACATCTGCGCATGGCAGTGATGCCATACGCCGCTGCGCTGGGACGCAGTTCCTGTCAGGGAGGCAGATAGGGCCCAGAGTGCATAGAGAAAGGACCTGAGGTCCAATGTGCGCAGTTCTGCATTCTTGAGTGTCCATATAAGTGTGGTGCCCCTGCGGGTTCAGTCGCCACAGAGGTACTGCATCTCACCCAGAGGTGTGGTACCCCACATTCAGGTAAGGAGGGAGTACTACCCGGGACCCACACACCCGCATCCAATACACTCCACTTCAGTAGGGAAGGGCGAGATTGCTCCTAAGGGAGACCACAGTCCTTGGTCCCTAGCTGGAGGGTGGAACCATGTAGTGGGTGTGGGTGGAGGAAGTAGATCAGGGGAGCACCGTCAGTAGGAGTATAAGAGGGAAGGGAACCATCTAGAAGCAGTCAGTACAGAGGAGAGAGAGTTGGAGCAGGAGGTCTGGAGGAGCTCTGCTCAGGAGGAGTGGAGAAAGGTGCAGGGCCCAGTCTGAGAGGCCCAGGAGGAGAGACTGAGAGAAGAGAGGAGCAGTGAGGAGGGCTCCAGGAGGAACCGAAGGGATCCCAGGGGCATGGCGAGTACGGATGCCACCCGTGCACCTGAATCAACACGGACGTGGAGGGATCAGCCCGCAGAGGGGACCGGCCCCTAACTAGTGGAGAATAATCAGGCTCAGCTAGATAACCGGAGGCTGCTGCATTTTCAAGGTGCTGCAGCCAACAACCACAATTACATCGCCGAAAAGGTGGCCACATAGTGTCCAGGGGACTGCACGTCGCCCGACAAGACCCGAGGCTACCGGCTTGGGACACTGATTGTGAGGCGCAGGGCAGGAGGGTGAGAGCCAGCGCAGGGAAGACGACCGGGAAAGGCACATAGAATGGGGTCCCGTTTTAGTACTCCTGAGAGACTTGAGAGATTGCTGAACCCCTTCCTGGAGGACACAGGACGACGTGGGAGGTTACACACTGGCCCTTGTAACCTGGAGTGTTGAACAACTGTGAGTAAAACCTGAAGGCTGCACCCCACTGTGTCCTGCAATTATTGCTGCGCCATCACCAGCCCTGCACTACACAGCACCAACAACATCTACCTCATAGCATCACTATATTCTGCCCTGGAGCTAAGCTCTGCCTGTGGAGAGCTGAACCAACTCTGCTGCATCACCATCAGCTCCAGAGGATCTGTACCGCAGCGGCGGCCCCATATAGCCGCATACCACAGGTGGCGTCACGAACATTATCTCTAAAAACTTTATTCCCCTTTTACTTTCCCATTAATTGACAGCCCTGGGTCACAGACCGGGTCACTGCCACCGTGACCTTCCTCCAGCATTGACCGGCCTGGCTACCGAGTACCCCACGGCACAGGGGGTGCGTCAAAAGTGAGAGGAGACTGGGAGGAAGAGACAGCGTGATCAGGAGCAGAAACGAGGAAGAGTGACAGAGATAGAGTGACTTACTGGTGACAGGTCCTGGGAGAGGACGCCTAGAAGTAAGATCCAGAGTTAATAACTCCAAAAGGTAACAAGCCTAGACAGGATGGAGTTTTGGAGAAGAAGAGGGTGCCTTGGGCGGGAGTTCCAGAACGTCCGCATCAGAAAAGATAAGTACTGGCCATACTGGCAAAGTTTTTCCACTAAGGGGAAAGAAGACGCAGAACTGTGGGTTAAGTAAAGGATTCTTGCTAGCTGAACTGTAGAGTCGAGCTGGGTTGTAGTGAAGTAGTGAGGAATAGTGAAAGCAGAGGACAAGTGAAGAGAAAGAAGAGAAAGGGATTGCATTGGTTGAAGGGAAATGTTATGCTTTGTCAAGGAAACTTTTGAGAAGATATGTAACCGCCAGGGCCAGACTGGAACTGAAACTCAGCCCTGGCATTTGAGAGCACACAGGCTCACCTGGTGTATGGTGAATGTGAAATATTTTCGTGCACTTGTGGGCTATGGCTGATTTGGGAATATGTCACATTTTTTAAATAAAAATTGCTGTAAACTTCACTTTATCATCGACAGACAAAACTGAATTGACATAATGTAGGATATAAGTTTCCCTCCAGGAAAATGTTAATTTCTTTCAACTGGAGGGACGGACATATTTGTAATAACTCCATGAACCCAAAACCGCTGTTTGATAGTACCAGAAAAGTGAATGAGATTTCTGAAATCTCATGGAAAAGCAGTTTATTTTTTCCTTGCAGATTTGAAACAGTTTCTAATCTTTCAGCAATTTTCAGCAATTTTGCAGCGTTTTTCATCCTTTATAAAGAACGGGGAAAAATCTCATAAAAAAAGCAGCAATATCAAGGCGATTATCCTGCCAAGAAACACGATATTGGTGCAGAAATATCTGCAGCAAATACTGTGCACATATGCATGCCATATCATGATCAGTAAACATTGCAGTCTATGGGCTGTTATCTTTACTAGATACTGACTTCAATTATCTTGAACAGGAGAAAGGTGCATTTACACCAGCCGACTGCAGCCATTATAACGGCTTTCCACCACTTTGTCATGTAAGTATGGGATTTCCACAGTTGCGGTTACGTGCGGAGTAGATTCTCATCATCTTCTCTCATTGTTCTGCTGAGTAAAGCAGATAAAAATCTAGTGAGAACATGTCCACAAATCACATTCCGGCAGTGAGAACCGCTCCAACCGATAAGCAGAGCCGGATCCTAACATTGTATATACTGCGCACTGTCAGTTATTCCGCAAGCTGTACTGCTTACTGACAGTTTGCTTTGGGGTGAAAACACCTTTAACGGCTGTGAACATATCAGAATAGATGTGCCGGCCATTCTTCCCTTTTTTGCTTATATTTTATGTTCTATAGAGTTCCTCAGTATATTTATAGGTCATCCCCCATTATCTTTTTCATCTCTCCTTACAAGTATGTCTTAGATAAAATATGGTAATAAGTAGCACATTAGACACTTTTATAATGGATAGTGTATAATCACTGCATATTTCAGGGTTATGTGCTCCTGAGGACTAATTGGTGCTGCCTTTTTCAGGCGAAACCTGGTTGTGACCTCGCATAATATGGAGCTAGCTGGTCTCACCTACCAGTTTGGGTCACAGGTCTTTTTTCTGTTTGCTTTGAGGTTAGCTTTCTGAGCTCTGCTGCATTGCTAAATCTAAAAACTCTGATTGTGTTAGAACTGCTGCACCCAGTAAACTAAGTGATACATCATTGGATTCAGCTTCTCTTTACCTACATTATGCTGCTCTCAGATGAAATAGCAAAAACTTCTGACAGATTCCCTTTAAGTAAAAATGATTTTAACTCCGCAGCTGAATCTAAAAGTAATGGATCAAGGCAATAAATAAGGGATAGTGATTCAGCTCACCCATGTTGAACTAGCCAACGAATCCTCAGCTCCTGCTTGGTGGTAGCAATAGGAAAATATAGGGATATCCAGCTGTTTTTTGGATAAAATATTTTAAAACAATTTTATTAGTAGAATTCAATAAAAACAGAACATTCCCAGTACTATAGAAAAAATGTGAGACCTTTTCCAAAATGTTCTGCTTTTATTCTGTTCTACTAATAAAAAAAAATTTTATCCAAAAAATGTCTGGATATCCCTACCTTTTCCAATGGATCAAGGCACCCTCCAAACTGCATATGTTTATTATTAACCTCTGACATTATAATATTACAAAAGGATGTGGAAAAAATCCTGTAAGGGCAAACACATGTCAGATGAAGTTTAGTAATAATAAATGCAGAGTAATGCACCGCAATGGGAGTAATCGTACTGCTGCATATAGATTAAATGTAAATATATTAGAGATTACAGAACAGGAGGAGAACTTGGGCATTCTGGTTACAAGTAAGCTGAGCAGCAGTACTCAATGTCAGGCAGCTGCAAAAGCAAAGAAGATTTTAGGGTGTATAAAAAGAGAGATAAAATCCTGTGCTCCAAATGTATTATTACCCCTCTATAAATCCCTCGTAAGGCCACATCTTGGATATGGGATCCAGTTTGGGCTCCACATTTTAAAAAAAGATATTTGGAATTTAGAGTCAGTTCAAAGGCGGAAACTAAATTATTACACTATTACAAGATCTCATTTACATGAATAAATACATATGTGGTCAATGCATAGTACTGGCACATGACTTATAACTTTCCAGGACCTTACAAATGGTAATGACACATTTTGTTACACATGGAGGAAAGTCAATTCTGGCAGCTAAATAGGAAAGGGTTCTTTACAGTTACAGCAGTCAGACTGTGGAATGCCGACCACAAGAGGTAGTAATGGCAGACACTATAGCAGCATTTAAAAAAGGGCTGGATATTTTTTTTAACAAAACAGAACATTGTGAGTTGTAAATAATCTAATAATAGAAAATGTAAAACTTTAAAGATAGTTTTAACTTTATGGTCCTAGGTCTTTTTTCAACCTATATAAGTATGCAACAATGTAGAATGTACATTACGAAAATGCTTGAAACGCAATTCCCTATAATATTATTTTACAATAATTTTTGTAAACTGCTAGTTATAAACCCAATCTCTGGATATAAAAAGTGCAAAACACTCCTGAAAAACATGCACGTTTAATCTGTCATCTGTATTTCTTATGGTGCCTAAGTGAAGCCATAATGATAAGGAGCCTGCTTGGTAACAAAAGCAGATATTTGCCTTTATAATGAAAGTGAATTACCAATGATGAAAGGTTTAATAGTTGGGCCCGGCATCAGTAATAGCCTTTGTAGTAACCATAACGACAGTTATGAGATCATAAACAAGTGTCATAAAGAAGATTCCATAAAAGAATGGCACGCTGCCATGATCAGTGCCATTACTGATGCGCCTGAGGACCTTGAGCTTGACCACCCCACGTAATGTGCCAACCTTGTTGTAATTTGGAGGTTCTAGCAGGGAAAGGGGTTGTCTGCTTTAGACACCCAAGGGCATAGGAAGGTAACAGAAGGGGTCCCCAACACAGGATTCCCTTCTGTTACCCTCTACATAGAGCAGCTCTCCTTTGGGAGTTCAAGGACGGATCTATGACTTTAATGGGTGATAAATTGGGTGGGGGAGGAGGATGGGGGGAGGGGTATTTTTCCTATTAGGGGTTATCCAAAACATACAATCCCTGCAACCAAGTGTCCAACTTTTTGAGACTTGGACCTGGATCTGTAAGGGAGAAATGGTAGATCCATCTGGACATTCAGATCAACCAAATTTGTTCTAGCAGTCAATGTGGTGACAGATATCGCAGCCAGATCTCTCCCACATCTAGTTTAGCACATTTATATTTATTTGTTATATTATTCTCTGTAATTATGGTAAAATGTACAAATTCTAAAACTCTGCAGTTATATCTGCTATATATTGGCACTAACTCTCTAAGCCCAAGGGAAGGGCAATCCTCCAGCCATGGTTCTCTAGAGGTTTCCTCCACAGGGGGTTTTCCTCTCCTGAGCGCTGGTGGGTGACTCTTCGTGAGTTGGGGGTTGTGCCATTTTCGGTGTCGTAAATTTAAATAAAGTTGAGAACTTTTGACACCTAATTGCAATGCTTCGTGTATTCATTTTCTGTGCTCTTGTCTGATTCATTTTATTTGGGAGTCGGGTTCCATCACATATCACTGAGTGATACATCTGGACATCTACCACCAGCAGTTTTGCCCCAGAGTTGCCCCTGCTCTGGGGAGTATGATGGAGCAGAGAAGACAAGAATTACAGCACAGCACCTGCAAGTGTGCACTCATCTTCAGAATAAGGACTTCTATTACAGTATTACAAGCAGCTTCCTCGCCTCATTCACACAGTGAGTATTTAGGGCAGTAATTTACATCAGTATTTGTAAGCTAACAACCAGAGAGGAACAACCACAGAGAAAAATAATAACTGAAACACTTTCACCTCTTTCACCTGTGTTTTGGATCCACTTCTGGCGTCTGTTAACAAATACTGATGAAAAATATCGCCATGTAAAAGTGCCCTAAATCCTTACTGACTGATTTCACAGTTTGAGTTGCAGTGAAGCAGCAGAGGTTGCAAGAGCTAAAGGAGTTTTCTGGTTTCAAACCCCCCTGTCCCCCAGTTGCCATTTTAAAAACAAACAAACTGTACTTTCCTCACCCTCCTCAGGAAAGGCTGTGCAGCAAATGATCACTTCTATGATAACGGCCTCCCTATCTGCTGCAAGTTCTGCTGCATATCTTCATGCAAAAAAAAAAACATATTACAGTGTATTACAGTTCCAGAAAAGTGGATGACATGTATATAATCAAAAAGGCAAAAAAATTCAGCTCAGCCATAAGTAGATCCATGCACATAGACTTGTAATGCAGCGAGAGGAAGGCAGAAGCAAAAAACAGTGATTCAGCATCAGAATCTTCTATTAAAAGCCAAACTTTATTATGCAAAAATAGAGAAAGGAAGTTGCAGCTTCATCTCTAAAAACCATAAAAAAAATTATGCAAAAATGTCTTAATCATTGCATATTTTTGCTTCTGACATGTATGTAAATCTCACACCCCTGGGCCTTTTTAACACTAAAGAATTTGAAATGAATTGAGTTTTTGAAATCTGCAGGGTCACTTTCTCTTGCAGTTAATATGTGTTTTGCGGGTTTTCCCCATAGACTTTAATGAGATGCAGAAAATCAGCATATAAAAAATGCATATATGTTTCTATTGCGTTTCTGCAGCAAAAATGGATGTAATTCATGCAACATTATCAATAAAGCTTTATCAAACCTCAGCAGGCAGGTTGTTTAGTTTTGTTTAAAACACGATATAAAAAATAAAAAAGCGAAAATGAATTTTAAAAAAAATGCGATGAAAACACATAAAATAAACACTCAAAATGCAACAAAAAACCCACAAGAAACCTAATATAGCTAATTGAATGATGGAATCCTGCAGAAAATGTGGAGTCAAAAACTCACCAAATAATCACAGTGGAAACAGCCTTAGGCCACGGCCCCATTATCAATATTTGGGCAGTATTTGGTCAGTATTTTTTCTCAGGAGTGGGAGCCAAAACCAGGTGAGGAACAATCAGAGAAAAGGTATAATAGAAACAAGTCACCAATTCTGCATTTGTCACCTACTCCTGGTTTTGGCTCCCACTCCTGAGAAAAAATACTGACCGAATACTGATAGTGGGGCCGTAGCCTTAGAGGGTAATTCTGCTGATTGTGAGACAGGGGTGATTAAACACAAGTCTGTTTTCCAATGGGAGAGAATTCGTGGTCTGAATTATAGGGCTTCTCCAGCTAAAAAAAAAAAACAAACAACAAAGTATTTTGATATAAACCCTTGAAGAATACTAGGGAATATAGGGGTGTCCTTTGTCCATGATCCTCTTGACAAAGAACATGTCTTGCTCTTGCCTCCGGACGGCTGTTCTGTCCTGCAGTAATCAACAATCCACGTATATGAATAAGCGCTGTATAATACATCCATTCTGTGGTGCTAAATGACAACTGAGCAGACCTCTGGCAGCAAATTATGTTTTTTTCCACCTAATTCAAGAGTAGCATTGTATGTAGACAGAGACCCTGATTCCAGTGATGTGTTACTGGGCTGCAGGAGATTATCACTACAGGACTAGTAAATCTGCTGCCATGTAGTCCTCCATATTCAAGAGCTCTGTATAACCCCGTCCTCACTATTGATTGGCTGCTTTCTGCTTATGTACACAGAAAGCTACCAATAGTGGTGTGGGCGGGGCTATACAGAGCTCAGCATTCAGAGAACTGCTAGAGGCTCAGTGGTTAGCACTGTTACTTCACAGCGCTGGGGTCCTGGGTTCAAATCCCACCAAGGAAAACATCTGCAAGGAGTTTGTATGTTCTCCCCATGTTTGTGTGGGTTTCCTCTGGGTTCTCCGGTTTCTTCCCACATCCCAGAGACATAGTGATATGGAATTTAGATTGTGAGCCCCAATGGGGACACTGATTATGATGTCTGTAAAGCGCTGTGGAATTAACCCCTTCACCCCCCGGGCCATTTTCCGTTTTTGCGCTTTCGTTTTTTGCTCCACTTCTTCCCAGAGCCATAACTTTTTTTATTTTTTGGTCAATATGGCTATGTGAGGGCTTATTTTTTTGCGGGAGAAATTGTACGTCTGAATGACACCATTGGTTTTACCATATTGTGTACTGGAAAATGGGGAAAAAATTCCAAGTGCTGTGAAATTGCAAAAAAAGTGCAATTCAACCGTTGCTGTTGTTTTTTTTCTACCATGTTCACTAAATGCTAAAACTCACCTTATTATTCTCCAGGTCATTACGAGTTCGTAGATACCAAACATGTTTAGGTTGTTTTTTTATTTAAGTAGTGAAAAAAAATTCAAAGTTTGTTAAAAAAAAAAAGTTGCCATTTTCCGAGACTCGTAGCGTCTCTATTTTTCTGGATCTGGGGTTGGGCGGGGGCTTATTTTTTGCTCGCCGAGCTGACGGTTTTATTGATACCATTCTGGAGGTAGATACGATGTTTTGATCGCCCATTAATCTAGGAAAAATGGTGGAAGAGGATGAGGGAAAAGCCAATCTACTAAATGCTTTCTTCTCTACAGTATATACCAAGAAAATCCCATGACAGATGACATGATCAAGGATACCAAAATTTTCCATTAAATGTCACCAGCTTAACCCAACAGAAAGTACAACACATTCGAAAAATCACTAAAGTAGACAAATTAAAAGACCCGGATGACATACACCCCCGAGTGCTGCAGGAATTAAAGAAGCACTCCTCCTGCCATCAAAGGTTTTATCCTCTTAATATACTGCAATCATCATACATCATACATAGCACTGTGTACTTACAATTGCTCATTTTGCTCTTCGACCCAGCTAATTATTCTATTTTCCAATAGGTCTATGATTAAACACTGACCAGCTGAAGCCTTCTAAGCGCTATGTAGAAACAGGAGCACAATTTTCTCTGCACAAGTAATGTGTCACTGCAAAAGTCTATGGCTGGGGGGGGGGGGTGAGCAGCTGGGTCAGGAGTTGAAGAGGGGAATGATTCATGCAGGGACAAGAGACTTCCCGTTTCTACATAGTTCAGGGAAAAGAGAATAATTAACTGGGTAGAAAGCGAAAATGAGCAATTGTAAGTGCACAGTGCTACATAATATAATGATTGCAATTCATTAAGAGTATTAAAACTTTGATGGGAATGCTTCTTTAAGTACCGTGATAGACAGATCACTATTTCTAATATTCAAGGATTTGTATTATAACAGGGTCTGAATCATAGGACTGCCGGCGGAGTCACGGCGGTAACTCACATGCCTCCTCACTGCCGCCCTACTTAGCGCTGTCACCACGCGTCTTCTCTTTGCCTCAGGCCGGCTCGCTGAGTTTTGCCTCCTGCAGCACTGCTGCATATGAGTCTGTTTCCATTTGGCTTTAGGGGTGTGTGGCCAGTCTCTGCAGGAATTTAACCCTGCTGTGTCCTGCAGAGATTAGGCTCCTTGGCCTATCCTGTGCAAGCCGGCTTTATATTAGGCAACTCCTCCCACCGCTGTTGGCCCAAACGTTGGTTCCTACTCGGTTTGTTCTGCTACTGCCCTGTTAGTTCATGTGTGTTTTGTTTCTCCTGTTGTTGACCTGGCTCATATACCCGTCCTGTCTAACCTCTCCGCTCCTGACCTCAGCTACGTATCCTGAACCTGTGCTGCCTGCCCCAACCTCAGACCATTATATCTTGTTCTTTGCCCTCCTGTACCAGGTACTCGCACCTCTGACCCTCTGGCCTGCTGCTGCAGTCCTGGGGACTGACCTGGAGATGGTACCTGGTGTCTACCGGCAGCGCAGCCTATCCTCACCTCCAGAGACTCTGGTTAAGACCCCAGTAGACACCTAGTCGCACCCCTCCAGGGTAAGCCCAGCCCGTGGCACAGTGGGTCCACCTCCGCCACTGTTACATTCACCCTCCAGCGTTACAACCGCATGGCAAATATGGTACCAATATTTAAGAAGGGGACAACATCTGAGCCTGGAATTTATAGACTGGTAAGCTTAACCTCTACTGTGGGCAACATCTTTGGGGGTTTTCTAAGAGAAGCTATCTTGGAGTATCTCAATAAGAATAACCTAATTTCCCAATATCACCATATGTTTATGAGGGATCTGTCCTGCAAACTAATCTGATCAGATCCTATGAGGAGGTAAGTTCTAGATTGCACCAGGGAAACACAGTGGATGTTGTCTATCTGGACTTTTCAAAGGCATTTGACACAGTGCCACACAAAAGGTTGGTACATAAAATGACAGCAATGGGACAAGGGGAAAATATGTGTAACTGGGTTAACAACTGGCTCAGTGATAGGAAACAGAAAGTGGTTATTAATGGAACACATTCAGATTGGAAATAGAAAAAAAGTCAGCGCACCCACAAAGACGGAGTCCAATGCACGGAAACCTGCAGCGTCACAGGACAGGTAAAAGCAGAGGAGAGGGTAATTCAGCATCCAGATCTTCATATAAAACTAATATTTATTCAATTTTGATTTAAAAACACACAGGTTAATCATGTGTGGCAGGGGACAGAGGGGGGGGGCAAACATGCATGCATGATTAAGAACATCGGTTTGAAACGCGTTTGCCAGTGAACATATTTGCGCCCCCCCCCTGCCTTTTCAGGATTTTTGGTGGCAATCCTTATTTTGGATGTTATATGATAAACCTGGTTGTTGTTTTTTTTTTTTTTTTTTTTTAATAAATATCAGTTTTATATGAAGATCTGGATGCTGGATTACCCTCTCCTCTACACTGAGATTGGGTCACAGTTAAAAGTGGGGTGTCATAGAGATCAGTAATGGCAGGGGTGGACATATCGCACTGGGGCCCTGAGTTGGAGGGGTCCCACAACAACGGCGCACTTCCAACTGAAATGTATTGCGATGCAGGGAACCCGCCAGATCCCTACGCTGCCATATACGCCGCTGGCCAATCAAAGGCTGACAGCTGATGTCCGCGTGCCCCTGACAGGGGGAACATGGCAGTGACGTCATGCACCATGGCTCGCACGCCGAAGATCATGTGTAGCAAGATGGGAGAAGCAGATCAGAGGCAGGAGCTGCTGGACAAAACAGAGGACAAGTGTTTCACCTAACACGTCCTCCCGCATACCGGGAAAAAGTCCTTTTCACCAGCTGGACTGGGGGAGGGTTCCTGCACTAACAAGCTGCTGCTCTTCAGTGTGTAAGCTACATACCTCAGCCTGCTCCTGCGAGGCTGGCTGACCATAGGTAATGATCATGCTGACTGGCTGAGGCGTCATGTCCTCTTTCATCCTTCACGTGCATAACATGAATGTGAAGAAAAGGACATAACAAGGGACTAGTGGGAGAAGGGGTACGATGTTGATCCCTGTGCAGCCGAAGATACCAAGTGACAGAGAGGCCCAGCGCAGGTACCAGCCCATTCGGCAATTGCCAGATGGCCAGTCCGGCCCTGGTACCCGCTATCTACTGTATATAGCCCTCCTCAAGTTAATGTTCAGTAAAATGTTTATTTTGAACTGGTGGTCTTCATCCTTGAACTGTAAAAAATCTGGTCCTGGCCAAACAGCAACATCGGCTACATGCGGCCTGCACGGGCATAGCGCCGTTACAGCACAAGTCCACACACCCAGCCTGGAGCCCCACCTTCATGTAACCAGCTGGGGCATAAAAGACGAGTATCTCACCCACAGCTGCCACCCCGTGCCACATTACAAGGATCTGGAGCGTGTCAGGAGAAGACTGCCTCACTATGAAAGTGGGCACTGTGAGGGTGAAGACAGTGGACGGACATCAGGAGGGGACCGCTTCAATATGAAAGTGGGTACTGTGAGGGTGAGGACCAGGAGCATGTCAGGAGACTACTACCTTATTGTGAAAGTGGGCACTGTGAGGGCGAAGGCCTGGAGAGCATGTCAGAAGAGAACAGACTCATTGTTAAAGTGGGCATTGGGAGGGTGAGGACCTGGAGTGGATGTCAGGAGAGCATCGTCTTATTGTGAAAGTGGGCACTATGAGGTTGAGAACCCGGAGAGCATGTCAGGAGAGGATCGCTTCATTGTGAAAGTGGGCACTGTGAGGATGAGGACCTGGAAAGCTTGTCAGGAGAGGACCAACTTATTGTGAAAGTGGGTACTGTGAGGATGAAGACCTTGAGATCATGTGAGGAGAGGACCGCCTCATTATGAAAGAGGGCACTGTGAGGGTGAGGACCTCGAGTGTATCAAGAGTGGACCGCCTCATTGTCAAAGTGGGCACTGTGAGGCTGAGGACCTGGAGAGCATGTCAGGAGAGGACAGTCTCATGCAAATGGGTATAGTGAGAAAGAAGGGCAGAAGTGCAGAAACAGAGAGTGACTGATGTGGAGAGCAGTTGTAAATACTGGTGTGAGGGTGTGGAACCAGAGATAAGTGATTGCCTGTGGTAGAGTGAATGTAATGTACAGTGGTGACGTAAACTCAGTTGTGCCAGGATAGAAGGGGAGGGCAGAGACTGTTCTTATTTGTAGAAACATTCTTCTGTTGTGTACTATTAAAAGTACAAGTGCCTCCACATTAGATGACTGTAGATGAAGCCATGCTGATCTGTTCCTATTGTTTTGTTGGTGAGCCAGTGTATGCTTGGTACACACTACACAGAGGGAAGTGATTTCCAGTCTACTCCTCTTACAAAATAATGGCAAACATGTTGCCTTGTGGCCCTGTGTTCAAATCTGACTAATGCAGTATCTGTGGAGCTATATGTTCACCCCACATATGTGGATTTTGCTCCAAACTGTATTTTGTTTAGACTATGAAGATAGATATTCAGGAACAGATTGACGCTGAGATGCCAAATAGCGAAGATTGGAGATATTCTGACAAAGCTTGTAGGGTAGAGTACCCCAGTAATATGGTGTCCATCGGAGCCTAGTAAAGATTATGGAGGAAAAAACTAGGGTAGTTTCCCGCACAACCAACTGGATAAAAACTGTAAGTTAATTGAATCAAGTCCATAAAAGTTAAAAACCTCAACACCTATGTGGTTCTGGAGTGCTAAGACGCCCTTAACCATCCTATGATTAAGGACGTCTTAGTATGCCAGAAACGTGTAAGTTGTTGAGACTTTTAACTTGATTCAATAAACTTCCAGTTTTTATCCAGCTGGTTGTGCGGGAAACTATCCTCAATTTTCCTTCTGTCATCTGCAATCACCAGCAGGATCGGCAACCGCTGGTTTCTAATTACAGCAACGGATCCACCTATACTACATTCGTGATCAGCTCCAACCTTCCCCCTCTCCCCTACCTCTTTCTCTGCTAGTATAGATTATGTATATGACACACCCCTGGGCCTGTGTCGCGCAGCGTTGCGCACGCGGGAGCTTACCCGGAGCCGGATCTGTTGAGGGTTGTAGTCTCGTGGCGGTGACCCGGTCCGTGCCCAGGGAGTCAGACTAAGTGGCGCTGTATTAGCAGTAGATGTAGGACGACTACGCCACCCGTTGAATGCAGCTATGGAGCTGCCGCTGCAGGGCAGACCGCTGAGGCCGGTGGTAGGATAGTGCAGCGTAGATGGTATAACCCCCAACGGGAGGGGTATGGCCTCAGGGCAGCCGACGTGGATGATGGGGGTAGCAGGAACCACTCAGAGACGATGCGGTGTAGTTCAGGGTCTTTACTGGTGACAAAGATAGACCCTCCCGGAGTACTGGCTAGCGATTGGGGCCTGGTCAGTCCTTGAGCAGATGGGATCTCCCCTGGCCAGGCGGAGTTGTAGGCCTCCCAAACTGACTGTACTCTTCTGGCTACCTTGCTAGAAGCGAGTATAAGTAGCCCACGTCCCTGAGTGTACCGTGTGGTGCTCACCCGTATGGCCGGTGACTCGGGGCCTTCTAGTAGCTTCCGCTCCACGACGGCGGTGCTGGTCCCATGCGTGTGACCGTGCCTTCGGGTTTCTTGGCCAGAGGACCTGAAATCCCCTGCCTGACGGATTCTGCTGCTGGGTAGGAGTTAGTCCCCACAGCCTCGGACTCCGGGTCCGGTAAGAAATCTTCTCAGTCAGGGCGAGCTCTGCAGCTGCCAGCCCCTGACTCTTTGTAACACTGCTCCCACAGAGCTCCTGTTGTTTCTTCCCATAGCTGCTTCTCTTCTCTGTCTCTACTTCTGGCATGGCCCAGGAGCTGGGCCCAGCCGGAGCCACAGCTCCCTGTCAGCCCTCCTGGCTGCACTCTCCCTCTGAACTCCTAACCCTGCCTCAGCCCCAGGTTTATATAGGGGAAGTCCTTCCCCTCCCAGGACTGGGCAGGAGGTGTGGCATGCATAGGATTCCTGACCAAGAGACCTCCCACCTGCTCTCAGACATAACATTGCATTACTGTGGAAACCAGACCCCTGGGGTGCCACATTCCCCCCTAGTGAAATTTAGTACTCCGGGACTAAACATATTTTTTTAGAAAGACATAACAGGGTATAACAATAATAATACAATAAGAAAAACACATAAAGATGGTTACGGCGTGTCCGCAACCGGGTGCAGTCTTTGAAGGAAACAAAGGTGTCCATTTCACCAAAACAGGGAGACGTAACCAGGTAGGGGTCTGTCCTGCCCCGAGTCCTTAACAGTCTTTTAGTCCATCCTGGGTTACGCTCCACTAACTGTACAAAGGATTCCCGGTAAATCCACCAAGGACTCCTATAAATTACTAGAAACACATAATTATTTACAGGATATGGCCGCTCTCAGTCCTCGGCCAGTGGGGATAAGGATTGGCTGCTCACAGTCCTCAGCCTGGTAAGGGATAGGGACACACGGGGAACAATTCACTAATCCCAACGGGGACCATATTTTAATTAGCAGCAGTCCTTGTACCCTAACGGGTAACTATGTACAGCTCTTTATTCACGCTACTTCCCTTCAGTAGCTATGTCCTCTTTGTGCTCCCTCCTGAGGGTAGTCCTCAGACCCGTCCGGGTCCTCTTGGCTTTCCTCGTATTGGTAGTACTGCAGCTCCTCCTCGGTTAGCTGGGTTAGTATTTCTGTGACAGTCCTCCTCCCAGGTGGCCAGGACTTTACCTCCCTTTGGGCTGCCCCGGTTAATTGGGCCACCAGGATGCTCACTTTTTGCTCCTCTGTGAGGGGGTACACCTGGAAGAGGCTATCCAGCTTTTCTCTAAAGTCATGCAGGGTATGTGACTCCCCTGAGTACTGGGGTAGCCAGGCTGCCCCCGGGATATAGGGCATGGTGAAAGGCATGACCGCAACAGCGGTGGCGCTGGCGGGGGTTGAAGCGGTGAAGCTCTCCTCCGTATCCGACATCCTTCTCCCCCCTAGTGGACCGTGGCCTACCTTGCGATGATCCTCTTCCGTAGGCCGCGGCTCCGCAGTGGATCGTCAGGGTTGAGGACCTTCCGTTGCGCTCCTGTGACGTCGGCGTCTGCTGGGCTCCTTCCAGGACCTTACGCAACGTCTGGACGTGAGGCGGGGCTTCAGTTCTCGCGCGCTTTCGGAGTCCATGCCCCTCTTCTTCCCGCGCGGCGTCCTCAAGATGGCGTCCAATGGCGGGAAAACTCCACGTATGGCGGGAAGAAGGCCGAAGATGGCGCCGGATGGCGGGAAAACTCCACCGATGGCGGGAAGGAAGCGGAAGATGGCGCCGGATGGCGGGAATCTTCACCACAGGTAAGTTTGAACAGTCTTTTTCAGGCACGCAGTACCCGGTGGTTGCGGGCACGAAATCCTGCCGACTACGCCAAAAGCTGACGCACCCCTGGGCCTGTGTCGCGCAGCGTTGCGCACGCGGGAGCTTACCCGGAGCCGGATCTGTTGAGGGTTGTAGTCTCGTGGCGGTGACCCGGTCCGTGCCCATGGAGTCAGACTAAGTGGCGCTGTATTAGCAGTAGATGTAGGACGACTACGCCACCCGTTGAATGCAGCTATGGAGCTGCCTCTGCAGGGCAGACCGCTGAGGCCGGTGGTAGGATAGTGCAGCGTAGATGGTATAACCCCCAACGGGAGGGGTATGGCCACAGGGCAGCCGACGTGGATGATGGGGGTAGCAGGAACCACTCAGAGACGATGCGGTGTAGTTCAGGGTCTTTACTGGTGACAAAGATAGACCCTCCCGGAGTACTGGCTAGCGATTGGGGCCTGGTCAGTCCTTGAGCAGATGGGATCTCCCCTGGCCAGGCGGAGTTGTAGGCCTCCCAAACTGACTGTACTCTTCTGGCTACCTTGCTAGAAGCGAGTATAAGTAGCCCACGTCCCTGAGTGTACCGTGTGGTGCTCACCCGTATGGCCGGTGACTCGGGGCCTTCTAGTAGCTTCCGCTCCACGACGTCGGTGCTGGTCCCATGCGTGTGACCGTGCCTTCGGGTTTCTTGGCCAGAGGACCTGAAATCCCCTGCCTGACGGATTCTGCTGCTGGGTAGGAGTTAGTCCCCACAGCCTCGGACTCCGGGTCCGGTAAGAAATCTTCTCAGTCAGGGCGAGCTCTGCAGCTGCCAGCCCCTGACTCTTTGTAACACTGCTCCCACAGAGCTCCTGTTGTTTCTTCCCATAGCTGCTTCTCTTCTCTGTCTCTACTTCTGGCATGGCCCAGGAGCTGGGCCCAGCCGGAGCCACAGCTCCCTGTCAGCCCTCCTGGCTGCACGCTCCCTCTGAACTCCTAACCCTGCCTCAGCCCCAGGTTTATATAGGGGAAGTCCTTCCCCTCCCAGGACTGGGCAGGAGGTGTGGCATGCATAGGATTCCTGACCAAGAGACCTCCCACCTGCTCTCAGACATAACATTGCATTACTGTGGAAACCAGACCCCTGGGGTGCCACATATACAATCCAATATATAAAAAAATGGCGTATCTTAAGTGGGGTACAGTAAGGCCCTATAGGTGTCTATTCATTTATTCATTTATCAGTGTACTTCTGTCCATTTTTGGCACATTTTAGTCCAGAATAAGGTCTGATTTACTTTTGTGATGCATTTATTAACCATTTGCACCATGAATTTCAATTTCAGCTGCATTGAAAACTGTTATTTGTTGTTTGCCCAGGATTTAGACACATTTCTTAATGTACTGTAACTTTTATAAAAGTGGCAAAACTAGACAGAAACGTAATTACTTTGTGGCTTTTTTTCCACTTTGCACAAAAGACAATTCTTTCTACTTTTACGGATTTTTAGTTGAAGACCTATTGCTTAGACATGCTAGTATTGCTAAATTTCCACCCCAAATGCCCAGTAATCTGAGCAGTCCCTGAACGCGCACACATTTTTATATGTATATATATATATATATATATATATATATATATATTTGCTTGCTTTAACATTCACTTCACTTTTCCAATTAAATAGACTAAAATCAGTCACAAAGAAAATATCATGATGATCTCTAGCAGGAAACCACTACAAAGAAACAACTAAAATGTAAAAATATGAGCTTTATTTAAAATACATTGCACTGAGGAAATAATGTTCACCTCCATCCAATATTGTACAGATACATAGATACTACACATAGCTTGTACAAAGGTGAATTACGATGAGACATGTTAAATATGAGTGTGAGCTGTTCCTTTAAATATGTCGATTTTCCACTAGATCGTCTTTTCATGAGGCTTCCTGTTGGTAGAGAACATGTTGTATAATGTAGCCCTCCTACCATTTAAAAGGACTTATATAATTGCTCATCCTCGCCCTCCTGGTTCATGCATGAAATGTCACAATTACAGATCTGCCATTTACAGCAGAACAGTAGGGTGAGATGAAAGTTACGGCAAAGAAAATATCTGTTCTGCACCGGGTCTGGTGGAAAATGAGTGACAACAACCCCTATCATTGCAATCATTGGTTGTCGGCTATAAGAATTCACAAGCCATGTATTAATATACAAAAGTGACAGTCACGGCCCTTTAAGTAAAATGATCGTTGTGCGCCTAGAGGCAACCAACTATTGTACTTTGAGAGTTACATTAATATTGCAGTAATATTGCTATATACTCTTTATAGTGTACAGTTCTGTATATTTCGAGTATACAGATATTATTTGCAGTAAGACCAATACAGATTTATCCAAAGGCTTGTTCCACATAACGTCTGTAATAATTGCATATACTACATATCAGTAGAATATCCTAGTAGCAGGGGCGGACATACCATTGGAGCAACCTGTGCAGGTGCACGGGGGCCCAAGAGGTTTGGGGTCCACAACTGCCTCCAAAACAGGTGGAATTGTGCCTTATGATGAGATATTGGACTGGAGAGGACCCATATATTGTTCTTGCACAGGGCCCTCTTCTGTCTGTGTCCGCTAATGCCTAGTAGTATATAACAAGGCAGTAATCTACATTGGTGACCTGGAGTATGCAGTATATATGAGATATATGTAGCCTTCCCATCCTTGAGGTTATTTCGTTCTTGAGACTCATCATCGGAGATGAGCACTCTGATTCCATCTTAATGTAAGAATTGGTGCTTGAAGTTTTCCCGACTCTTCGTGGTACAAGACGTAAGATGTATTGACGACGGCGTCTATGGACTTTCGAAAGTTGTCATATTGCCTCTTTGAAGGTGTCCACTTTTGGGGGTAGTAATGCAATTTCCAATTTCAGTGTATCCTCTTTCGTCCAATTCTTTTTTAGCCTCCTGAAGGCAGAAGGAACATCATACGTAAGTGATGAACTTTCTAATGCACATATCATTTTCCTTACTTGGGAGGACACAGTGACTTGAACCTCGATGCAGGTTATGTGGCCAAAGATTCCTGTAGGCCGTTGATATATCAAAGCATAATGCTAGAGAATGGGGTTACATTGTGACCGGCAAAGGTACCCCGACCACGACAAGCAAGTTGCAAAAAATTGGAATCAGTTGGATTTTTGGAGACTTGCTTGCTGTACTTTGCAGGTTGCAGTGTGACTTTATTCACTTGCATTATGCTGCGATGTTTGGAATATAACCTTTGTCACGGCCAAAGTCACGAGTAGTCCCAGCCTTACTGTCTTCTGTTCTTCCCCTTAAAAAGTATTTGTAGTAGGGAGTTGAAATGTCTTGGACATTCCTCCAAGACTGGACAAAAAGTGGTCGTCTTCTTGGGAACCGACCACTCATAGACTCCAATGTAAAGGGCTCCTTATAAGCCTTGCATGTATTTTGGCAGAGTCAGACAGTCTATGAGTAGCCACCATGATATATTAATTAGCAGTTTCATAAGCTGGACCAGTGATGATCAGCTTATTTCTCAGAAGGCTTTCTAAAGAGATTGTCGAACATTCCAAGCACTGGCCATCCCATGAAAAGGTCTCCCCGTAGACCACTCACCTGTCTTCAACCTCTTGGATGGTATCATTCAGAGGCTGATTGCGGGTTTCGGTCAGCAGACAAATAGCAGCAATTCCAGATAAAATAGGAGCTGTGCCAAAGATGACAGCTGGCAGAATTGGGATGTGATCACCAATTAAATGTATCACTGGTGCAACTACCGACCCAACTCTCGCATTCATGTCGGAGAATCCCATACCTGTTTGCCTGGAACAAATTAGGAACATGATTAAACATCTGATGATTGCAGAAATTTGGCAGCACGTCTCCATAAATAGGCATGGCCAGTAATAGGTTTGAAGGCTATCTGTCCGTTCACAGAATTACTTATTATCGTTTATTTAATTCCTAAAGGAAAAGTTTAGTAACTTTTTTAATAATCTTCATTAAAAATGTGAACTTATTGCTGTTCATTAATTAGCTGAGTGCTTTTGCAAAAAATGTTCCACATCCATCAGAGCTTCCTCTCCTGCTTCTGATGGCTCTCTGCCCCCCCCCCCCACTCTCAAACAGGATTAGGGCTCGTACACACGACCAATTTTCTTATCCGAGTGCTATCTGTGCTTCTCATGGATAGCACTCCTACCAATGATATTATATGGTGCTGTGCACATGTCCAATTTTTGGTTCGGACTGAGTGGTCTGCAGAAAAAAATCAGAGACACGTCCAATTTTGTCAGATGAATATTGGCAATGCAAAGCTATGGGTCCGTGAAAGAAATTGGACTGCATTCGGATGACATCCAATTGCAGTCCGATTTTCATGGACTTGAAGAAAGTGGAGAAACTTTTTTTTCACACCTTTAAAATGACGACACTCTGCTCAAAATCTGATCAAAGTCTGTTCAGAATAATGGGAGCGTTTTTCTCGAATGTGAAGAAAATAGTTGTGTGACCCTACCCTTAGGGATAGAAGCTGGGAGGAGATCTACAGTGGACAGGGGAGGGCACAGATAACAGGCTACGGACAAGAAGGAAAGTACATGGAGAGGAAAGTGCACTTTAAGAGTTGTGCTGATGCGTGAAAGCAAGTGAAGATATCAGCACTCTGGATACACACAGATCTTACATCCAGCCTGTATTACTGGGAGAGACACTCCCACATGAGAACAATATGAGTCCAGGATCAGGCTCCAAAATGCATATCAGGGGCCTGAAAATGAATGAAGGTTGCATAGCTGAAGGTGGTGCAGGAGTAGTGGCTTCACTACTATTTGCCCGGGGGACCACAAGTCCCCTCTGCCATATAACAAAAACCCCAGTTATTATACATGACACATAGTAGGCGCTTTTTTTTCCCCATAGTCTCTAAAGTGATAGCTGCAATCCTTACCTTATCTCAGTAGGGAAGAGTTCTCCAGAATACAGATAGGCACACATAAATGCCGAAGCACAGAAACCTTTCCCCAAGGCGGCCAGCGCTGTTCTAAGAACCCGCATATCTGCAATGCGAAAGCAGGAGTGAGAGCCTGGTGCAGCTTCCAAAATAAAGAAACTGAAATGTTCAGTTTCATTCTAAAAAGTCAGAATTTGACCAGTGCTACATGGTAACAATGTACAACAACAATTCTCAGACAAGTCGCTAATTTTATAGCTTGCAACGTGCATTGAAGTCTATGGGGACGCAACGTGACTCATTGACAATCATTGGAAATGATGTTGCAAGAGTAGCGTGTATTTCTTCATGCATATTCATAGCCGGTATGGACACATTATTTATTTATTATGCTTACTTATAAAGCACCATCATATTCCATAGCGCTTTACAGACATCATTATCACTGTCTCCATTGGGGCTCACAATCTACATTTCCTATCAGTATGTCTTTGGAGTGTGGGAGGAAACTGGAGAACCCGGAGGAAACCCACACAAATATGGGGAGAACATACAAACTCCTTGCAGATGTCGTCCTTGGTGGAAATTGAACCCAGGACCCCAACGCTGCAAGGCTGCAGTGCTGCCCTATGTTTTAAATACTATACTATATACGCTATGTACACTGCAAGTGTATATGGGCATGAATGGGAAAACCCAACATTGTGCTACAGTATATATACATTAAGCAAAATTGAGATTGAAAATTGATTCTTATATTTAACTTACCTATTGGTACAAAGATATTTGCAATAATCATTGCACCAGCAAGAATGAGGAAAGTGCCCTGTGTCACCCGTCTCCCTACAAAGCTCATTGTCATAGCTGCCACAAACTTGGCCGGGACATCAATGGCACCGAAACAAAACTGTACGAGGTAGACACTAATTCCAAATTTTTGCAAGTCCATAGCTAGTCCATAGTAAGCAAAACTTGTTGAAAACCTAAATGTAAGAATAAGAAGGAAACAGACAAAAACAGATTAGAAAATAAAATGAATATATAGGTTAATTAGGAAATTACATTGTGATTCCCACTGGAGATCGGAACTGATGTAAATGGTGACAACTTCAGTTTATGTTGCTGAAGATCACATTGCAAAGTGCATGGAATGGACAGACATCAGGAACGGAAGGTAGCGTGAGGTATATATTATTGACTAGGTAGCGGAACTTTATGGTTCTTGACCCAGACTCTGTAACGTAGCGCTGGGCGGTAGCTATGAACGAGGTACTTGCCTTCGCTACATGAAAATGGGGGTCCTGGCTCTGTGTGTGGGCTTTCTCTATGGGGGCGCTGCACCCTTACAGGCCGCCGGTAATTTCGGCTGGCCAGGATCAGATGTTGTAAAGTTCAGTGAGGGAGACCAGCACTCAAAAGTAAGCTGTCTTTTACTTAACATCAACGTAGGGAGGAGCATGTACAATGGATAGCGGTACAAAACTTCATGGACATTTCTCTTAACACATAGAATATCTTCACACACATTCTATCTTTCCTTTCCTAAACTCACTTGATTCTGCCTCATTTATTTTCTCTGCCTCCACCACAACCCAGCACAGTGCTTCGGGAGCTTCCCTTGTCCCCAATAAAGGCACACTACAGTCCATTCAGTGAGAGTCCTGTACTTCAACCAGGGGTTCTGCATCCTTTTCCCCTCAGAGGAGCTACTTATGCCACTATAGCCTTTACCTAGCTTCTCTGTTTGTCGACGCCTTGGAACTACCGCCCAGGGCACTCTCTTAGTCTCACATTTCCTGCTCCAATACATCCTGTTACCTCTTCAGCAAGTCCCGCTAGGTCTCCTGCCCCGGATCCCGTCTTTGGTAAATCACTCACTTCGACTATCACTTTGCCTCAGTCTCTACTCTGGATCTCACTATCCATTGCCTCGGTCTCCTGTCACTTCAGGGACACCCAATTCGTGCGGCTCTGCTCGCTGGTCAGACCATAGGTCTGCTTCTACTGTGCGCTGGGCCCTATCTCCCTTCCTAACAGAAAACTCCCTCTGTCCCTTCACTTTAGCCCCTCCAAATCTGGGCTAGTCCCAACCGTTAACCCTAACTGTCCCTATTAACTCCCTACTGCTGGGCAGACTATAACTCTATTACTAATAATATACAGTATGTCACTAAACACATTACACATTCAAATGCATTATAACAATATACGTGTCTTCAATGGGGAATGTGGGTAACACTTCCATCTTCTTACAACTCCAAATAATTTAAAGACGATAACAACAAACTCACCAGACCATCATCAAGCACCCTGTGATGCGTCTCATCCCTGGTGTTCGGATAAGGTCCAATATGGTGTGAGAGGATTTTCTGCTGGAAATTTCTGTTTGCATCTCTGCAATGATCTCCTGTAGATAGAAAAGCAAATCTGCTTAAAATGAAGGGTTATCAGGAAATCACCCTATAACTAAATTAGTCTGTAGTTATAAACTAGACCTTTTATGTCAGGTCTTAAGAGTAGATATCACAAAGCCAATTGCTAATCATCCTTCAAGTGAAACACAAGGTAGCCGTGGGTGAGGTGCTTGCCTGTTGCGCCCCGACAAGTTACATGAAGGTGGGGGTCCTGGCTGGGTGTGTGGACTTGTGGTGTGAGGGCACTACACCTGTGCAGGCCGCATGTTAGCGATGTTGCTGGTTGGCCAGGACCAGATGTTTTACAGTTCAAAAAGGGAGACCAACAGTTCAAAATAATTTTTTTACTGAGCATTAACTTGGGGAGGGTTATATACAGGTGGTAGCGGGAACATATCTTCATGAACATTTCTTTCACAATAGAGAGCATTTTTCACACACAGATTCCTTCCTCTTCCCTCTCTTGTCCACTATCATCACCCAGCTCAATACTGCAGTTCGGATTCTAAGAGTCCCATGCTCAACCTGCAATTCCCCGTCTTTTTCCCCTTAGGGGAGCTACTTTGCCACTATGGCATTTACTTATCTCTTCTTTCTCTGACGCTCTGGAACTCCCGCAATCTCCTCGCCTTACATACCCTGTACCGTTTAGGCCCGTTATCTTTTGGAGTTACAAACTCGGGACCGTACTGCTAGGCGTCCCCTCCTAGGACCCGTCTCCGGTTGATCACTCTTTTCTTTTGGTCACTTCTTTCTCTTTCTCTCCGCTAGGATCTCGCTATCCCCCGGCTCTGTCTCCTTTCTCTTTAGGGACACCCACATCATGCGGCACTGCTCACACTGGAACTTAGGTCCTCTTACTACGCACTCTGGCACTTTCTGCCATTCTGACAGGAAACTGTCTCTTTTCACTTCAGCTTGCACTCCCACTCTGGGCTAGTCCCAACCATTATCCCTCACTGTACCTACTGTCGAACAACAAACATTAGCAGCATTGCCAAAGCAAGCCACAATTCACATTACATATTACAAGAACACTTGTTCTTGAAGGGAAATGGGGGCAGTATGTCCTTCACCTTACACTCCCATCAAAGTTTTTATCCTCATTATATTTTGCAGTTATCATATAATATAGCACTGTGTATTTACAATTGCTAATTTTTCCTTTCTACCCAGCTAATTCTTTTTTTCTCTTTGTAGAAACAGGAAGTCTCTTGTCCCTGCATAAATCATTCCCCTTTTCATCTTTTGACCCAGCTGCTCCCTCCTCCCCTCTGCCAGGAACTTTTGCAGTGACTCATGACTCATGTAGGGAAAAGAGACTTCCTGTTTCCACATAGAGCTTAGAAGGATTCAGCTAGTCCATTTTTAATCACGTAATGTCATAGACCTAATGGAAAAGAGGAGAATTAGCTGGGTAGAAAGGCAAAATGAGCAATTGTAAGTACACAGTGCTATATAATATGATGATTGTAATATTTAAAGGGATAAATACTTTGATGATAGTGATTTTTTAAAGGTAATCTGACAACACAAAATAACTGTTCAAACCAAGCACAGGCGCTTGGTGCACTCTTGGCGTGGCCAAACGGTTGAGTGTGCCGTCCTACCTTGTTGTTTTCCATCTACCTTCACCATTCTCTGGCTCCTATAAAGCCAAAGTTGTCAATCAAGGAAGAGGTGGCAATGATAGATGGAAAACAAGTACGTGGGAAGATGCACTGACCTGCTCAGCCACACCAAGGGTGCACCAAATGTTTTGCTTTGTTTGAACAGTCATTAAAATGCCTGAAAATGGGAATGTAATAAAGCAATATAATGTGCAAATAAAAGTGCTATACAGTTCCAGAATAATGTCATTAATGAGTGCAAAAACACTATTTCTTTTTTCTTTACCTCTTTAGACATTTTCAGACCTTCCTCGACTTTGCCGTTCATTCTTGCCACACGACGCAGATTAGTTAGGGCTTGGTCTGTCTTTTTATTTAAAATAAGCCAGCGGCCAGACTCCTGTAAGAACCTGTGATCACAGACAAATTCTATTAGATTGATCTGTGCTGCCATCATTATTCCCAAATATGCACAGCAATATTACGTATTCCACTTATTTCATTCTCACTAATAATTACAGTGGGTATGGAAAGTATTCAGACCCCTTTAAATTTTTCACTCTTTGTTTCATTGCAGCCATTTGGTAGTAGAAGAAGACTCGTTGTACTAGCTCAAAAGGGGGCTTCTACTCAATACTGAGCAAAGGGTCTGAATACTTATGACCATGTGATATCTCAGTTTTTCTTTTTTAATAAATTTGCAAAATTTTCTACATTTCTGTTTTTTTTCAGTCAAGATTGGGTGCAGAGTGTACCTTAATGAGAGAAAAAATGAACTTTTTAGAATTTACCAAATGGCTGCAATGAAACAAAGAGTGAAAGACTTAAAGGGGTCTGAATACTTTCCGTACCCACTGCATGTTTTATATTAACAATTTTATAAAAAAAAACAATGGCATGCTGATTTGGACTGGCCCATAGGAAAGCAGGTGATTTCCCTGGTGGGCCACCTAGTCATCCTATATGAGTAATATTTGACACAATACACTTGACTCTCTATATACAAACAAAGTCAGCATCTCATCATTCTTTAAACAAACTGCCCAGTTTATTATTACTGTATATAAATTTGTGAATGATGGTAATAAAATATTTGCATGTAGCTGAACATTGTATCCCCCAGAGCCTTGGCACCCCAGTCCGAAACTGATAGCACGGTTTCCTAAAGGTTATAGACATGATAATTCAGACCTACAATAAGTGATCTAAGTGATGATCTGGCAAACAAAAAAATGTTCTCCCATGTCTGATTTTTTTTTTGTTCCTATAAAAGTATAAAAAAACCTAAATGGTAGTAAAAGCAGCTTATGTTTAAAAATATAAATACAAAAAAATAGTAATATTAGTAATAAACACAACAAGCTTGCCATCATATGCTAATGTGAAGACAACTGTATCACACCCGACTCCACACTACCTGGCTGCAGGAAAGAAGATGACATAATTTCTTCAATCACTTTGCCTTTCCTAATGTCAATAGATAAGAACTGCAGGCTCGGACTGGCCCAGCGGAGAACAGAAGAATCCTCTGGTGGGCCACCATACTCTTATATGAGCAGTACAATATTCTTGAATCACTATGTACAGACAAAGGCAGCATCGTATTCATGTAACAATGTACCCAGTTCATTGTTCTATAAATTTGTGATTGAGGATAATGTCACATTTGTATGTAGCTGAAAAGTTGGGCCCTGGAGTTGGTTACTGGTGGGCCCTTGGCACCACCGTCCGACACAGAGAACTGAGATGTATCCATGAAGGAATGTTGAAAATATAGAGTACTTACCATGAATATATAAAGAAAAGGTAGAAAGGAGCAGTAACAGAAAACTGCAGCCAGCGCCAGTCACGAATTGCATATGCCAGTCCTGAAAGCACCATCTGGCCAGAAGTGAAGACGTAACCAATGAAAGTTCCTGCCAGCGTGCGCCCTTTTACTGGCATCCATTCTAACACTGCCAAAATAAAACGAGTCCTTAAAATTAGCTCATCTGTATGTATTTATTGTTTTGTGTATTGTTTCGTATGGTCATTACATTTTTGTTCTACTCACTTTGTCTATTTGCTCTTCTTTGTGCAACATGTACAAATGTTTTATGATTTACAATATGTATGGCTGGACGATTGACAATAAGAATTCTCTAGGCATTTCAATTGAATTTCCTTGCTTCTCCTTAAAGTAGTATTCCCATCTCCAAGATCCTATCCCAATATGTAGTAGGTGTAATAATAAGAATATTAGCAAATATCTCCAATTAGAAATGTAGTATAGTTTTTCTGATTCGCTATGTCTCTTTCCTCATGTGCAGGCATTGCAGGACCTTAGGTATCCATGGATATGACCACTTGCAGCTAGCTAACTTTCTAACTGTCACTATATCAGTGGTCGTAACCATGGAAACCTAAGATCCTGCAATGCCTGCACATAAGGAAAGAGACATAGCGAATCAGAAAAACTATACTACATTTCTAATTGAAAGTATTTGATAATATCATTCTTATTACACCTACTACATATCGGGATAGGATATTGGAGATGGGAATACCCCTTTAACATTATAATCCATCATAATTGTATAGGTATGGGATCTTTGTGATAGGTGATAAGTAGAGATGAGCGAACCCAAACTTAAAAGTTTGGGGTTCGTACCGGATAGTTAGTGTCCGGTGCTAAATGCCGAACACAGACTTCTCCCGGAAATCTATTGCAAAGTTTGGAGTTCCAGGGAAAGAGAGAGAATTTTTTTCCAGATACAAAGTTCGGGTCTCCATTGTTTTCAATGGGGTTCGGGTTCTGGATCGAGTTCGAGTACAGTTCTGGTACCCAAACTTAACTTTGGACTAAAATTCGGGTCGGGTACCAGAACCCAAACTTCCACGGGTCCACTCATCCCTAGTGATAAGTACTATAGTTTATCTATAGTAATGGAAAATGATCTCTGGTGGCAATATAGGATCTGTAGCAGTGGTATAGAAAAGGCATATGATCGATGTTACCGTACATGACCTATAGAGATAGTATTGAAGGTATGCAACCTACAGTAATGGGATAATATCTCTAGTGATGGTATATGAGTTATAGTAAAGTTATATGATCTCTTTGGTGTTATATATGATCAGTTCTATGTGACAGTATACTATCTATAGTAATGGTATATGGTCTACTTGATGGTATAGAGCTATAGAAAAGTTATATGATCAGTAGTTGTGTCACTATACAATTATTATGCATCATTAATTCTGCAAACAGCACAATCACTGTCCCCATTGGGGTTCAAAATCTACATTCCTTATCAGTATGTTACAAACACGAGGAAAACATACAAACTCCTTGTAAATGTTGTCATTGGTGGACAAAGCAACAGTGCTAACCACTGAGCCACCGTGCTGCCCATACAAACTGGTTGATAATATATAATGTATAGTAATGGTATATGATCTGTAGCGCTGGTATAGCAATGTGTATGATCTCTGATGGTACTATGGCTTACAGCAGTGATCCCCAACCTTTCTTACCTCGAGAGCCTCATTTAGCTCTGAGAGAGGGTCGAGAGCCACATCCATAGCCTCCCGGAAGAGTGACGTCCAGCTCCTGACTCTCCCACAATAGTAACACTAAGTGCCCCCATTATCGGTGTAGTGACATCCAAAGCTTCCCCATCGAAGGCAGTATACATGGATCCAAGGGGTCTCACCTTACACTTATTCTTGCATCAAGCAATCCCACCACACTATTGCATCTAGCTACAAGCACCCCCTCTATCTGGCAGTTTCATCCTATCTCCAACTTACCATACCCAACTTATCTCTCCAGCCTCAAAGCCAGTATATGCCCATCTATATCTGCTCTTTTATGTGGGGCTACCCCCAAAAGTCATCATCTGGAGACCTGCTCTTCATAGCTGCTTGGTAGACCAAGCTGGCAGACAGCCACGAGTCACACATCATGGGCCCACGAGCCAGAGGTTGGAGATCCCAGGCTTACAGCAATACATATCATAAAACTTCTCAAACTCTGCATCCTATTGCACTTATTTTAACCTTATAGTGGAATCAGAAGAAAAATTAAAAATAAAGAGAACGATTTTTTAAATATTATCATGAACTTCATCCATGAATGGTGATACCCCAGTAAAAAAATATTTGTGAAGCCCTTCATAGAAGCATAGAAGATATCACCTACTTAGGCACAGTGTGTTGAGTAAGACGCTGGAGAACGTCATGCCACTGATGAGTCTGAAGAACACGTAGCAAGGGAAGTTGGGCAGGAAGGCAACAAGTGACCCCGCTACTGACATTTGCATATATGACCAGATGAGGATTGTTCTTCGTCCAAACCTAAAAGAAAAAGAACAAAAAGTGAAAACTGTACTGAAAATAAGGTCAACGTGTAAATGGAACTATCAGTAGGGCACAAGACTTGGTGATGGGCATTGGTCTAAGTTGGTTGACTTTATGCATTTTAGTTGGTGTCGTTCTTTGTATGGTCAGAGATCTTCTTTAGTCATCGATGACAATATATTGTAATTTTTTTATTAGTAGACGATGGACTATAACATTTTGAAAAATGAAATGTACCTGTCTGAAAGTCCTCCAAAAATTGCTCCTCCTAGAAGAACCCCCACCATATACACCGACTGTGCCATCTGCCTCATAGGGCGCAGGTCACACACCAAATTCCACTGTAAAAAAAAAAAAAAAAAAGTTAAAAATATAACAATAATGCTTGGGACAGTTACCTACTTATGGTTGTGTTATTAATGTTACTGTTTTCTCTAGTAAATGCATAAAAAATATCCATACTTATCAGGCCATAGAAGAACGTGCGAAGTAGCAGACTGAAGGATATTGGGCCCACCAGAGGATTTGATTCTTAGGGCACACTTTTCTCCCCCACTCAAGAGCCCCATAGCAGCTGCAAAGTTTGCACAATGAACTCTCTTGAAAGAGAAACCAGGGCCCACCGGAGGATTCTCCAGTTCTCTGGTGGGCCAGTCCAACCCTGAACGTGGGCCATATATCTTCTATGCCATTGTGTTAAACAAAAATATTAAAGTGTATAGTAATAAAAATAAGAAGAAAACACAAATCTTTGCACATCTGGATCTAAAACAAGACATAGGTATTGACCAACAACATAGAGTCTTACCTCCGTGATTATAGAGGACCGTATTACACTGGTGTCATAGACCCAACCATCAACACATGGTTCTGTTTCCATCTCCGTGATATTTGCCAGAGAGCCATTGAACTGAAGTAAGCTCCATTGGGGCTCTGTAAATCTCTGGCATTTTGCTAGTTGTCCTCTCTCATCAGTGGGCACAGATACCCTTAAGAGTTCTTGATAGGATAAAGCATCGGTTCCATTTAGATCGGCTTTTGGTTCGCAGTGGTGACCCGGGAAAGCAGCAGTAAAGTTCTGTAGGAAGTTGTGGCAGGCTACCATACAGACTGGAAATGCCAAGAGTATACTGTGCAGTATCTGGAAAGTGCCAACGCCACCGATTCGGTCAAGTATATCTGCAAATGCCATGCTGCCCGTCTATGTAGTGAAGCAGGAACGCAAAAACTAAACCACCAAGAGATAAAGAGATACATGATAATTACATTCAAAAGAAAGGAAAGCACAAAGACATTATGCATTATAGTTATCTCTCCTATAAATCCATGGGAATGACCATACCTGTAGCAGCCATAACATAAGTACTACGGTATACAGCAATGTTAACTGTAGGGGGAAAAGTAATAGGTTCTATGTAGGTTCTCCTCTGTGCATAATGTATCATTAGATAATAAATTACATTAATATCTATTATGCTGTATACTGATCTCAGGGTCCCAATTACACCAAAGGAGCCCCACTAAGTGTAATGATTTTGGGGCGCAGTAAGAGAGTTTGCATAAGGAGAGAATGAGCTTTAAAAGGAATCTGTCCAAGGTTTTTACTATGTAATCTGAGGTTAATCTGATATAAGGGCTGAGACACTGATTTCAGAGATGTGTCACTTATTAGGCTGTGTGCTGTTGTTTCAATACAATGAGTGTTTTATCTGTAGGAGATTATCACTGCCTGGACTAGCTGCCCTGTACTTCCTGGTCCAGCCACACCCCCAGCACTGATTAGCAGCTTATTGTCAATATACAATGTACACAGAGAGCCTGGTGTGGGCGTGGTTAGCTTTTTGAGCTTTGCTACATGCCACATGTATAAACTCTGATTGTGTCACAACTGCTGCACCCAGTAAATTAAGTGATACATCGCTGGAATCAGGGTCTCTATTCCTACATTATGCTGCTCTCAGATGAGGTAGCAAAAACTTGGTGACAGATTCCCTTTAAGTCACACTTCTGATACTCTTGATGCATTACTACAGTACAGTTTATTTTCTACATAGTGAATGGACCCGATGAATTTTACTTGCAAGATCCATCAATCCCAAGGCACAGAAGCGGACAAGCCTAAGCCCTACCTGTCACAGACCTAGATATCCCCCTGCTGCTTTCTTGCAATATGACAAGCAGGACAGTGATGGCTGATTGACCAGATAAGACTGGGCCTAGCGATGGCCACTGCCGATAATGTAGTGACAAGCAGGACAGTGATGGCTGATTGACCAGATAAGACTGGGCCTAGCGATGGCCACTGCCGATAATGTAGTGATACATCTCTATGTTCTTACCTGGCAGGTTGCTGATCGTTCCACCAGATGAGGATGTTGCAAGGCTTTGGCTGCAATTCCACAAATGATGATGGTAGCTGGTTCCCTTATATACAATTCACACCTTGAAGGGAAATCACTGTTAGTGAGGTTAATGAGTGACCTGAATTCTAAGAAACTAGGAAGTGGAATTCTAGATGAAAAGTTCATTATTATCACTTTAGTAAAGAATCATCTGGATTAAAATATTGAATTTACAATTAAACTAGAGCGGCACGTTGACTTTGGTTGTGACATATGTCAGGTGGCTACAGATGGCTGCTACATTACTGGAGAAGGACATCATGGTCGGAAGAATAGAAGGAACAAGGCGAAGAGGAAGACCAGCAACCGGATGGCTTGATACTATCAAGATAACGGTGGAGAAGACCCTGGGGGACCTATCTAGACTTGCACAAGATCGATCTTCCTACAGATCGTTCATCCATCAGGTTACCATGGCTCGAGACTGAGCCAAAGGCCATTAAATAAATAATGTTACATTGGGAGCTATGGGAATTGCCATCAGCAATTTGCAATGACTGTGACACTCAAGTCCCCAAAAAATCCAAATAATTATGCTGTAACGTAGCCGCAGCAGGGTGCGATTTTTGGACATACAACTTGTTTCTTGGCCAAAGCTGCAAAAGTTGTAGGGTATGTTCACAATGACAGATTTATTCCAGAATTTTCAACGATTATATAGATATAAACGGGGCTAGCATTATTCCATAGAAGAACCATATTTAACACCTTCAGGACTAGTCCATTTTGGGTATTAAGGTGAAGCAGTCCTTTCTTTTTTTATAATTTTTTTTTTTTTCTTTCAATGACCAATTTCTATTAATTCTTAATGGGAATGAATAGAATGAAATAGCATTTCTGCAGTTGATTTTTTTACAGCTTAGCCCTTCACAACCTTGTAATTTGCATTTTTTCATTTTCATTTTTTTGCTTCACTTCTTCTAAGAGCCAAACATTTTTTTATTTTTCAGTCCCCATAGCCTTACGATGGCTTGTTTTTTTTTTTTTTTTTTTAAAAATCATTTATTTTTGTGTCCCCATATTACGAAAGATGCATTTTTCCCACAGGAGAGCACAGTCGGAGTTGTGTTTTAGTTGTAGTTTTCATTGGAACAATTGTGAGGCACAAATGACTTTTTGGTCACTTTTTTGCACACTTTTTGATGGTCAGAATGAGCAAAAATTATTCTGAAATACTGTATATATAATTTTTTTTTAAAACATTGTTCCTCGTTTGGTACATCATTTATTCTGCGGGTCGATATGATTATGACAATGCCAAATTTATATTGTCCTTTATTTTGTATTACTTCCTTTACACAAAACAAAAAAAAATCACTTTGTTTCTGTAGAAGAACTCTATGGGGGATTGTGGGGCAAACTATAGTTTTCAATGGTGTTATTTTTGGATACACATGCATTTTTGATCATTGTCTATTTCATTTTTGATAGCAAGGACAACCAAAAAATAATGGGGCTGAGTCATCAAAGCTTTTATGCCACAAACGTGGGGGAGTACGATTCCAGCTGCTGTGGTGCGGTGCGATTCCAGCCGCCGTGGTGGAGTGCGATTCCAGCTGCCGTGGTGGGGTGCGATTACAGCTGCTGTAGCGGGGTGCGATTCCAGCTGCTGTAGCGGGGTGTGATTACTGCTGCCGTGGTGGGGTGCAATTACAGCTGCCGTGGTGGAGTGCGATTCCAGCTGCCGTGGTGGAGTGCGATTACAGCTGCTGTAGCAGGGTACGATTACAGCTGCCGTGGTGGGGTGCGATTACAGCTGCTGTAGCAGGGTGCGATTCCAGCTGCTGTAGCGGGGTGTGAATACTGCTGCCGTGGTGGGGTGCGATTACAGCTGCCATGGTGGAGTGTGATTACAGCTGCTGTAGCGGGGTGCGATTACAGCTGCCGTGGTGGAGTGCGATTACAGCTGTTGTGGCGGGTACGATTAGAGCTGCTGTAGCAGGGTGCGATTACAGCTGTCATGGCGGGTGCGATTACAGATGTTGTAGCGGGGTGCAATTACAGCTGTCGTGGCGGGGTGCGATTACGACAATGCCAAATTTATATTGTTCTTTTTTTCTTTTACACAAAACAAAACAAAAAATCACTTTGTTTCTGTAGAAGAACTCTATGGGGGATTGTGGGTCAAACTATAGATTTCAATGGTGTTATTTTTGGATACACATGCATTTTTGATCATTGTCTATTTCATTTTTGATAGCTAGGACAGCCAAAAAATAATGGGGCTGAGTCATCAAAGCTTTTATGCCACAAACGTGGCAGAGTACGATTCCAGCTGCTGTGGTGGGGTGCGATTCCAGCTGCCGTGGTGGAGTGCGATTCCAGCTACCATGGTGGAGTGCGATTACAGCTGCTGTAGCAGGGTGCGATTACAGCTGCCGTGGTGGGATACGATTACAGCTGCTGTAGCGGGGTGCGATTCCAGCTGCTGTAGCAGGGTGTGATTACTGCTGCCGTGGTGGGGTGCGATTCCAGCTGCCGTTGTGGGGAGCGATTACAGCTGCTGTAGCAGGGTGTGATTACTGCTGCCGTGGTGGAGTGCGATTCCAGCTGCCGTTGTGGGGAGCGATTACAGCTGCTGTAGCAGGGTGCGATTACAGCTGCTGTGGTGGGGTGCGATTACAGCTGCTGTAGCAGGGTGCGATTCCAGCTGCTGTAGCGGGGTGTGATTACTGCTGCCGTGGTGGGGTGCGATTACAGCTGCCGTGGAGGAGTGCGATTACATCTGCTGTGGCGGGGTGCGATTACTGCTGCCGTGGTGGAGTGTGATTACAGCTGCTGTGGTGGGATTGCGATTACAGCTGTCGTGGCGGGTGCAATTACAGCTGTCGTGGCGGGGTGCGATTACAGCTGCCGTGGTGGAGTGCGATTACAGCTCCTGTGGTGGGGTGCGATTACAGCTGTCGTGGCGGGTATGATTACAGCTGCTGTAGCAGGGTGCGATTACAGCTGTCGTGGCGGGTGCGATTACAGATAATGTAGCGGGGTGCGATTACAGCTGCCGTGGCGGGGTGCAATTACAGCTGCCATGGCGGGGTGCGATTACAACTGCCTTGGTGGGGTGTGATTACAGCTGTCGTGGCGGGGTTCGATTAGCGCTGCTGTGGTGGGGTGCAATTACAGCTGTCGTGGTGGGGTGCGATTACAGCTGTCGTGGCGGAGTACGATTCCAGCTGCTGTGGCGGGGTGCGATTACAGCTGCCGTGGTTGAGTGTGATTCCAGCTGTCGTGGCAGGGTGCGTTTACGACAATGCCAAATTTATATTGTTCTTTTTTTTTTTTTACTTCTTTTACACAAAAAAAAGAATCACTTTGTTTCTGTAGAAGAACTCTATGGGGGATTGTGGGGAAAATTATAGTTTTCAATGGTGTTACTTTTGGATACACATGCATTTTTGATCATTGTCTATTTCATTTTTGATAGCAAGGACAACCAAAAAATAATGGGGCTGAGTCATCAAAGCTTTTATGCCACAAACGTGGGAGAGTACGATTCTAGCTGCTGTGGTGCGGTGCGATTCCAGCTGCCGTGGTGGAGTGCGACTCCAGCTGCTGTGGTGGAGTGCGATTACAGCTGCTGTAGCAGGGTGCGATTACAGCTGCCGTGGTGGGGTGCGATTACAGCTGCTGTTGCGGGGTGCGATTACAGCTGCTCTAGCGGGGTGTGATTACTGCTGCCGTGGTGAGGTGCGATTCCAGCTGCCGTGGTGGAGTGCGATTCCAGCTGCCGTGGTGGAGTGCGATTCCAGCTGCTGTAGCAGGGTGCGATTACAGCTGCCGTGGTGGGGTGCGATTCCAGCTGCTGTAGCGGGGTGCGATTCCAGCTGCTGTAGCGGGGTGTGATTACTGCTGCCGTGGTGGGGTGCGATTACAGCTGCCGTGGAGGAGTGCGATTACATCTGCTGTGGCGGGGTGCGATTACAGCTGCCGTGGTGGAGTGTGATTACAGCTGCTGTGGCGGGGTGCGATTACAGCTGTCGTGGCGGGTGCAATTACAGCTGCCGTAGTGGAGTGCGATTACAGCTGCTGTGGTGGAGTGCGATTACAGCTATCGTGGCGGGTATGATTACAGCTGCTGTAGCAGGGTGCGATTACAGCTGTCGTGGCGGGTACGATTACAGATATTGTAGCGGGGTGTGATTACAGCTGCCGTGGCGGGGTGCAATTACAGCTGCCGTGGCGGGGTGCAATTACAGCTGCCTTGTGTTATGATCTGCTACTGGGACTAAGGAAAGACAGGAGAGCTGTCCCTACAATAGAACTAAACTAGATCCCTACGATGTAACGGGGAACCTGATCCTGCGATCAGACCCGCTAAAGTCCTCGGCTAGTCTGTACGAAGACCTATAGATGTGAAGGAGGGATCCCTACAAGAACTAGGGACTGGGATAAGTTGGACACCTCCTAGCAGAAATAGTAGCAGTCAAAGACAAACACACAACAAAAAGCATAGAGGTCAGAAGACCTAGCAAAACTAACAGAGAACGGCAACAGAGCACCAAGCTAGCTCAAGAGTAGTAAATACAATGAAGTCCAGCAAGACCAGGAGGGCGGAGCCGGATTAAATAGGCAAAAATGGTCATGTGACCAGCAAACTAAAAAAAAACTAACAGGAGAGTTCTAACAGTACCCCCTCTTCTAAGAGGATCCTCCGGATCCCCTAGGCCCAGGCTTACCAGGAAACCTCCTGTGAAATGCTCTGACAAGTCTGGAAGCAGAAACATCATCCGCCCTCACCCATGAGTTATCCTCGGGACCGAAACCCTTCCAAGCGACGAGATACTGCAAACTCCCCCTATACCGTCTAGAATTAAGGATGCGGGAAATTTCATATTCCCCGTCCTCCACCACCAGAGGAACAGTGGCAGAGGCGTCACCATCCGACACATCAGGTTTTTTCAACAGAGAAACATGAAACACCGGGTTAATCTTCCAGGACGTAGGAACCTCCAACCTAACAGCAGATTGGTTAACTACCTGAAGCACCTTAAAGGGCCCTACGAACTTGGGACCCAATTTTTTAGAAGGAATCCTCAATCGCAGATTCTTAGAGAACAGCCAAACCATGTCACCAACAGCAAACAAAACCTCTTGCCGTTTCCTATCAAAGTACCTCTTAGATTTTTTGTTAGCCTCCTGAAGATTACCAAGCACATCCGTCCAAACTCTCTCCAAATCACCGGAAAAACTCTCCTCCTCAGGCATAGCCGAAACCAATTTGGAGAATGACCCAAAAGACGGATGTCTCCCAGAACAACAAAAAAAAGGCGAACACCCAGCAGAAGAGGATGTATGGTTGTTAAGAGCAAATTCAGCAAGTGGCAGAAACTCAGACCACCCCTCTTGATTGTCTGCCACAAAACAACGCAAGAACTGCTCAACATCCTGGTTCTTCCTTTCTGTCTGGCCATTAGACTCAGGATGATATCCAGATGAAAACGACAAATGAACTCCCAACCTGTCACAAAAGGCACGCCAAAAACGAGCCACGAACTGAGGTCCCCTATCAGAAACAATGTCAGTAGGAACACCATGTAGTCTGACAATTTCCTTGACAAAGGCCTTAGCGAGTGTCTTAGCGCAAGGCAGTTTGATGAAGGGAACCAAGTGACACATCTTGCTAAAATGGTCCACGACCACCCAGATGACCGTGAAACCTTCAGAGGGGGGGAAGGTCAGTAATAAAGTCCATAGCCAGATGTGTCCAAGGTGCACTAGGAACCTCCAGAGGGCAAAGCAACCCCGCAGCAGGAGCATGCGAAGACTTAGATCTAGCACACACAGTACATTGACGCACCCACTTAATGACTTCCTTCTGCCATCCAGGCCACCAAAAACTGCGACCCACAAGTCTCTTGGTCTCAGAAATTCCTGGATGACCTGCCAACCGAGACTCATGACACTCAAGAAACAAATCTCTCCTAAAGGTCCTAGGCACAAACAACTTCCCATGGGGAGTGTTAGATGGGGCATTCTCCTGAGCTTTAAGAATCTCATCCTCCAAAACGGAGTCCAAAGCAGCAATCACAACACCTTCTTGTAAAATGCTCTCCTCTTCCTCCTCAACACCGACCATGGGAGAAAAGCTGCGAGACAAAGCATCCGCTTTAACATTCTTGGTACCCGGGATGTAAGTAACGGAAAAATTAAACCGCGAGAAAAAAAGTGCCCACCTAGCCTGACGGGCATTCAAGCGCTTGGCAGTATCAAGATAGATCAGATTTTTATGATCAGTGAAAACCTGAATGGGAAATTCAGCACCTTCCAAGAGATGACGCCAGTGTTCAAATGCGAGTTTAATCGCCAGCAATTCCCGATTACCAATATCGTAATTAAGTTCAGTCTCAGAAAATTTTTTTGAAAAAAAGGCACAGGGATGTACTCCATCCTTGTTTTCCTAAGACAACACCGCACCGACCCACACCGAAGAAGCATCAACCTCAACCAAAAACGGCTTAGTCACATCAGGCTGCATAAGGATGGGAGCAGAGGTGAACCTCTCCTTTAGAAACACAAAAGCTTCAATGGCCTCAGAAGTCCACTGAACCGCATTAGCACCTTTCCTGGTGAGATCAGTCAGCGGTTTGACAATAATAGAAATTTTTTTTATGAATTTTCTGTAATAATTGGCGAAACCCAAAAACCTCTGTATCGATTTCAAACCAATAGGCCTAGGCCATTCCTGCACAGCTTGAACTTTAACCGGGTCCATCTCAAAACCTTCACTGGAGATAATGTAGCCCAAAAAACTAATTCTCTGTACAGCGAACTCACATTTCTCCAGCTTAGCAAAAAGCGAATTGTCCCTTAATAACTGTAATACCTCACGTACGCTCCGCCAATGAGACTCCAGATCAGGCGAATAAATCAGAATGTCATCCAAATACACAACCACATTTTTGCCGATTAAAGGTCTAGGGATGTCATTAATAAGATTCTGAAAAAATGCTGGAGCATTGGTAAGACCAAAAGGCATAACCAGATTCTCAAAATGACCCACAGGAGTGTTAAAAGCAGTCTTCCATTCATCACCCTCCTTCATGCGCAACAAATTGTATGCCCCCCGGAGATCAATTTTAGAGAACCACTTGGCCCCCACTAACTGGTTAAATAAATCAGGAATCAATGGCAGTGGGTAAGGATTGCGTACAGTAATTTTATTAATCTCACGAAAGTCCAGACAAGGACGTAAAACGCCATCTTTTTTTTTTACAAAAAAAAATCCAACAGCCACAGGAGACTTGGAAGGCCTAATGTGACCGGCGGCCAAGCTTGTCTGTATGTATTCCTCCAAAGCCTTTCTCTCAGGAATAGTAAGATTAAATAAACGACTTTTAGGAAGAGTCGCTCCAGGGACAAATTCAATGGTACAATCATAGTCTCTATGGGGAGGCAAAATTTGTGACTCCTCCTCAGAAAAAACTCTCCAAAAATCCTGAATAGGTACAGGCAATTCCCCTTTATCCACCGCAGCAATACGTCCGTTACAACCCTTGTCATAACACTTAGGGCTCCAGGACTTAATTTCATTGGTAGACCAATTGTAACATACCTGGCGGCGTCCTTGCATAGTGGTCCATCTCCCACTGTGCAAGAGCGCGCACTTGATCTCCTGTCCAGAATGTCTCTCTGGCTTCCCTCCATGCTGTCTGTTTGTGTCTGTTTCTGCTGCTTAAGGGCGGCGCCCGATCACTTCCTGCTTTTTGTACCTGCTGTGGGTCACACCTCTTGTGCGTCCTCAGCCTATTGCTGTCTGTCACCTGGTATATAGCTCAGCTGCGCCCATCTATCCCTGCCTGAGCATAGTGTTTCTTTCAGTGTGTGCTTGCACTCTGAAGGTGCCAGGTCCCGTTCTGTGTTCTCTTGTCTGCCTATCCTGGAGGCTGTATTTCCAGGCCTGTCTGAACACGCTCCTAGCCTGTTCCTCCTGCCTTCTAGGGGCCGATTACCTAGACCTGTTCCTGTATCTTGTCTGACCTGTCTGAACACGCTCCTAGCCTGTTCCTCCTGCCTTCTAGGGGCCGATTACCTAGACCTGTTCCTGTATCTTGTCTGACCTGTCTGAACACGCTCCTAGCCTGTTCCTCTCGCCTTCTAGGGGCTGATTACCTAGACCCGCTCCTGTATCTTGTCTGTCCTGTCTGAACACGCTCCTTGCCTGTTCGTCCTGCCTCTCTGGGGGGCCGTATTCCCAGACCCGCTCCTGTATCCCGCTGCAGTGTCGGTCTCCTCTGTACACTCAGTTCCAGTCTGAACTCTCTCCTATCCTTTACCTGTTTTGCCTCTATGTCCGTTCCCTTCCTTTTTCTGCAGAGTCTGAACTCTTACCTAACTCCTGCTTGTTGTCTCTGTACTCCCGTTTGTGAGTTTGTGGTCCACTCGCTACTTCACTGCAAGTACCCTGTGGGTGTCTGGCTCTGCCTTTCCCTTCCTGTCTGTTCCGTGTGAACAGAGCCCTGTCCCCCCTACTCAGCCTAGCCTGCTCTGACTCCTTTGCTCACCGCTCCGGCGGTTCTAGTCTGCTCTGACTCCTTTGCTTACCGCTCCGGCGGTTCTAGCCTGCTCTGACTCCTTGCTCACTGCTCCGGCAGTCCTGTCCTGCCCTGCTTCTGCCCGCTGCTCCGGCAGTCCTGTCCTGCCCTGCTTCTGCCCGCTGCTCCGGCAGTCCTGTCCTGCCCTGCTTCTGCCCGCTGCTCCGGCAGTCCTGTCCTGCCCTGCTTCTGCCCGCTGCTCCGGCAGTCCTGTCCTGCCCTGCTTCTGCCCGCTGCTCCGGCAGTCCTGTCCTGCCCTGCTTCTGCCCGCTGCTCCGGCAGTCCTGTCCTGCCCTGCTTCTGCCCGCTGCTCCGGCAGTCCTGTCCTGCCCTGCTTGTGCTCGCTGCTCCTGCAGCCCTGTCCTGCTCTGTTCTTGCCCATCGCTTCGGGCGTTCCCTCTCTGCTGTGGTTGTCTACCGCATCTGCGGTTCTGTGACCCAGTCTGTACTGGGTCTTAACCTTTCTGTGCTCCAGCCCGTCCTTTCGGCCAGTACCTCCCTGCCTGCATACTCGCCTGTATCCACCCATCTGCATACCTGCCGTGTTTGCTTATATCCACCAGTCTGTGCCAGCCTAACCTGCCTGTTCCTGAGTCCCAGTGTGTACTGGGTCCTATCCCGCCTGTGTTCCTACCTGCTAGTGCCTCCCTGTCTGCACTCTAGCTGTGCTTGCCTGTACCCCTCTACCTGTATTGTTCCTGAGTCCCAGTGTGTACTGGGTCCTATCCCGCCTGTGTTCCTACCTGCTAGTGCCTCCCTGTCTGCACTCTAGCTGCGCTTGCCTTTACCCGCCTGCCTGCATACCAGTCGTGCCTGCCTATACCCTCCAGTCTGTGCGCCAGCCTAACCAGCCTGATCCAGTAATCCCTGTGTGGGTCAACCCCCGTGTCCGGAGTTTGACCTGGAGTAGCACCTGGTCCCTCTGCCCGGTTTCTCCCTGGTGCACTGGCGTCGTATGCCGTCGTGCCATCTTGGTCGGATCGGCCAGATACTTAGTCACGCCCCTCCAGGCACTCTCCGGTTCATGGTCCAGTGGAATCACTACAATCACACGCACACGCCGCTCAGCCCGGGCGTGTGCATAACAGCATGCTCAGGCCATGGTTCCCGTTGAGCCCCACGGCCTTCGCTCTCTGAGAAGTTTTCCAGCGAATACATGCATTAAAATAAATAAATAAATATTTTTTTTTCCCTTTAGCTGAGTTCCAGGCGAATTACGCACCCGTCCAGATGGATCTATCTGCTCTCGTTCCCGCGGATCCGCTACGTTATTATGGGGATCCTAGACAAAGTCGTGCATTTGTGGAGCAATGCATGCTACACTTCAAGTTCTACCCTCTATGTTTTCCCACCGATCGGGTTAAGGTGGCATTCATTATGTCTTACCTGGCGGGTGATGCCTTGGAATGGATCAACCCCCTATATGAAACACAGGATCCGATCCTCCTGGACCTAATGGCCTTCCTGGTGGCCTTTCTAATGGTCTTCGATGATCCTAACCCGGAGGCTCCTGCTGAAGCTTCACTTCCCAATATCCCGGAGCAGCCCCAATGGGTAATGTGTGTGGGTAGCGCAATAGTCCTCCAGCCCAATGAGACTACTGCCCACCCAGAATCCTCACAGGGTGACTACGCTTTCCGGAATACTTCTCCCAACCTCAAGAGGCAGTCCAGACGTGCTAGACGTAGAGGCAAGCCGTCACGCCAGGGTCTGTCCTCCCTGAGACCTCCTGACCCCAACCTTGAAGTCCCTACTGAAGCTTCATCTCCCTGTATCCCGAGAAGCCCCAACGGGTAATGTGCGTGGGTAGTGCACCAGTTCTCCTGCCCGAAGAGACTTCTGCCCATCCAGACTCCACACAGGAGAACTTCCTGCACCCGGCATCAGATGCTTCACCCACTTTAACCGGTGTGCATGTCCAAGGATGCTCCAAAGCTGTGGTTACCTCAGAGTCTGTGCACCTCTACTACCTGGCGGAGGACCCCCTGTTGCCTCCTGAATCCTCCGGGATACCACTCGATGACAAATGGAGAGAGAATTCTCTACCCCCGGTACTCGATACTTTGTCCGCTTCGTCCTGTGAGCCTGACAATGGGTACCCCAAAGTGGTAGTTACCCCCGAGTCTCTACACCCCTCCGACCAGGCGGAGGACCTCCAGTTGTCTCCTGAACCCTTCGGGGTGCTACCTGGTAGCGAAAGGACAGAGACTCTCCTATACTCTGTACCTGATACCTCGCTCGCTTCGTCCAGTGAGTCCAACCTAGTGTACTCCGAAGCAGAGGTTACTCCCGAGTCTCTACACCCCTACGACCAGGCGGAGGACCTCCAGTTGTCTCCTGAACCCTTCGGGGTGCTACCTGGTAGCGAAAGGACAGAGACTCTCCTATACTCTGTACCTGATACCTCGCTCGTTTCGTCCAGTGAGTCCAACCTAGTGTACTCTGAAGCAGTGGTTACTCCCGAGTCTCTACACTCCTCTGACCAGGCGGAGGACCTCCAGTTGTCTCCAGAACCCTTCGGGGTGCCACCTGGTGGTAAATGGACAGAGACTTTCCTATATCCTGGATCTGATACCTCGCTTGCTTCGTCCAGTGAGTCCGACCTAGTGTACTCTGAAGCAGAGGTTACCCGTGAGTCTCTACACCCCTCTGACCAGGCGGAGGACCGCCAGTTGTCTCCAGAACCCTTCGGGGTGCCACCTGGTGGAGAATGGACAGAGACTTTCCTATACTCGGTACCCGATACCTCGCCTGCTTCGTCCAGTGAGTCCGACCTAGTGTACTCTGAAGCAGTTGTTTTCTCTGAGCCTCTGCACTCTTCTGACCCGGCGGAGGACCTCCAGTTGTTTCCTGAATCCTCCGGGGTACCACCAGAAAACAAAGAGACAGTGACTTTTCCTCATTATGTACCTGATAACCCGTCTATTTCTTCCTGTGAGCTTGACAAGATGTACCTCGAAGCAGAGATTACCCCCAAGTCTCTGTCCCCCTCCAACCCGGTGGAGGACTTCCAGTTGTCTCCTGTACCCTCTGGGGTGCCACCTGAAAATATGTGGAGAGAGACTTCCTTGTGTGCTGTTCCTGGTACTCCACCCGTTTCGTCTGTTGCTAAGGGTGGCTGGATGGGAGGTAGCATCCTAGCTACCCAGAGGAGACCAGTTTTTCCGGTGGACAGTGGAAGTGATCTCTTCGAAGTGAAGAATTGGCCCTCGAATTCCCTGCGGAAGATTCTGGCAGGCCTGAAGAAGAGGGGGCGTAAGGGGGGGGGTACTGTAACATACCTGGCGGCGTCCTTGCATAGTGGTCCATCTCCCACTGTGCAAGAGCGCGCACTTGATCTCCTGTCCAGAATGTCTCTCTGGCTTCCCTCCATGCTGTCTGTTTGTGTCTGTTTCTGCTGCTTAAGGGCGGCGCCCGATCACTTCCTGCTTTTTGTACCTGCTGTGGGTCACACCTCTTGTGCGTCCTCAGCCTATTGCTGTCTGTCACCTGGTATATAGCTCAGCTGCGCCCATCTATCCCTGCCTGAGCATAGTGTTTCTTTCAGTGTGTGCTTGCACTCTGAAGGTGCCAGGTCCCGTTCTGTGTTCTCTTGTCTGCCTATCCTGGAGGCTGTATTTCCAGGCCTGTCTGAGCACGCTCCTAGCCTGTTCCTCCTGCCTTCTAGGGGCCGATTACCTAGACCTGTTCCTGTATCTTGTCTGACCTGTCTGAACACGCTCCTAGCCTGTTCCTCCTGCCTTCTAGGGGCCGATTACCTAGACCTGTTCCTGTATCTTGTCTGACCTGTCTGAACACGCTCCTAGCCTGTTCCTCTCGCCTTCTAGGGGCTGATTACCTAGACCCGCTCCTGTATCTTGTCTGTCCTGTCTGAACACGCTCCTTGCCTGTTCGTCCTGCCTCTCTGGGGGGCCGTATTCCCAGACCCGCTCCTGTATCCCGCTGCAGTGTCGGTCTCCTCTGTACACTCAGTTCCAGTCTGAACTCTCTCCTATCCTTTACCTGTTTTGCCTCTATGTCCGTTCCCTTCCTTTTTCTGCAGAGTCTGAACTCTTACCTAACTCCTGCTTGTTGTCTCTGTACTCCCGTTTGTGAGTTTGTGGTCCACTCGCTACTTCACTGCAAGTACCCTGTGGGTGTCTGGCTCTGCCTTTCCCTTCCTGTCTGTGCCGTGTGAACAGAGCCCTGTCCCCCCTACTCAGCCTAGCCTGCTCTGACTCCTTTGCTCACCGCTCCGGCGGTTCTAGTCTGCTCTGACTCCTTTGCTTACCGCTCCGGCGGTTCTAGCCTGCTCTGACTCCTTGCTCACTGCTCCGGCAGTCCTGTCCTGCCCTGCTTCTGCCCGCTGCTCCGGCAGTCCTGTCCTGCCCTGCTTCTGCCCGCTGCTCCGGCAGTCCTGTCCTGCCCTGCTTCTGCCCGCTGCTCCGGCAGTCCTGTCCTGCCCTGCTTCTGCCCGCTGCTCCGGCAGTCCTGTCCTGCCCTGCTTCTGCCCGCTGCTCCGGCAGTCCTGTCCTGCCCTGCTTCTGCCCGCTGCTCCGGCAGTCCTGTCCTGCCCTGCTTGTGCTCGCTGCTCCTGCAGCCCTGTCCTGCTCTGTTCTTGCCCATCGCTTCGGGCGTTCCCTCTCTGCTGTGGTTGTCTACCGCATCTGCGGTTCTGTGACCCAGTCTGTACTGGGTCTTAACCTTTCTGTGCTCCAGCCCGTCCTTTCGGCCAGTACCTCCCTGCCTGCATACTCGCCTGTATCCACCCATCTGCATACCTGCCGTGTTTGCTTATATCCACCAGTCTGTGCCAGCCTAACCTGCCTGTTCCTGAGTCCCAGTGTGTACTGGGTCCTATCCCGCCTGTGTTCCTACCTGCTAGTGCCTCCCTGTCTGCACTCTAGCTGTGCTTGCCTGTACCCCTCTACCTGTATTGTTCCTGAGTCCCAGTGTGTACTGGGTCCTATCCCGCCTGTGTTCCTACCTGCTAGTGCCTCCCTGTCTGCACTCTAGCTGCGCTTGCCTTTACCCGCCTGCCTGCATACCAGTCGTGCCTGCCTATACCCTCCAGTCTGTGCGCCAGCCTAACCAGCCTGATCCAGTAATCCCTGTGTGGGTCAACCCCCGTGTCCGGAGTTTGACCTGGAGTAGCACCTGGTCCCTCTGCCCGGTTTCTCCCTGGTGCACTGGCGTCGTATGCCGTCGTGCCATCTTGGTCAGATCGGCCAGATACTTAGTCACGCCCCTCCAGGCACTCTCCGGTTCATGTTCCAGTGGAATCACTACAATCACACGCACACGCCGCTCAGCCCGGGCGTGTGCATAACACCAATCCAGTACAGGATTGTGCAATTTTAACCAGGGTAACCCCAATATTACTGGAGAAGGCAAATTATCCAATACCACCAAATCCAAATTTTCTTGGTGAATACCATTAATAGTGAGGGGAAATTCACAGACCTTATGAGTAACACTCTTCAAGGGAGAACCATCAACAGAAACCACAGTAATAGGGGATGACAAAGTTTTAGGTTCTAATCTAAGTTTTTCCAAGAATCCCCCATCAATCACATTCAGAGTAGAACCACAATCCACAAATACCCGAAATTCAATTAATTCATCCTGAGCAGCGGTAGTAGCAGATAGGAATACTCCCTTAGAATTTAAACAGGCAATACGGGCATAACTGACCATTTTTTTTTCTTTCTTCATACGAAGCACACAGTTCTTAATAAAATGACCAGAATTTCCGCAATAGAAGCACAAGCCTTCTGAAAGCCTGCGGTCTTTTTCCTGAGAGCGGGGTGTCATCGCCCCAATCTCCATCGGCTCTCCATTGTCAGCACAGACCCTCTCAGGACTCGGAGCTGACATAGCAGAGGATTTGCTCTCATTAACCCTTGCACGCAGTCTCCTGTCCACCCGTATAGCTAATTGCATTGCCTCCTGCAAGTTTCCAGGTGTGGGATAAGCAATCAGTAAATCCTTAACCCTTTCACCTAGCCCTGCAAGAAACAAGCTTTTCAAAGCTGAATCGTTCCACCCCACCTGGGCAGACCACCGACGGAAGTGAGAACAATATTTTTCCACATTACCTGATCCCTGCCTCAAACGTCTCAATTCAGACTCAGCAGATGAGACACGATCAGGATCATCATACAACAAACCCAAAGCAGAAAAAAAACTATCCACTGATCTAAAGCACGGATCACTAGGTTGGAGAGAGAAGGCCCATCCCTGAGGATCTTTGCGCAAAAGTGACATTATGAACCCTATGCGCTGTGATTCATCACCAGAATATCCGGGTCTCAAACAAAAATACAATAAACAAGCATTTTTAAAAGAAAAAAAATCTTGTTGTTCGCCAAAAAATAGATCAGGCAGACGTACCTTTGGTTCCACAAAATGCGCTCCAGAACAGCTACTCACGTGTTGTTGGAGCTCGGCCACCTCCAGAGAGAGTCCCTGCAAGCGTTGAGCCAAATCTTGAACCGAGACCATGATGGAAAACTGGAGGTCTTTCCTTAGAGAAAATATATATATTTTTTTTCTTTTAGGGCTGGACTTACTGTTATGATCTGCTACAGGGACTAAGGAAAGACAGGAGAGCTGTCCCTACAATAGAACTAAACTAGATCCCTACGATGTAACGGGGAACCTGATCCTGCGATCAGACCCGCTAAAGTCCTCGGCTAGTCTGTACGAAGACCTATAGATGTGAGGGAGGGATCCCTACAAGAACTAGGGACTGGGATAAGTTGGACACCTCCTAGCAGAAATAGTAGCAGTAAAAGACAAACACACAACAAAAAGCATAGAGGTCAGAAGACCTAGCAAAACTAACAGAGAACGGCAACAGAGCACCAAGCTAGCTCAAGAGTAGCAAATACAATGAAGTCCAGCAAGACCAGGAGGGCGGAGCCGGATTAAATAGGCAAAAATGGTCATGTGACCAGCAAACTCAAAAAAACCTAACAGTAGAGTTCTAACACCTTGGTGGGGTGCGATTACAGCTGTCGTGGCGGGGTGCGATTAGCGCTGCTGTGGCGGGGTGCGATTCCAGCTGTCGTGGTGGGGTGCGATTACAGCTGCTGTGGCGGGGTGTGATTACAGCTGCTGTGGGAGGGTGCGATTCCAGCTGTCGTGGCGGAGAATGATTCCAGCTGCTGTGGTGGGGTGCGATTCCAGCTGTCGTGGCGGGGTGCGATTACGACAATGCCAAATTTATATTGTTCTTTTTTTTTTTTTTTTTACTTCTTTTACACACAAAAAAAAAAAAAACACTTTTTTTCTGTAGAAGAACTCTATAGGGGATTGTGGGGCAAACTATAGTTTTCAATGGTGTTATTTTTGGATACGCATGCATTTTTGATCATTGTCTATTTCATTTTTGATAGCAAGGACAACCAAAAAATAATGGGGCTGAGTCATCAAAGCTTTTATGCCACAAACGTGGCAGAGTACGATTCCAGCTGCTGTGGTGCGGTGCTATTCCAGCTGCCGTGGTGGAGTGCGATTCCAGCTACCATGGTGGAGTGCGATTACAGCTGCTGTAGCAGGGTGCGATTACAGCTGCCGTGGTGGAGTGCGATTCCAGCTGCCGTGGTGGGGTGCGTTTACAGCTGCTGTAGCAGGGTGCGATTACAGCTGCCATAGTGGGGTGCGATTACAGCTTCTGTAGCGCGGTGCGATTCCAGCTGCTGTAGCAGGGTGTGATTACTGCTGCCGTGGTGGGGTACGATTCCAGCTGCCGTGGTGGAGTGCGATTCCAGCTGCCGTGGTGGGGTGCGATTACAGCTGCTGTAGCAGGGTGCGATTACAGCTGCCGTGGTGGGGTGCAATTACAGCTGCTGTAGCGGGGTGCGATTACAGCTGCTGTAGTGGGGTGTGATTACTGCTGCCGTGGTGGGGTGCGATTACAGCTGCCGTAGTGGAGTGCGATTACATCTGCTGTGGCGGGGTGCGATTACAGCTGGCGTGGTGGAGTGTGATTACAGCTGCTGTGGCGGGGTGCGATTACAGCTGTCGTGGCGGGTGCAATTACAGCTGCCTTGGTGGGGTGCGATTACAGCTGCCGTGGCGAGGTGCGATTACAGCTGCCTTGGTGGGGTGCGATTACAGCTGTCGCGACGGGGTGCGATTAGCGCTGCTGTGGCGGGGTGCGATTACAGCTGTCGTGGTGGGGTGCGATTACAGCTGCTGTGGCGGGGTGCGATTACAGCTGCTGTGGGAGGGTGCGAATCCAGCTGTCTTGGCGGAGTACGATTCCAGCTGCTGCGGTGGGGTGCGATTACAGCTGCCGTGGTGGAGTGCGATTCAAGCTGCCGTGGTGGGGTGCGATTACAGCTGCTGTAGCAGGGTGCAATTACAGCTGCCGTGGTGGGGTGCGATTACAGCTGCTGTAGCGGGGTGCGATTACAGCTGCTGTAGCGGGGTGCGATTACTGCTGCCGTGTTGGGGTGCGATTACAGCTGCCGTGGTGGAGTGCGATTACAGCTGATGTGGTGGGGTATGATTACAGCTGTCGTGGCGGGTGCAATTACAGCTGTCGTAGTTGGGTGCAATTACAGCTGTCGTGGTGGGGTGCAATTACAGCTGTCGTGGCGGGTACGATTGCAGCTTTCATGGCGGGTAGCGATTACAGCTGCCGTGGCGGGGTGCGATCACAGCTGCCTTGGCGGGGTGTGACTACAGCTGCCGTGGCGGGGTGCGATTACAGCTGCCTTGGTGGCGTGCGATTACAGCTGCCTTGGCGGGGTGCGATTACAGCTGCCTTGGCGGGGTGCGATTACAGCTGCCTTGGCGGCGTGCGATTACAGCTGCTGTGGCGGGGTGCGATTACAGCTGCCTTGGCGGGGTGCGATTACAGCTGCCTTGGTGGGGTGCGATTACAGCTGCCGTGGTGTGATTACAGCTGCCTTAGTGGGGTGCGATTATAGCTGCCTTGCAGGGTTGCGATTACAGCTGCCTTGGCGGGGTGCGATTGCAGCTGCCGTGGTGCGATTGCAGCTGCCATGGCGGGGTGGGATTACAGCTGCCTTGGCGGGGTATGATTACAGCTGAATTGGTCTGGCGCGATTACAGCTGCCGTGGTGCGATTACAGCTACCTTAGCGGGGTGTGATTACAGCTGCCGTGGTGCGATTGAAGCTGCCGTGGCGGGGTGTGATTACAGCTGCCTTGGTGGGGTGCGATTACAGCTACCGTGGCGGGGTGCAATTACAGCTGCCTTGGCGGCGTGCAATTATAGCTGCCGTGGCGGGCTGCGATCACAGCTGCCGTGGCGGGGTGCAATTACAGCTGCCTTGGCGGGGTGCGATTACAGCTGCCGTGGTGCGATTACAGCTGCCTTGGTGGGGTGCAATTACAGTTGCCTTGGCGAGGTGAGATTACAGCTGCCGCGGTGCGATTACAGCTGCCTTGGCGGGGTGCGATTACAGCTGCCTTGCAGGGGTGCGATTACAGCTGCCTTGGCGGGGTGAGATGAGAGCTGCCGTGGAGGGGTGCGATTACAGCTGTTGTGGCGGGGTGCGATTACAGCTGCCTTGGTGGGGTGCGATTACAGCAGCCTTGGTGGGGTGCGATTACAGCTGCCTTGGTGGGGTGCGATTGCAGCTGCCGTGGTGCGATTACAGCTGCCTTGGCGGGGTGCGATTACAGCTGCCTTGCAGGGGTGCGATTACAGCTGTCGTGGCGGGGTGCAATTACAGCTGCCGTGGCGGGGTGCGATTACAGCTGCCTTGGCGGGGTGTGATTACAGCTGCCATGGTGCGATTACAGCTGCCTTGGCGGGGTGCGATTACAACTGCCGTGGCGCGATTTCAGCTGCCGTGGCAGGGTGCAATTACAGCTGCCTTAGTGGGGTGCAATTACAGCTGCCGTGGCGGGGTGCGATTACAGTTGCCTTGGCGGGGTGTGATTACAGCTGCCATGGCAGGGTGCGATTACAGCTGCCGTGGCGGGGTGCGATTACAGCTGCCTTGGCGGGGTGCGATTACAGCTGCCTTGGCGGGGTGCGATTACAGCTGCCTTGGCGGGGTGCGATTACAACTGCCGTGGCGCGATTTCAGCTGCCGTGGCAGGGTGCAATTACAGCTGCCTTAGTGGGGTGCAATTACAGCTGCCGTGGCGGGGTGCGATTACAGTTGCCTTGGCGGGGTGTGATTACAGCTGCCATGGCAGGGTGCGATTACAGCTGCCGTGGCGGGGTGCGATTACAGCTGCCTTGGCGGCGTGCAATTATAGCTGCCGTGGCGGGCTGCGATCACAGCTGCCGTGGCGGGGTGCAATTACAGCTGCCTTGGCGGGGTGCGATTACAGCTGCCGTGGTGCGATTACAGCTGCCTTGGTGGGGTGCAATTACAGTTGCCTTGGCGAGGTGAGATTACAGCTGCCGCGGTGCGATTACAGCTGCCTTGGCGGGGTGCGATTACAGCTGCCTTGCAGGGGTGCGATTACAGCTGCCTTGGCGGGGTGAGATGAGAGCTGCCGTGGAGGGGTGCGATTACAGCTGTTGTGGCGGGGTGCGATTACAGCTGCCTTGGTGGGGTGCGATTACAGCAGCCTTGGTGGGGTGCGATTACAGCTGCCTTGGTGGGGTGCGATTGCAGCTGCCGTGGTGCGATTACAGCTGCCTTGGCGGGGTGCGATTACAGCTGCCTTGCAGGGGTGCGATTACAGCTGTCGTGGCGGGGTGCAATTACAGCTGCCGTGGCGGGGTGCGATTACAGCTGCCTTGGCGGGGTGTGATTACAGCTGCCATGGTGCGATTACAGCTGCCTTGGCGGGGTGCGATTACAACTGCCGTGGCGCGATTTCAGCTGCCGTGGCAGGGTGCAATTACAGCTGCCTTAGTGGGGTGCAATTACAGCTGCCGTGGCGGGGTGCGATTACAGTTGCCTTGGCGGGGTGTGATTACAGCTGCCATGGCAGGGTGCGATTACAGCTGCCGTGGCGGGGTGCGATTACAGCTGCCTTGGCGGGGTGCGATTACAGCTGCCTTGGCGGGGTGCGATTACAGCTGCCTTGGCGGGGTGCGATTACAACTGCCGTGGCGCGATTTCAGCTGCCGTGGCAGGGTGCAATTACAGCTGCCTTAGTGGGGTGCAATTACAGCTGCCGTGGCGGGGTGCGATTACAGTTGCCTTGGCGGGGTGTGATTACAGCTGCCATGGCAGGGTGCGATTACAGCTGCCGTGGCGGGGTGCGATTACAGCTGCCTTGGCGGGGTGCGATTACAGCTGCCGTGGCGGGGTGCGATTACAGCTGCCGTAGTGCGATTACAGCTGTCGTGGCAGGGTGCGATTACAGCTACCTTGGCAGGGTAGGATTACAGCTGCCGTGGAGGGGTGCGATTACAGCTGTTGTGACAGGGTGCGATTACAGCTGCCTTGGTGGGGTGCGATTACATCTGCCTTGGTGGGGTGCGATTACAGCTGCCTTGGTGGGGTGCGATTACAGCTGCCTTGTTGGGGTGTGATTACAGCTGCCATGGCGGGGTGCGATTACAGCTGCCGTGACGTGGTGCGATTACAGCTGCCTTGGCGGGGTGCGATTACAGCTGTTGTGGCGGGGTGCGATTACAGCTATTGTGGCGGGGTGCGATTACAGCTGCCTTGGCGGGGTGCGATTACAGCTGCCGTGGAGGGGTGCGATTACAGCTGTAGTGGCAGGGTGTGATTACAGCTGTTGTGGCAGGGTGCGATTACAGCTGTTGTTGCGGGGTGCGATTACAGCTGTTGTGGCGGGGTGCGTGGGGTACTCAGTAGCCGGGCCGGTCGTTGCTAGGGGAGATGTCACAGTGGCGGTGACCCAGTCCGTGACCCAGGGCGGTCAATAAAAGGGGGATATTTACAGGGGAATTAAAGTTCTTATATACAGTTCGTGACGCCACCTGTAGTATGCGGCTATAGGGAGCCGCCGCTGCGGAGCAGGTCCTCTGGAGCTGATGTTAGTGCAGCAGAGTTGGTTTAGCTCTCCACAGGCAGAGCTTAGCTCCAGGGCAGTGTAGATGTTGTAGATATTGAGGTAGTGCTCGTGGTGCAGTGTATTGCAGGGAATGATGGCGCAGCAGTAATAATTGACAGAGACAGTGGGGTGCAGTCTTCCGGATTTACTCACAGTTCTCACTTTGCTCCTGGTTACAACTGCAGATCATAACTTCCCACGTCGTCCTGTGCTTACTCAGGGAGGGGTTCAGCCAACCCTCAGGTACCTTCAGAGTACATAATGGGACCTCCTTCTGTGTGTTCCTTCTGGCCATCTCCCTGTACCTCACATGTGGCGCCCCTGAGGGTTTGGTCGCCACAGAGGTGTTGCATCTCAGCCAGAGATGTGGCATCTCACTCTCAGGTAAGGAAGGAGTACAGCTCAGGACCCTAACACCTGCATCCAACAAACACCACTCCAAGCCAGCAGGAGGGGCAAGATGCCTCCCACGTACTTGCTGAGCCCCTTTCCTGGCTGGAGTGGGGGGAACCCAGAGAGGGGGAACCACATAGTTGGTGTGGGTGGAGGAAGTAGCTTAGGGGAGCACATGGAGAGGAAGATATAAAATGGGGTACGGGCCATGCAGAAGGCCACCCGTACGCCCGCATCTGCCCGGTGGTGGAGGGGTCAGGCCATCTAAGGGGTACCAGTCCCTCAACTAGTAGAAGATTGCAAGTCTCAGCTTGAAACCGGAGGCTGCAGTACTTTATGTCCTGTAGCCACAAGTCCACGCCAGTCTCACCGAGAAGGTAGCCATATAGGACCCAGGGGACGGAACAGACATCGCCCGCCAAGGCTCGCGGGTACCAGATTGGAGATACTAGGTGTGAGGTGCAGGGAAAAGGCCAGGGAGAGGACACAGAAGGGGGTCCTGCTAAGTACTCCGGAGCTATCTGGGGGTGGACTGAATCCCTCACTGAGTAAGCACAGCACGACGAGGGAGATTACTTGGGCGCCTGTAATCTGGACTGGAATAACTGTGAGTAAAGACCCTGGGACTGCACTTCCTTGTCTCTGTGTTTCTTGCTGCGCCATCAACCCCTGCACTACAACGCCCAGCACAACATGCACTATCCACACTGCCCTGGAGCTAGCTCTTCCTGTGGAGATCCACACCATCCCTGCTGCAGTAACGTCAGCTTCAGAGGACTGCTCCGCAGCGGCGGCTCCCTTTAGCCGCACTCCACAGGTGGCGTCACGAACATTTGTACATAAATCCCCTATAAATAAACCCCTTTTTATTGACCGCCCTGGGTCACGGACCGGGTCACCGCCACTGTGACATCCCCCAGCATCTACCGGCCCGGCACTGGGTACCCCATGGCCCAGGGGGCGCGTCACACACCCAGTGTCCCAAGCCAGTGACCGTGGACCTTGTCGGGCGACGTCTTCTCTGTCCCCTGGGTCCTCTATGGCCACCTTTTCGGTGAGTTAGATGTGGTTTTTTGGGCTGCAGCGCCTGAAATGCTGCACCCTCCAGTTTCTTAGTTGAATATTGCAATTCTCACTAGTTAGGGGCTGGTCCCTTCTGAGACCCGATCCCTCCTGCGCCTGGTAGATTCGGGTGTACGGGTGGCCTCCAGCACTGCCCGTACCCCTGGGATCCTTTCTTCACTACTGGAGCCTTCTCTCTGCTCCCGTTCCTTCCTCCTCTCCTTCTCCTGGGCCTCCTCACTCAGGCCCGCGCTTCCCTGAGCAGAGCTCCTGCTCCCTACTACTTCTCCTCTCAGACTGATCTGATCTTTCAAGATGGCTTCCCCTTTTTATATCACTTATTACTGAGCTCCCCTGAACTTCTTCCTCCACCCACACCCAGTACATGGTTCCCCCTACTTTAGTTCCCCCCACTCCAGCCAGGGACAGGGCTCAGCAGAAGAGTGACGTATCTTGCCCCTTCTGCCGGTCTGGAGTAGTGTAGTGTTGGATGCAGGTGTTAGGGACCCGGGCAGTACTCCATCCTTACCTGAGAGTGAGATACCATACCTCTGAGTGAGATGCAGTACCTCTGTGGCGACTGAACCCTCAGGGGCGCCTCAATTACAGCTGCCTTGGTGGGGTGCGATTACAGCTGCCGTGGAGGGGTGCGATTACAGCTGTTGTGGCGGGGTGCGATTACAGCTGTTGTGGCAGGGTGCGATTACAGCTGCCTTGGTGGGGTGCGATTACAGCTGCCGTGGCGGGGTGCGATTACAGCTGCCATGGCGGGGTGCAATTACAGCTGTTGTGGCGGGGTGCGATTACAGCTGCCTTGGTGGGGTGCGATTACAGCTGTCGTGGCGGGGTGCAATTACTCTCTGCACTGAGCAGTGACTCAAACTCCGTTGGCGCCATCCCTATGACTATAACCCGAACATTACAGGGAGGAATAAAGTTAATTTCCTCCTGGCAGCGGGGCTCTCAGTGCCGCCACCGGGCAGGTTCAAAATGCTATTAACCTCCAGATTAATCCATATCTGAAGGTTAATAGCATTTTTTACCCTGACAGGTTAAAAAAAGACAACAACTTTTCTATGTTAACTAGATGGTGGCCCAATTCTAACGCATCAAGTATTCTAGAATATGTATGCGGCCGAACGGGCGCGACTAATCAGCGAAGCAGTGTTTAAATGGGTTGTGCACTACTTTAAATTAACCCCCCAATGTATTCCCCCGGGGCCCCTAATGAATTTTGTAATTGCGGCGCTGCCTGTGCGGGTACTTCCGCTAGCGCCGGTCATCTCCCAGCTGCATCGCCGTTGACCTCCATGCGGCTACCGTCGGGAGATCAGCGGCTAGGGCCGCTGATCTCCCGACGGCAAGTGTGAAGGGAGGACCGGGGAGCGAGGCCGCTGGTCGGGGTACTTCTGCTGCGAGCAGCCGGAGATGACCGGCTAGCACCGGTTATCTCCCTGCTGCGTCGCCGCTGATCTCCCGACGGTGGCCTGCGTGTTTCAAATCCGGCGCCAATTCGCGACCGGGCTGCGCCAGTCACTGATTGGTTGCGGCCGGGCGGCTGCGACCAATCAGAGAAGCGGTGTTTAAATTTGGCGCCAATATCGCTGATTGGTCGCGGCCAGCTAGGGCCGCTGATCTCCCGATGGCAAGTGTGAAGGGAGGACTGGGGAGTGGCGCCGCCTAGGCCGCCGGTCAGAGTACTTCTGCGCCGGTCATCTCCTGGCTGCATCGCCGCTGACCTCCGTGCGGCAGATGAGCCGCTAACGGCCGCCATCTTGTTCTGAAATCCCGCGTCGCTGATTGGCCGCGTCCGGACCAATCAGCGACGCTGGATTTCCTGGACGGACAGACAGACGGGATAAGCCGATTATATAGTAGATAATGGCAATATATATATAAAAAAAAGGATGCTATATGGATGATCCATATGGGATCCCCTTTTGTTATGCACCTATAGATTTGAATGGACGACTCTCATCCGATTCACGGAATAAACTAGTGCATGCTGGGATTTTTTTTTCACTAGCAGATTCAGTCCGTGAAGAAACATGTTCATCTGAACAGCCGAATTGAATAAGATTGGTCCTATCTGTATGATGTCCATTTTTACCCAGACAGCACTCGGACCGAAAATCCGCTTGTGGGAACTTGGCATAACAGAGTCAGATAGAGAGCATCTATTAATAACTGCAGAGTACATACATTAGAATATGAGAAATATCAATGATTTGCTAAATATCGGGCAAATAACTACAATTTCGGGTCATTTGATAATTAATCATTGGTTACGTATAACAATTTCTATGTGTATTGCTACTTAGGATATAGGATGTGCGCACACTGGTAGTGTCCAGCATTGAAGAATCAGTACCATCGTGAAGTAAGTGGCAACCGTCCATGGTGACCCGGAGGATGAACAATGCAATGAACCGTACTCGTTATCACAGCTGTGACTAATTACTTAAGTAGAATATTTAATCAGGTAGGAATTTAATGGCTTCACCTTTGGTATAAGGTAATGTGTGATTTATCACACTGGAAAAATACAATGTAATGACTTTTATATAAAGTTAAAGAGTCACCAGGTCAAAAGTGGCCAGTTTTTGCTCCTTTTTGAGTATTTCACTTTTTTTTCTAAATCCTCCATTCGGTTCCATACGTAGCTTCATCAGATAGCACGCAATATTCTGATCTGGCGAGCACAGGGTCATATAGGAGATTTAGTTATGTCCCCTGTTGGATTATTCTGCATAGGATATTTGAAAAAGCCTCTAAATCAGCTCCAGCACTTTCAGCTTTAGGTCTCAATCTAATGTCCGAGAATCATTTACGTGTTCTGTGGTTTAACTTTTCACATATACAACACATACTCATTATAGTCTATGGGGCTGTTCACGTGTTTGTTTTGCCGATCGAGTGATCCGAACAAAAAACACCGGAAACATTTCAATTTTTGATCGAAGCCACGGATCAAAATTTAACCATATAAGATTATGGGTGTTGTAACAAAAAAAAGGGACACAATGGTGCACTGAGATCTCATTAAAACTGAATCCTTTATTAAAGTAAATTGAATATATAAACAAAAAATAGATAAAAAAGCAGAGTAACACAATGGAGAACAACATATGCAAATATATAGTAAAGTGTGTAAGTTGTTTGGTATGCTTCCTAGTGCTTGTTGTATATATCACAGTGAAAAATACAAAGACAAAGTATACAAATAAAAGCACTTAAATCATGTGATCATGAGAAGACCCGAATGCTGTGTGGCCCTGGCACCCCTACGTGTGTTTCATCCCAGCTTTATCAGGGGCGTGTCTGGATGCATCCACTGTCCCCTTAACTTTGTATGATGCCTTCACAGTACTCCCCAACACAGTATGATGCCCCACAGTGATCTCAACTTTGTATCATGCCCCACATTTATCCAAACAACAGTAAGATTCCCTTACAGTGCCCCCCCCCCCTCCAGCTCAGTATAATGGCCACACAGCACCTCTTAACTCAGCAAAATGCCCTTACAGTGCCTCCGAAATGTTATGACACCCCACAGTGTCCCACAATACAGTACTGACGTCTCTACACCCTGCTGCACAGAGCCACAGACAGTACAGACCTGATCCGGTCTGTGCTTTCTGTGGCTCCGCGCATCAGGCGCAATCTAGTGTTGCCATAACGCCTAATGTGCTGTGACTCAGTTGCACAGTCTGAATGGTGGAGCAGAGAGCTGATGGCACAATGTTCCACCATGGTGTTAAGTTGTATCAGCATCCTGAGGATGCAGACACCTTTGAAATTAAGATGCTGGATAGTGTCATTCAGCACCAGGCTCCATCCCGCAATAATGAGCTCTAGAGCGGCTATGTGGCTTGCCACTTGTACTTAATCACTGTGTTGTCTAGAAGAAAATATAGTTTGAAAAACGAGGTAGATATGGAAAGATGAGACTCATTATGGCTTCTCCTCATCCTAGCTCTGATTAACAGGTCTCTTCGGGCGGGGAGAAGCCAGATGGAGCTACGCCGCAGACTTCTCTCCCTTTGTTTGACTCATTTTCCCAACTCCTTTCGTTCTGAAATACTCCACCATTTCAGAATAAACTCTAATTTTCTGTAATGAGAAAGTTGTTCTAGATTTCACAGGTGACATGGAACCACTAACAGATTAGTTCTGATTGAGTCAGACAAGTATCTCGATCCGCCAACCATCTTGCTCCACTAGAGCAGGACTAGTTTTTGTGTTATTTTAAAGTTGTATAATAAAGCTGTAATAGTTGATATGATCACAATGTGGCTGTATTCGTCTTTGATTTTGTTGCATGTTATCACGGAGCCCTTACTAGGATTATCCATTGTATCATTAATAGGAAGACACTTTATACACGCCATGCATTTATTGCCCATGTACCGTAGGAGCAGTGTTCTAAACCCTAGATATTTTTCATTTTTTAAATTTCTTTAAAAGATGAAAAATATCTTTAGAAATGTATCCCAAATGAAATATTTCTTTATCGTCTTAGTGTCTGATCATGGGCGCGTGTCACTTCTTTATTCTTGATGGCACCCATGACGTTACAGCTGTAAATGAATAGTAAAGTTGGCAGGAACTAATGCAATGTTACCTTGCATGCCACCAAGACGGCTTACATGTTAATAGACACATGGACAACTTTCCAGGAGGGTTTCTGTATTTTTGGCTACAGCGTGCATAGTGTAATTTATAAAATATCAACCATCCAACAAATGAATAAAAAATATCCAAACTAAATTACAAAGAAGGGTTTTCAAGGAATACAGAACAATCATTACCTAACTTTTTCTATGTGGGTAGGGCTTTTTAAAGTGAACCTGTCATTGGATTCATACTGCCTGAATCAAACACTTATGGCCAGGCATGTTTCACTCTGAAATGCTGCTGCATCTGAGGAGTAAATGTGGCACCCCAGGGTTCTGGTTACCACAGTAATAGCAATATTACTTCTGTGAGCAGGTGGGAGGTCTCCTGGTCAGGAACCCTAAGCATGCCACACCTCCTGCCCAGTCCTGGGAGGGGAAGAACTTCCCCTACATAAACTGGGGTTGAGGCGGGGTTAGAGAAAAGAAGAGGAGTCCCAGACAGAGACACAGTCTGGTCTGGAGTGGAGCAGATGCAGGGAGAGCAAGATCAGGAGCTCTGTGGGAGCAGTGATAAAAGGGGTCAGGGACTGGAAGCTGTAGAGCTCGTCCTGACTGAAGAGATCTCACCGGACACGGAGTCCGAGGCTGTGGGAACTGTTCCATACCCAGCAGCAGAAACCGACCGGCAGGGGATTTCAGGTCCTCTGGCCAAGAAACCCGAAGGCACGGTCACACGCAAGGGACCAGCACCGCCGTCGTGGAGCGGAGGCTACCAGAAGGCCCCGAGTCACCGGCCATACGGGTGAGCACCACACGGTACACTCAGGGACGTGGGCTACTTTTACCCGCTTCTAGCAATGTAGCCAGGGAGAGTACAATTAGTTGGGGAGGCCTACAACTCTGCCTGGCCGGGGGAGATCCTATCTGCTCACGGACTGACCAGACCCCGACCACTAGCCAGTACTCCCGGGAGGGTCTACCTTTGCCACCAGTAAAGACCCAGAACTACACCGCACTGTCTCTGAGTGGTTCCTGGTGCCTGCGTGCAATTCTGCTATCCCCATCATCCACATCCGCTGCCCTGAGGCCATACCCCTCCTGTTGGGGTTTATACTATCCACGCTGCACAACCGTACCACCGGCCTCAGCGGTCTGCCCTGCAGCGGCGGCTTCGTAACCGCATTCAACGGGTGGCGTAGTCGAACACTATAACACCTTCTACTAAATTCCGCCAGTTAGTTTGACACCCTGGGCACGGACCGGGTCACCGCCACGAGGACTACTAACCCCGACAGATCCGGCTCCGGGTATTCCCCGCGTGCGCAACGCTACACAACACAGGCCCAGGGGGCGCGTCAACTTTTTGGCGTAGTCGGCAGGATCCCGTGCCCGCAACCACCGGGTACTGCGTGCCTGAAAAAGACTGTTAAACTTATCTGTGGTGAAGATTCCCGCCATCCGACGCCATCTTTTGCCTTCTTCCCGCCATCCGTGGAGTTTTCCCGCCATCCGACGCCATCTTTTGCCTTCTTCCCGCCATCCGTGGAGTTTTCCCGCCATTGGACGCCATCTCGAGGACGCCGCGCGGGAAGAAGAGGGGCGTGGACTCCGAAAGCGCGAGAGAACTGAAGCCCCGCCTCACGTCCGGACGTTGCGTAAGGTCCTGGAAGGAGCCCAGCAGACGCCGACGTCACAAGAGCGCGACGGAAGGTCCTCAACCCTGACGATCCACTGCGGAGCCGCGGCCTACGGAAGAGGATCATCGCAAGGTAGGCCACGGTCCACTAGGGGGGAGGAGGATGTCGGATACGGAGGAGAGCTTCACTGCCACAGCCACCGCCAGCACCACCGCTGCTGCGGTCATGCCTTTCACCATGCCCTACATCCCGGGGGCAGCCTGGCTACCCCAGTACTCAGGGGAGTCAAATACCCTAAATGACTTCAGAGAAAGGCTGGATAGCCTCTTCCAGGTGTACCCCCTCACAGAAGAGCGAAAAGTGAGCATCCTGGTGGCTCAATTAACAGGGGCAGCCCAAAGGGAGGTAAAGTCCTGGCCACTTGGGAGGAGGAGGACTGTCGCAGAGATACTAGCCCGGCTGAAGGACACCTTTGATACCCGTACCTCAGCCGAGATCAAGCTTAGATTCTACGGGTGCAAGCAGCGAGCACATGAGAATATAAGGGACTATGCACTAAACCTACAAGAGGCCCTGAGAGCCATTAAGCAGGCCGACCCTGACGGCGTGGGAAACGAAGACAAGCTGTTGACTGAACAATTTATAGAGGGTCTACATTGCAATGCCCACCGAACCCAGTTGCGAGCAATGGCCTTACAGGACCCTCATCTGGACTTCGCACAGTTCAAGGACAGAGCCATCCGGGTGCTCCGAGAACCGGCACCAGGTGGCGCTGTGACCCACAAACGCCCTGCTACCATTTACCACCAGGAGACGGCGCCCTTGTCGGCAGGGCCTGTGGGAGCTGATGCGCAGGCTTTAAACAATGACCCGGCTACAGACCTGCACCATCAGGTCCAAGAGCGCGCTAACCCGAACTGTGCAGTCTTTACAGGTTTCTACTCCAGGGAAGATCCAGCTGGCATCCGGACCGGAGGATATCCCGTGGCGCCGACCAAGGAGGACCCCACCGGCCAGAGGAAGACCCAGCGACCGATACAACGAGGACGGACAACCCATCTGCCGCCGCTGCAATCAACCCGGACATATGGCAAGGTACTGTCCTTTAAACTGGCACAACCTGGGGTAGAGGGCCAACCCCTAGGAATAAGATCACCAGGCCCATCGAACTGGCGTGACAAATACGTGGGAGGACGTCCAGTCTTGCCTGTGGTACTGGATGGCATTCCTATGAGTGCCCTACTTGACACCGGGTCACAGGTCACCACCATCCCGTACGTGCTCTTCAAGCAGTACTGGAATGACTCGGATATAACCCGCTACCCAGACGACGACTTGAGTATCATCGCCAGCAATGGTCAGCCCGTGCCACAGATCGGATTTAAAGAGATGACCATTAAAATCGGTAAAGTCGAACTGGCAGCACAGGGACTGATCATTGTGGACATTGACAAGCGCGAGAGTCACCCAAAGATAACTCTAGGAACTAATGTGATTGAAAATTGTCTTGCAGAGGTGATTCTCATTTTACAGCAGGTTGCCAAGAACGCCAGCTCCGGCCAGCAGCGAGTGCTCCAAAAAGAGATCCGGGCACTGATGCGACGGCAACAGGTGGAACTCTCCGGTGGTGAGATTGGTAGCGTGAGAATGTGTGACCCTTTCCCTATTGCCATGCCCCCGAAAAGTGAAATGATGATTTGGTGCCGGGCAGCTATTGGTCTGAGAGGTAAAGATTACCAGGCAATGGTAGAACCAGTCTACTCAGATAGTAGGCCCACCATTTTGACGGCACGGGGGTGGTTGATGTACGCCATGGGAGGGTGCCCGTTTTCATAATAAATATCGGGAAGAGGGAAGTGTACCTGCCCCGGTATGCTACGCTAGCCAAATTGTATACCATCAACCAAAATTCTGTACAGTCCGTGGAACCCTTGCCTCCATCTCATCCAGAGGAAGGTAACGGCTCTAAGCAACAAATGGAAGACTGGTGTCAGCAACTGCATTTGGGTACTGACTCCACACCCGCTCACCAAAAGCAGGGAGTCTACCGGGTGATCCAGGAATACGAGAGAGTGTTCAGTAAACACCCGCTAGACTTCGGGCGAGTAAAGGGAGTGGAACATCACATCCCCACGGGAGACCATCCTCCCATAAAGGAGAGGTATCGTCCCGTACCCCCTGCACATTACCAACACGCCAAGGGGATGCTTAGAGACATGAAGGAGGCTGGGGTAATCAGGGATAGCTGTAGCCCCTGGGCAGCTCCACTAGTCTTGGTTAAAAAGAAAGACAACACCATGAGAATGTGTGTAGATTACTGGAAAATCAACCGTATCACACACAAAGATGCGTACCCCTTACCAAGGATAGAGGAGTCTTTGGCTGCTTTAAAATCTGCTAACTTCTTCTCCACTTTGGATCTCACTAGCGGGTACTGGCAGGTTCCTGTAGCAGAGTCGGACCGGGAGAAGACCGCATTCACCACCCCGATGGGACTTAGCGAGTTTACCTGCATGCCGTTCGGACTCTGCAACGCACCAGGAACCTTCCAACGATTGATGGAATGCTGTCTGGGACACCGGAACTTTGAGACGGTCCTGCTGTACCTGGACGATGTTATAGTTTATTCCAAAACCTACGAGGACCACCTGAAACACCTGGCGGAAGTGTTTGAAGCCCTGGCAAACTACGGTCTGAAGGTGAAACCGTCGAAGTGTCACCTGCTAAAACCAAAAGTGCAGTACCTGGGACACGTGGTGAGTGCTGACGGAGTGGCTCCCGACCCTGATAAGATCACCGCGATTAAGGAATGGCCAAGACCCTCCAGCGTAAAGGAAGTGGGGCAGTTCCTCGGGTTGGTAGGCTACTACCGAAGGTTCATTCCCGGTTTCACCAAAAAGGCAGCTCCTATGCAGGACCTCCTGATAGGCCAGTCCAGGAAGGCCAAGAACCAGAAGCCGCCCTTCAAATGGGAGAAGCTGGAAGAAGAGTCCTTCCGCCAGCTGAAGATGGCCCTCACGGGGGATGAAATCCTGGCGTACCCTGATTACAGCCAGCCCTTTATCCTCTACACCGACGCAAGTAACATCGGGCTAGGAGCCGTACTGTCCCAGATCCAGCAGGGGAGAGAACGGGTAATTGCTTACGCCAGCCGAAAACTGCGACCCACCGAAAGAAACCCTGAGAATTACAGCTCATTCAAGCTAGAGTTCCTGGCAGTGGTGTGGGCAGTCACCGAACGCTTTAAGCACTACCTCGCCTCTTCCCGGTTCACCGTGTACACGGATAACAACCCATTGACACACCTGGACACTGCAAGACTCGGTGCCCTGGAGCAGAGATGGATGGCCCGCCTGTCCAACTATGAGTTCACGATCAAATACCGGGCAGGACGCTCCAATACCAACGCGGATGCCTTGTCCAGAATGCCAAACCTACCGGACGTAGGGGAAGATCCAGAGGAGCTGGAAGAAGTTGAACTCCCCGCGTTTCACCGTCATGGGACTACCCAGTATTCCCACCGTGTAAGGGGTAAGCAATCCACTACGTTCAACCCCTTACCTCATTACAACTGAGCGGAAACGCAAGACAGTGACCCCGCCGTCCGACTAGTGAAGGAGATGCTGACTCAGCCAGATGCCCGCCTTGACCCAGACGCTCCGGAGGAGACCAAGCAACTGTGGGCTGAGAAGAGTCGACTGTTCCTTTACAAGGGGAAGTTGTGCCGCAGAATGGTTAACTCCCGGACGCATGAACTGATCTGGCAAGTAGTGGTGCCAAGAAGAGACGCGGCTATGGTACTGGGGGCATACCACGACGGAGCTGGGCACTTCGGATGGAAGAAGCTGGAGTTCCTGCTGCGCGGGCGGTTCCACTGGGTAGGCATGAGAGGAACCATCGAGAGGTGGTGCAGAGACTGTGGTCCATGCAATCTAAGAAGGAAGGACCGTGCCAGCCAGAAGACTCCCCTGCAGTCCATCGTCACCAGGCAGCCGTTGGAACTGGTAGCCTTGGACCATGTAAAACTGCCCCCCAGCAGAAGTGGCTACGTCTATGCGTTAACCATCGTGGATCACTACTCCCGGTTCTTGGTTGTAGTCCCCGTCAAGGACTTAACGGCTCAAACAGCAGCTAGAGCCTTCCAGCAGCACTTCTGCCGTCCACACGGATACCCAGAGCAGGTGCTGACGGACCAAGGACCTGCCTTTGAAGCGGAAGTCTTCCAGGAGTTCTGCACTCTGTATGGCTGCCGGAAGATAAGAACAACACCCTATCATCCGCAAACCAATGGACTCTGCGAGAAGATGAACCAGGTGGTGATAGACCTTCTGAAAACATTGCCCCTGGAAGAACGCAGTCTGTGGCCTGAGAAACTGCCTGATCTGGTGGACCTATACAACCACATCCCTGTAGGTTCTACCAACTGTACCCCGGCTTACCTAATGAGAGCAAGACCTGGTAAGCTGCCTGTTGATCTGGATATGGGAGTCCTGACACCCGAGGACACTTCATCAGAAGCAGACTGGGACACAGAGAGGCAGCAGCAGTACCGGAAAGTACAGGAGAGCGTTGAGCGAAGTCTCCGTCAAGCAAGAGAAAGACAGGAGAGGACTTACAACCAGTATGCTCCCGCTGTTCCCCTGGTACCCGGAGAGCAGGTCTTGAAGAGGAAAAGACGGCTCCACAAGTTGGATGACCAGTGGGAGAAGGACCCGTACACTGTACTGCCATCAAGCCATGAAAACCCAAAAATCTGCACAATCAGTAAGGATGGAGGAGAAACCACAGCCATTGTCTCCCGAGATCACCTGAAGAAGTGTCCCGAGCAGCTACGAAACCCTGAAGAAGAACAAGAAAACCCTCGACCCACAGAGGAAAGGGAAGAGATGGTCAGTACTGTACTCGGAGACTTCCCTCGATCTTGGACACAAGTAAATGGCGCTGTTGTAGTACCCGTCCTCACCTTCCTCCAGCCAGCATCCCAAGTGCCTACGGAAAAACAGGTAGAGCTGGAAGAGCAGCCGGTCCAGGAGGCAGAAGACCCCACACAAGCAGACCAGGAGAATCGACCCTCTGCTTATAGTGAGCCTGCCGTGCCCTTAGTGAGCCAAAGAGTCCGTAGACAGTTGCCCAGCTTACCTTTGACAGCTCCTACACCCTGTAGCTCAGGACCGGTCAGTAAGCTCCGTAGGTCTACTAGGGCCACTAGAGGCCAGTTGCCCGTACGTTGGAGGATCTAAAGTGTTCAGACTGTCTTATTGGTATTTACCTGTTTACTGTTGCTTGTAAATAATTATGTTTTTTCCAGTTATTTTATAGGTGTCTTTTGTGGATTAACCGGAACTCTGTTGTATATATGTTTGGAGCGTAACCCAGGAACGGACTAAAGACTGTTAAAGACTCGGGGCAGGACAGACCCCTACCTGGTTACGGCTCCCTGTTCTTTGGTGAAATGGACACCCTTTTTGCTTCAAAAATTGCACCCGGTTGCGGACACGCCGTGACCACCTTAACGTGTTTTTCCTTATTGTATTGTTCCTGTTTATACCCTGTTATGTTTTCAAAAATATGTTTAGTCCCGGAGTACTAAATTTTACTAGGGGGGAATGTGGCACCCCAGGGTTCTGGTTACCACAGTAATAGCAATATTACGTCTGTGAGCAGGTGGGAGGTCTCCTGGTCAGGAACCCTAAGCATGCCACACCTCCTGCCCAGTCCTGGGAGGGGAAGAACTTCCCCTACATAAACTGGGGCTGAGGCGGGGTTAGAGAAAAGAAGAGGAGTCCCAGACAGAGACACAGTCTGGTCTGGAGTGGAGCAGATGCAGGGAGAGCAAGATCAGGAGCTCTGTGGGAGCAGTGATAAAAGGGGTCAGGGACTGGAAGCTGTAGAGCTCGTCCTGACTGAAGAGATCTCACCGGACACGGAGTCCGAGGCTGTGGGGACTGTTCCATACCCAGCAGCAGAAACCGACCGGCAGGGGATTTCAGGTCCTCTGGCCAAGAAACCCGAAGGCACGGTCACACGCAAGGGACCAGCACCGCCGTCGTGGAGCGGAGGCTACCAGAAGGCCCCGAGTCACCGGCCATACGGGTGAGCACCACACGGTACACTCAGGGACGTGGGCTACTTTTACCCGCTTCTAGCAAGGTAGCCAGGGAGAGTACAATTAGTTGGGGAGGCCTACAACTCCGCCTGGCCGGGGGAGATCCTATCTGCTCACGGACTGACCAGACCCCGACCGCTAGCCAGTACTCCCGGGAGGGTCTACCTTTGCCACCAGTAAAGACCCTGAACTACACCGCACTGTCTCTGAGTGGTTCCTGGTGCCTGCGTGCAATTCTGCTATCCCCATCATCCACATCCGCTGCCCTGAGGCCATACCCCTCCCGTTGGGGGTTATACTATCCACGCTGCATAACCGTACCACCGGCCTCAGCGGTCTGCCCTGCAGCGGCGGCTTCGTAACCGCATTCAACGGGTGGCGTAGTAGAACACTATAAAACCTTCTACTAAATTCCGCCACTTAGTTTGACACCCTGGGCACGGACCGGGTCACCGCCACGAGGACTACTAACCCCGACATATCCGGCTCCGGGTATTCCCCGCGTGCGCAACGCTACACAACACAGGCCCAGGGGGCGCGTCATAAACATACTTTGAAATGAGGGCCAGGGACTGTGTGTCTCGGCTTACTAGTCCAAGGCCGTTCCCCTGCCAGCTTATCCCCACCCCACCCCAGTTGACTGACAGGTCTTTCTTTATGTGTCTACCTAGAGAGAGACCAATCAGATATGTCAGTCAAAGGGATCAGGGCAGGGAAAAGCCATGAACCTGCCTCGGACTAGTCAGCCAAGACACACAGTCCGGACTTTTCAAAATATGTTTACCCTGAGACACTGTGTCATGCTTGCAGGTGGCGCACGTGGTTTGTGGACGCACTGTGTCACGGGGCCGGGCTTACCTAGGAGGGGCGTAGCTAAGCGGCTACCCGGTTTTCACTGGAGCTCCTGATGGTGAAGTCAGGTTTGAGCTGCAGGTAAACGCCAGGTACCACTCCTAGGTAGTCCCCGGTACTGCAACAGCTGGTTGCTAGACATGGTGCTAATGCACAAAGCTGGAAGACAGTTCCGAGCCACATATCATCGGCCACCGAGCCACATGTGGCTCCCGAGCTACAGGTTGGGGACCCCTGGTCTATAGGACAGGATATAGTTAATGGATAGAACTAGCCCAGTGGGTGGAGACTAGTGTTAGTGAAAAGTAGGCACTTCCTGTTAGGAAGTCAGATAGGGAAGTACAAGGTCAAGTTCAAGAACAGTGGGCTGCTAGGGCTAGCATGTACCAGTCGTTCAAAGTAGTGGGAAGCCCTACTGGAAACCCGAACGGACGCCGCTGTCGCGTCTGGAGCAAAAGGTCTGGCATAGAGGCTGCCTGGCACATTATGTCCTCTTACATACAGTAGATGATGGACAGGGATCCGTGCAGACAGAAGGTGGTGGATCCTGGGTGCACTGCTAAAGTTAACAGGAAATTCCTGAGGCTGATGGAGTCAGTGGGCTTAGGGATAGTCCAGGACAAATGAGTGGTAGGTTTGAAGATGCGTTGTACTAAGGAAGTAAGAAATATGAAGTGCTGTGCCCTATCCCACATGTCACCACTCGATGAACTTGAACTGACCAGTAAACGTTTGCTTGTTGCAATGAACTTAGTGTCCCCTGAGTTGTGTGTGGCAGCTCCTGCAGACGGGGACCTGGAGACAACAGAGGCATGCGGCCTACAAGTGAGTGTGATGCACCCCACACCCTACAGCTCACTGGGACTGGGACACTGTTTGTCTGTAAAGTGCCAGAGCAAAACCGGACAGCAACTCGGCCATTACTACCGCTCTTGGCAACTTTACATATGTGTGTAAGTTCTCTATCTGAGAGAACATTATCTAAGACATTTATTGTATAACTATAACAAGGCTTTCCGATCTGCCAAAATATGGCATAAATTTCTGAATATCCCAGCTTTGGGACCCAGAACTACCTTACAGTGGGATTCTCTGACCCTCACCCATGGAGTGGTGGTCAGACGTTCCCATTTACTTATATTAAACTCTCCATTCATAATGTCCGCAAGTCAGGGATCAATCAACCTTATTCTACAGATACAGGGATGTGCATCCACTAGACACATTTATGGTATATCCATGTCTAAGGCTGCGTGCCCACTATGCGTTTTTCAAGCATTTTTGCTGCGGAATTTCCGCAGCGAAAATGCTTAAAAAACGCTTGGTAATACGTGCCCCATGGTCCCCAATGATAATCCGCATGTGCTGTGCACATGCTGCTGAAAAATCCGCAGCATGTCCATTATTTTTGCGGACACGCGGCGTAATTGCCACCATTGACTTGCATTGAAACGCTTAATGTCTGCATGACTACATGTGCATATGCGGATATTAAGCGATGCAATGTGTGGATGGTACCCGGGTTTGGAGAAGAGGAGACTCTCCTCCAGACCCGGGTACCATAGTACCTGTTAAAAAAAAGAATTTAAAATAAAAAATATACATTATACTTACCTTCTGATGGCCCCCAGTCTCCTGTACAGTGCGTCCTGGCTCCCCGGTGGCTCGCAATGGTGTAAAAGGACCTTCCATGACGTCATTTAGTCATGTGACAGGTCACGCGACCGCTGACGACGGCGGTCGCATGACCTGTCTCATGAGTAAATGACGTCATGGAAGGTCCTTTTACACCACCGCGAGCCGTACAAGAGACCGGACGCACCGGAGAGAACACCGCGGGCCATCAGAAGGTGAGTATAATGTTTTTTGGGGGTTTTTTTTACCATTTTTATTCTTTTTTTAACCATTAACTTGGTCACACTATATAAATCCATGCAGGTTGCCAAGTTGTCAAGCACTTTTCCAAGTGATGCTAAAATCGATTGGAAAAACGCTTGATAACCCACATGCAGAAATGCATGCAAAAATGCTTGACAAACGCTTCTACTTGGCAGGAAAAACGCATGTAAAATCCGCAAGCGTTTTTCCTGCCAAGGAGATGCAGAAAAAATCAGCAGCATTTCTGCATCATGGGCACTTAGCCTAAATGGGATCTCCTTACAAACTTGGATATACAGTGGGTACGCAAAGTATTCAGATCCCTTTAAATTTTCACTCTTTGTTTAATTGCAGCCATTTGGTAAATTCTAATAAGTTCATTTTTTTCTCATTAAAGGTACACTCGGGGTGCAGACTTGACTGAAAAAAAACAGAAATGTAGAAATTTTTGCAAATTCATTAAAAAAGAAAAACTGAAATATCACATTGTCATAAGTATTCAGAACCTTTGCTCAGACACTCATATTTAAGTCACATGCTGTCCATTTCCTTGTGATCCTCTTTGAGATGGTTCTACTCCTTCATTGGAGTCCAGCTGTGTTTAATTAAACTGATAGGACTTGATTTGGAAAGGCACACACCTGTCTATATAAGACCTCACAGCTCAAAGTACATGTCAGACCAAATGAGAATCATGAGCTCAAAGGAACTGCCCAAGGAGCTCAGAGACAGAATTTTGGCAAGGCACAGATCTGGCCAAGGTTATAAAAGAATTTCTGCATTACTCAATGTTCCTAATAGCACAGTGGCCTCCATAATCCTTAAATGGAACAAGTTTGGGACCACCAGAAGTCTTCCTAGACCTGGCCGTCCAGCCAAACTGAGCAATCATGGGAGAAGAGCCTTGGTTAGAGAGGTAAAGAAAAACCCCAAGATCACTGTGGCTGAGCTCCAGAGACTGTGGCCTGAGCTTCCACAAAGTCAACTATCACTGCAGCCCTCCACCAGTCGGGCCTTTATGGCATATTGGCCAGATGGAAGCCTCTCCTCAGTGCAAGACATATGAAAGCCCACATAGAGTTTGCTCAAAAACACATGAAGGACTCCCAGACCATTCTCTGGTCTGATGAGACAAAGATAGAACTTTTTGGTGATAATTCTAAGCAATATGTGTGGAGAAAACCAGGCACTGCTCATCACCTGCCCAATACAATCCCAACAGTGAAACATGGTGGTGGCAGCATCATGCAATGGGGGTGTTTTTCAGCTGCAGGGTCAGGACGACTGGTTGCAATTGAAGGAAACATGAATGCGGCCAAGTACAGAGATATCCTGGATGAAAACCTCGCCCAGAGAGCTCTGGACCTCAGACTTGGCCGAAGGTTCACCTTCCAACAAGACAATGACCCTAAGCACACAGCTAAAATAACAAAGGAGTGGCTTCAGAACAACTCTGTGATCAATCTTGACTGGCCCAGCCAGAGCCCTGACCTAAACCCAATTGAGCACCTCTGGAGAGACCTGAAAATGGCTGTCCACCAACGTTCACCATCCAACCTGACGGAACTGGAGAGGATCTGCAAGGAAGAATGGCAGACGATCCCCAAATACAGGTGTGAAAAACTTGTTGCATCATTCCCAAGAAGACTCATGGCTGTACTAGCTCAAAAGGGGGCTTCTACTCAATACTGACAAAGGGTCTGAATACTTATGATCATGTGATATTTCCGATTTTCTTTTTTAATAAATTTGCAAAAATTTCTACATTTCTGTTTTTTTTCAGTCAAGATGGGTGCAGAGTGTACTTTAATGAGAAAAAAAATAAACTTTTTAGAATTTACCAAATGGCTGCAATGAAACAAAGAGTAAAAATGTAAAGGGGTCTGAATACTTTCCGTACCCAGTGTATGTAATGGGTTACTTTCGGAAAGCAAACATATAAAATCATAGAAGCAGTAAATTATTGTTAACCTTCTCTTATGGGCTGTGGGAGCCTTGGCACTGACTACAGGACTGAATAACCTGTGGTGGAAATGAATCTTAAGCCCCCAATGAACATTAGACTAAAGTTGGCAGTACCTGCCAATATCGATGGGTTTGGCCAACAGTCTAATGTTTATGGGAGCCCTGGACAGATGATTATAGGGGAAAACAAGTTTCCGACATATCTGATTTTGACTGGTGATCTTTTTGTTCCCTCTGAGATAAGATGCCACCAGAGATGTCTGGCAGCGGTTCTCTTATAGAGAACACAGGCGTACTCGACAGAGCAAGTGCTCCTGGGTATGGGAGAGACGGCCGAGATGGCTGCTGGTGGAACGATCGGCCAAACCATAGTTCTAAGATATATGGGGGCTGAGGCTGGCTTCTTTCAGCACGTTTCATACCTTTGATGAGACAATAACAGCCATTAAGAACGTCATTTGTTCCACTGAGCAATAAAACATGCTTACATTGATATATTTATTTCACATGGCCTTATCCGATGTTGAATTGTTGACATTATCTAAGATTATTGGATTATCAAGGTGCAGTATATAATATATTGCTATTCTACAATGACCCCATTCCATCTGCCAGGCAAAAACTCATCCATGAGATGGACAAAACTACTGATTACAAAAAGAATATGCTGTAAAGTGTAATGAGATGCTAATTCATTCCTTTGATGTTCACTAATAATGAGAAACCCTCATCAACCGGGCTAATTCTACTAAGGTTCATCACTAATAAAATCCTTAGCAACTGCACAATGTACACACTATGTACGCACAATGTACACACCATGTATGCACAATGTACACACTATGTACGCACAATGTACATGACGCGCCCCCTGGGCCGTGGGGTACCCTGTGCCGGGCCGGTAGATGCTGGGGGAATGTCACAGTGGCGGTGACCCGGTCCGTGACCCAGGGCGGTCAATAAAAGGGGGTTATGGATAGGGGATTTAAAGTGTTTTTATAGAGTTTGTGACGCCACCTGTGGAATGCGGCTAAAGGGAGCCGCCGCTGCGGAGCAGTCCTCTGAAGCTGATGTTAGTGCAGCAGGGATGGTGTGGCTCTCCACAGGAACAGCTAGCTCCAGGGCAGTGCAGATATTGCAGGTTGTGCTGGGCGTTGTAGTGCAGGGGTTGATGGCGCAGCAAGAAACACAGAGACAAGGAAGTGCAGTCCCAGGATCTTTACTGGTGGTGATTAGACAAGCCGGGACTAGGGTACTGGCTAGAAGTGGAAGTCCGGGCAGCCTGGAAGCAAGTAAAGAATCCTCCTTGCCAGGTGAAGTTGGAGGCCTTCCCTTTCCACTAAACTCTTTGGCCCTGCTGCTTGTAGCTGTGCGGTGGCCCTCGTCCCTGAGTGTAACGTTTCTGTGCTCACCCGTATGGCAGGCAGCTTGGGCCTTGCTGGTGCGTCGCTCCCACGTGGCGGTGCTGGACCCTGCAGTGCTGCTGAGCCTCCGGGCGTTTGATGGGGCCAGGAGACCTGCAGTCTCCTGCCCTCTGGTTTCTGCGGCTGGGCCTTCAGTACCCCACAGCCTCGGACTCCGGTGTCCAGTTCTTCTGTGCTGGTCCTTCTGGGGTGTGCTGCCGCGCAGCTCCAGTCCCCAGTTCCTCTCTCCTCGACGTCCTCGCTTCAACTCCTCACACTAAGACTCAGTAAGCCCGCCCCCAGATCCCAGTTGCCATGGGGAGGAGCTCCCCTTGCTGGTCTGGAGACAGGAAAGTGTTGCATGCTTAGTAAAACCTGATTAGGGGACACCTGCTTGCTTCCAGGCATGGCATTACCTCTTTTGAGGGAGGCAATGCCCCTGGGGTGCCACATTCCCCCCTAGTTAACTTCAGTAATCCCAGACTGAGGATACCTTTCAAAATTAACAAATAACAATTCACATTACAAACAGTGTAACAAGTCAAAAATTACAAAAACCCAACAAAAATTGAAAGCAGTCACTGCGGCGCTTAGTCCTTACGCCACAATCCTGGTAACTGTAATTTGACTGGTGGGAACCGCATCAACCCACTTTGTGCATCGTCCCTGGGCGTGGCTTCAGGGCACTCTTTCGTTGGGCCTGGTCTTCAGCCACGCCTGCGGTTTATTTTCTAGGCCGATTAGCAACTATTTTCAACATTGTCCTGACCACACTTAGTCCTGTGGCCCAATTGTCCATAAATTCAACAAATATACATATCCAAGATTATTTAACGGGTACAACTATGAACAACATACACTTTAGTTCTCTTTTACTTTAATTCTTTACATTTTAGTTTCTCCAACGGGCAGGGAGCTGACCTTTTGTACTCCTGGTCGATCTACGTAGTACATTGGTAGTCACTTCTCTACCCTGGTCCCTTGTGTCTACCCCTGGTGTTGTGGGTTCAGTGTGAACTACTCTACGGGTTGTTTGAGGTAACACTGGTAAGCTGGGTAATTTCCTACGAATTCTTTGGCTCACCATGGCTACGACAGGTTCACTGCTAGCAGAGGGTAGATTCTCCTGGTCTGATGATGATGAAACCTCTGTCTCTGCTGTCTCTGGGGCCGACTGGTCTTCCAGCTGTTCTGGGACTTCTGCAGCTTCCGGTGAGGCCGCTGGGAGAAAGGTAAGGACCTGTACTACAATTGCACTGTTCACCTGTGTCCAAGACCGGGGAAATTCCCGAGTACTGTTTGGACCACTTCCTCCACTCCTTCTGTGGGCTGAGAGTTGTCTTGATCTTCTTCTGTGTGTTTCAACTGTTCAGGACAGATCTTCAAGTGGTCTCTTGAGACTGCCGCTGAAATTTCCCCTCCATCTTTACTGATGAGGCACACTTTGGTGTTATCATAATTCGAGAGTAGGATGGTGTATGGCTCAACCTCCCACTGGTCATCTAATTTATGGACTCGTCTTTTCCTCTTAAGTACCTGTTCTCCAGGTGATAAGGGAACGGCAGGTGCGTGCTGATTATAAGTTTTCTCTTGCTTCTGTCTTGCCTGGGACAAACTTCTTTCAACACACTCTTGCACTTTGCGGTATTGTTGCTGCCGCTCGGTATCCCAATCCGCAACTGGTGATGTTGTTTCTGGTGTTAAGACTCCCATGTCCAAGTCAATGGGTAGCTTACCAGGTCTTGCTCTCATCAGGTAAGTGGGTGTACAGTTGGTGGAGTTCACCCGGATGTGGTTATACAGGTCCACCAAATCTGGTAACTTCTCTGGCCACAGGCTGCGCTCTTCAAGGGGCAACGTCTTCAACAGGTCTATCACCACCTGGTTCATCTTTTCAGACAACCCGTTGGTCTGGGGATGATACGGCATCGTCCTGATTTTCTTGCAGCCGTACAACTTACAGAATTCCTGGAACACCTCTGCTTCAAAGGCTGGACCTTGGTCGATAAGCACTCGTTCAGGGTAACCGTGCGGGCGACAAAAGTGCTGTTGGAACGCTTTGGCTGCCGTCTGAGCCGTCTGGTCTTTTACTGGCACTACTATCAGGAACCGGGAGTAGTGGTCTATTATGGTTAGAGCGTAGACATAGCCTGACCTGCTTGGGGCTAGCTTCATGTGGTCCAAGGCTACCAGTTCTAGTGGCTGTTTGGTGATGATGGGCTGCAGGGGAGCCCTCTGGCTGTCACGGTCTTTCCGTCTCAGATTGCATGGACCACATTCTCGACACCATCTCTCGATCACTTTCCTCATGCCAGCCCATTAGAATCGCTCACATAGCAGGACTTCCAACTTCTTCCACCCGAAGTGTCCTGCTCCATCGTGGTACGCTTCTAAGACCATTGACGCATCCCGCCTCGGAACTACCACTTGCCAGACCAGTTCATGTGTCCGGGAGTTGATGCTTCTTCGACACAGCTTTCCTTCGTAGATGAACACTTTACCCTTCTCCTTCCACAACTGTTGGGTCTCCGGTGGAGCATCTGGATCAGGGTGCGAATCAGCTTGCGTCAGCAACTCCTTGACTAGGCGGACCGCCGGGTCGCTATCCTGCATTTCTGCCCACCCATGGTGTGGCAATGGGTTGAACGTGGCTTCTCTGTTGGTGGAGCACTTGTCCCTCACACAGTGGGAGCACTGGGTCACCCCATGACGATGGAAAGCGGGTATCTCTATCTCCTCCAGCTCTTCCGGGTCTTCTCCCCCATCTCGCAAGTTGGGCATCCTGGACAGCGCATCAGCATTTGCATTTTTATGCCCCGCCCGATACTTGATGTTAAACTCGTAGTTAGACAGTCGGGCCATCCATCGTTGCTCTAGGGCACCAAGCTTCGCAGTCTCCAGGTGCGTCAGCGGGTTGTTATCTGTGAAGACTGTAAATTTGGAGGAGGCGAGATAGTGCTTGAAGCGCTCTGTTACAGCCCAGACTATGGTGAGAAACTCCAACTTGAAGGAACTGTAGTTGTCGGGGTTCCTTTCCGTGGGCCAGAGCTTCCTGCTGGCGTAGGCAATCACTCTCTCTCTCTGCCTTGCTGTACCTGGGACAGCACCGCTCCCAATCCCACGTTGCTGGCATCTGTATGAAGTATAAAGGGTTGGCCATAGTCTGGGTAGGCCAGGACTTCGTCTCCGGTCAGAGCCATCTTCAGTCGGGTGAAAGATTCACCTTCTGGTTTACCCCATTTGAACGGAGGTTTCGGGTTCTTTGCCTTCTTGGACTGGCCTACCAGGAGGTCCTGCATGGGTGCTGCTATCTTGGTGAAACCCTTGATAAATCTCCTGTAGTAGCCTACCAGCCCGAGGAACTGCTGCACTTCCTTGATAGTGGAGAGTCTTGGCCAGTCCTTGATTACGGTGACTTTTTCAGGGTCTGACGCTACACCTTCGGCGCTTACCACATGACCTAGGTACTGCACCTTGGGCTTCAACAGGTGGCATTTGGACGGCTTTACCTTCTGGTCAAAACCAGATAGGGCTTCAAACACCTCGGCCAGGTGCTCCAGGTACAGCAGAACAGTTTCGAAGTTCTTGTGTCCTAGGCAGCACTCCATTAACCGCTGGAAGGTTCCTTGGGCGTTGCAGAGCCCGAATGGCATGGAGTTGAACTCGCTGAGGCCCATTAGTGTTGTAAACGCGGCCTTTTCTTTGTCTGCCTCTGCCACAGGAACCTGCCAATACCCACTGGTGAGATCCAAAGTGGAGAAATAATGAACAGATCTTAATGCAGCTAGTGACTCCTCAATTCTGGGTAATGGGTAGGCATCCTTATGTGTAATGCGGTTAATCTGCCTGTAGTCAACACACATCCTCATTGTACCATCCTTCTTTCTAACGAGAACTAATGGAGCTGCCCAGGGGCTACCGCTATCCCTTATCACCCCAGCCTCCTTCATCTACCGTAACATCCCTTTGGCACATTGATAGTGAGCTGGGGGTACAGGCCGGTACCTCTCTTTAATGGGCGAATTATCTCCTGTGAGGATATGATGTTGGACCCCTTTTACCTGCCCAAAGTCTAATGGGTGTTTACTGAAGACCCGCTCATACTCTTGGACCACCCGGTATACTCCATGCTTTTGGTGTAAAGGGGTGGAGTCAGTGCCCACATGTAGCTTCTGACACCAATCCTCCATCTGCCCCTTGGAGCCATTATCCTCCGCCGGTTTGGATGGAGGCAAGGGTTCCACTGTCTTTATTGAGTTGTTACTGACAGTGAATAACTTAGCAAGGGTAGCATACCGGGGTAAATGGACCTCTTTCTCCCCACAATTCAGGATGCGGATCACACTCTCCCCTTGCGGACATCGACTACCCCCCTGGCTGTCAAGATGGTGGGCCTACTGTCAGAGTATACAGGTTCTACCAGGGCCTGAAAATCTTGACCCCTGAGACCAATTGCTGCTCGACACCATATCAACATTTCACTCCTAGGGGGCATTGCAATGGGGAACGGATCACTCATCCTTACACTGCCAATTTCACCACCAGACAGCTCTACCTGTTGTCTTTTCATCAGGGCTCTGATCTCCTTCTGCAGAACTCGCTGCTGACTGGAACTGGCAGTCTCTGCGACCTGCTGCAACAAAAGAATAATTTCTCCAAGACAATTCTCTATCACATTAGTGCCTAAGGTTATCATGGGATGACTTTCTCGGCGATCAATATTAACAATAATCATTCCTTGTGATGGCAATTCTACTTTGCCAACTTTTATGGTCACCTCTTTATACCCCACCTGAGGCAAGGGCTGACCATTGCTGACGTAGATGCTAAGATGTTCATCTGGACGGTAGGTAATGTCTGAATCAGTCCAGTATTGTTTATAAAGGATATATGGCATCGTGGTCACCTGGGACCCAGTGTCCAGCAGTGCGTTCATTGGGATGCCATCAAGCACGACAGGTAGGACCGGCCGTCCTGCCACGTACTTGTCTCGCCAGCTTTGTGGGCCTGGTCGTCTTACTCCTGGGGGTTGGCCCTCTGCCCCAGGTGTTGCTCGTTTAAATTGCAGAATCTTGCGTAGTGCCCCGCCTTTTGACAGAGGCGGCAGATGGGTTGTCCGTCCTGGTGGTAGCGATCGCTGTTCCTCCCTCTGATCGGTGGAATTCTTCTCTGTCGTCGCCACGGGACGTCATCTGGAATGGAAGCCAGCTGGATCTTTTCCTTGGGGGACACTTGAATGGCCTGCACGGTTTTGGTTAACGCAGCCACACTTTTGGTCAGCTCCTGGACCTGAATGCACAGGTCTGCAGACAGGTCATTGTCCAGAGTCTGCGCGTCAGCCTCCACAGGTTCTGGGGAAAAGGACGCCACCTCCTGGTGGTAGGTGATAGCTGGGCGCCGGTGGGATGCAGCGCCTCCTGGTGTTGATTCTCGCAGCACCCGGATGGCTCTGTCTTTAAATTGCGCAAAGTCCAGATCAGGGTTTTGCAGAGCCATAATGCGCAGCTGTGTCCTGTGAGCACTGGACAGGAGCCCCTCAATAAACTGCTCAGTCAGCAATCTGTTCTCATCATGCACACTGTCAGGTCTACCTGTTTGATGGCCCGCAGCGCCTCCTGCAGGTTTAGAGCATAGTCCCGTACACTTTCCTGCATCTTTTGTTTGCACCCGTAAAACTTCATTTTAATTTCTGCTGCAGTGTGGGTGTCAAAGGTATCCTTTAATCGGGCCAGTATTTCTTTTACAGTGCCTTTGTCTCTGCCTGGCCAGGACTTCACCTCTCTCTGGGCTGCACCGATTATCTGGCCTATGAGGATGCTGACTTTTTGCTCCTCAGACAGGGGGTACACTTTAAACAAACTGCGCAGTCTCTCCTCAAAGTTGTTCAAGGTGTGCGACTCCCCTGAGTACTGGGGCAACCACGCCGCCCCCGGTATATATGGCATTGATAACGGAATTACAGTGGCAGCGGCCGCACCTGCGGCTGAACCCTCCTCCATGTTGGGCATCTTCCTCCCCCCTAGTGAACCTCAGCCAGGTCCTGGGCGTCTCCTGACGCACCAGTCTGCTGCTCTGCAGGCGGAAGGATCTCTTACCCGGCGGTTCTGGATCGGGGCTTCTTTCTTCCCTCTCGGCGGGCGGCAAACCACGTGATAACACAGTTCAATAAAGTCTATGGCACACAGAACTGGGTTATACCTGGCTTCGTGAATCCTGTTCGTGACGCCAAGTATGACGCGCCCCCTGGGCCGTGGGTACCCTGTGCCGGGCCGGTAGATACTGGGGGAATGTCACAGTGGCGGTGACCCGGTCCGTGACCCAGGGCGGTCAATAAAAGGGGTTATGTATAGGGGATTTATAGTGTTTTTATAGAGTTCGTGACGCCACCTGTGGAGTGCGGCTAAAGGGAGCCGCCGCTGCGGAGCAGTCCTCTGAAGCTGATGTTACTGCAGCAGGGATGGTGTGGCTCTCCACAGGAACAGCTAGCTCCAGGGCAGTGTAGATATTGCAGGTTGTGCTGGGCGTTGTAGTGCAGGGGTTGATGGTGCAGCAAGAAACACAGAGACAAGGAAGTGCAGTCCCAGGGTCTTTACTGGTGGTGATTAGACAAGCCGGGACTAGGGTACTGGCTAGAAGTGGAAGTCCGGGCAGCCTGGAAGCAAGTAAAGAATCCTCCTTGCCAGGTGAAGTTGGAGGCCTTCCCTTTCCACTAAACTCTTTGGCCACACTATGTATGCACAATGTACGCATCATGTATGCACAATGTACGCACCATGTATGCACAATGTACGCACCATGTATGCACAATGTACACATCATGTATGCACAATGTACACACCATGTATGAACAATGTACACACTATGTATGCACAATGTACGCATCATGTATGCACAATGTACACACTATGTATGCACAATGTACGCACCATGTATGCACAATGTACACATCATGTATGCACAATGTACACACCATGTATGAACAATGTACACACTATGTATGCACAATGTACGCATCATGTATGCACAATGTACGCACCATGTATGCACAATGTACACATCATGTATGCACAATGTACACACCATGTATGAACAATGTACACACTATGTATGCACAATGTACGCATCATGTATGCACAATGTACGCATCATGTATGCACAATGTACACACCATGTATGAACAATGTACACACTATGTATGCACAATGTACGCATCATGTATGCACAATGTACGCACCATGTATGCACAATGTACACACCATGTATGAACAATGTACACACTATGTATGCACAATGTACACACTATGTACGCACAATGTACGCACCATGTATGCACAATGTACACACCATGTATGCACAATGTACACACTATGTACGCACAATGTACGCACCATGTACGCACCATGTATGCACAATGTACGCACCATGTATGCACAATGTACACACCATGTATGAACAATGTACACACCATGTATGCACAATGTACACACCATGTATGAACAATGTACGCATCATGTATGCACAATGTACGCACCATGTATGCACAATGTACGCACCATGTATGCACAATGTACGCACCATGTATGAACAATGTACGCACCATGTATGAACAATGTACACACTATGTACGCACAATGTACGCACCATGTACGCACCATGTATGCACAATGTACACACCATGTATGAACAATGTACACACCATGTATGCACAATGTACACACCATGTATGAACAATGTACGCATCATGTATGCACAATGTACGCACCATGTATGCACAATGTACGCACCATGTATGCACAATGTACGCACCATGTATGAACAATGTACGCACCATGTATGAACAATGTACACACCATGTATGCACAATGTACACACTATGTACGCACAATGTACGCACCATGTACGCACCATGTATGCACAATGTACGCACCATGTATGCACAATGTACGCACCATGTATGAACAATGTACACACCATGTATGCACAATGTACACACCATGTATGAACAATGTACGCATCATGTATGCACAATGTACGCACCATGTATGCACAATGTACGCACCATGTATGCACAATGTACGCACCATGTATGAACAATGTACGCACCATGTATGAACAATGTACACACTATGTATGCACAATGTACACACCATGTATGAACAATGTACACACTATGTACGCACAATGTACGCACCATGTATGCACAATGTACACACCATGTACACACAATGTACACACCATGTATGCACAATGTACGCACCATGTATGCACAATGTACGCACCATGTATGCACAATGTACGCACCATGTATGAACAATGTACACACTATGTATGCACAATGTACGCATCATGTATGCACAATGTACACACCATGTATGAACAATGTACACACTATGTATGCACAATGTACGCATCATGTATGCACAATGTACACACCATGTATGCACAATGTACGCACCATGTATGAACAATGTACACACTATGTATGCACAATGTACGCATCATGTATGCACAATGTACGCACCATGTATGAACAATGTACACACTATGTATGCACAATGTACGCATCATGTATGCACAATATACACACTATGTACGCACAATGTACGCACCATGTATGAACAATGTACGCACCATGTATGCACAATGTACGCATCATGTATGCACAATGTACGCACCATGTATGCACAATGTACACACTATGTATGCACAATGTACGCACTATGTATGCACAATGTACGCACCATGTATGCACAATGTACGCATCATGTATGCACAATGTACACACTATGTATGCACAATGTACGCATCATGTATGCACAATGTACGCATCATGTATGCACAATGTACGCACCATGTATGCACAATGTACACACTATGTACGCACAATGTACGCACCATGTATGAACAATATACACACTATGTATGCACAATGTACGCACCATGTATGCACAATGTACACACTATGTACGCACAATGTACACACCATGTATGAACAATGTACACACTATGTATGCACAATGTACGCATCATGTATGCACAATGTACGCATCATGTATGCACAATGTACGCACCATGTATGCACAATGTACACACTATGTACGCACAATGTACGCACCATGTATGAACAATGTACACACTATGTACGCACAATGTACGCACCATGTATGAACAATGTACACACTATGTACGCACAATGTACGCACCATGTATGAACAATGTACACACTATGTACGCACAATGTACGCACCATGTATGAACAATGTACACACTATGTACGCACCATGTATGAACAATGTACACACTATGTATGCACAATGTACACACTATGTACGCACAATGTACGCACCATGTATGCACAATGTACGCATCATGTATGCACAATGTACACACCATGTATGCACAATCTACACACTATGTACGCACAATGTACGCACCATGTATGAACAATGTACACACTATGTATGCACAATGTACACACTATGTATGCACAATGTACGCACCATGTATGCACAATGTACGCATCATGTATGCACAATGTACACACCATGTATGCACAATGTACACATTATGTACGCACAATGTACGCACCATGTATGCACAATGTACGCACCATGTATGAACAATGTACACACTATGTATGAACAATGTACACACTATGTATGCACAATGTACGCATCATGTATGCACAATGTACGCATCATGTATGCACAATGTACACACCATGTATGAACAATGTACACACTATGTATGCACAATGTACGCATCATGTATGCACAATGTACGCACCATGTATGCACAATGTACGCACTATGTACGCACAATGTACGCACCATGTATGAACAATGTACACACTATGTATGCACAATGTACACACTATGTATGCACAATGTACGCACCATGTATGCACAATGTACGCATCATGTATGCACAATGTACACACCATGTATGCACAATGTACACATTATGTACGCACAATGTATGCACCATGTATGCACAATGTACGCACCATGTATGAACAATGTACACACCATGTATGAACAATGTACACACTATGTATGCACAATGTACGCACCATGTATGCACAATGTACACACTATGTACGCACAATGTACGCACCATGTATGAACAATGTACACACTATGTACGCACAATGTACGCACCATGTATGAACAATGTACACACTATGTATGCACAATGTACACACTATGTACGCACAATGTACGCACCATGTATGCACAATGTACACACTATGTACGCACAATGTACGCACCATGTATGAACAATGTACACACTATGTATGCACAATGTACACACTATGTATGCACAATGTACGCACCATGTATGCACAATGTACGCATCATGTATGCACAATGTACACACCATGTATGCACAATGTACACATTATGTATAAACAATGTACGCACCATGTATGCACAATGTACGCACCATGTATGAACAATGTACGCACCATGTATGCACAATGTACGCACCATGTATGAACAATGTACACACTATGTATGCACAATGTACGCATCATGTATGCACAATGTACGCATCATGTATGCACAATGTACACACCATGTATGAACAATGTACACACTATGTATGCACAATGTACGCATCATGTATGCACAATGTACGCATCATGTATGCACAATGTACGCATCATGTATGCACAATGTACGCACCATGTATGAACAATGTACACACTATGTATGCACAATGTACGCATCATGTATGCACAATGTACGCATCATGTATGCACAATGTACGCATCATGTATGCACAATGTACGCACCATGTATGAACAATGTACACACTATGTATGCACAATGTACGCATCATGTATGCACAATGTACGCATCATGTATGCACAATGTACGCACCATGTACGCACAATGTACGCACCATGTATGAACAATGTACACACTATGTATGCACAATGTACACACTATGTATGCACAATGTACGCACCATGTATGCACAATGTACGCATCATGTATGCACAATGTACACACCATGTATGCACAATGTACACATTATGTACGCACAATGTACGCACCATGTATGCACAATGTACGCACCATGTATGCACAATGTACGCACCATGTATGAACAATGTACACACTATGTATGCACAATGTACGCACTATGTATGCACAATGTACGCACCATGTATGCACAATGAACGCATCATGTATGCACAATGTACACACTATGTACGCACAATGTACACACTATGTATGAACAATGTACGCAACATGTATGCACAATGTACGCATCATGTATGCACAATGTACGCACCATGTATGCACAATGTACGCACCATGTATGCACAATGTACGCATCATGTATGCACAATGTACGCACCATGTATGCACAATGTACACATTATGTACGCACAATGTACGCACCATGTATGAACAATGTACGCACCATGTATGCACAATGTACGCACCATGTACGCACAATGTACACATTATGTACGCACAATGTACGCACCATGTATGAACAATGTACGCACCATGTATGCACAATGTACACACTATGTACGCACAATGTACACACTATGTATGCACAATGTACGCACCATGTATGCACAATGCACGCACCATGTATGCACAATGTACACACTATGTACGCACAATGTACACACTATGTATGAACAATGTACGCACCATGTGTGCACAATGTACGCACCATGTATGCACAATGTACGCACCATGTATGCACAATGTACACACTATGTACGCACAATGTACACACTATGTATGAACAATGTACGCACCATGTATGCACAATGTACGCACTATGTATGCACAATGTACACACTATGTACGCACAATGTACGCACTATGTATGAACAATGTACGCACCATGTATGCACAATGTACGCACCATGTATGCACAATGTATGCACCATGTATGCACAATGTACACACTATGTATGAACAATGTACGCATCATGTATGCACAATGTACGCATCATGTATGCACAATGTACACACTATGTATGCACAATGTACGCACCATGTATGAACAATGTACACACCATGTATGCACAATGTACGCACCATGTATGAACAATGTACACACCATGTATGCACAATGTACGCACCATGTATGAACAATGTACACATTATGTACGCACAATGTATGCACCATGTATGCACAATGTACGCACCATGTATGCACAATGTACACACCATGTATGAACAATGTACGCACCATGTATGAACAATGTACACACTATGTATGCACAATGTACGCACCATGTATGCACAATGTACGCACCATGTATGCACAATGTACGCACTATGTATGCACAATCTACGCACCATGTATGCACAATGTACACACTATGTACGCACAATGTACACACTATGTATGAACAATGTACGCACCATGTATGCACAATGTACGCATCATGTATGCACAATGTACGCACCATGTATGCACAATGTACGCATCATGTATGCACAATGTACGCACCATGTATGCACAATGTACGCATCATGTATGCGCAATGTACGCACTATTTATGCACAATGTACGCATCATGTATGCACAATGTACACACCATGTATGAACAATGTACGCACCATGTATGCACAATGTACGCACCATGTATGCACAATGTACACACTATGTATGAACAATGTACACACTATGTATGCACAATGTACACACCATGTATGCACAATGTACGCACCATGTATGAACAATGTACACACTATGAATGCACAATGTACGCATTATGTATGCACAATGTACACACCATGTATGCACAATGTACGCACCATGTACGCACAATGTACGCACCATGTACGCACAATGTACGCACCATGTACGCACAATGTACGCACCATGTACGCACAATGTACACACTATGTATGCACAATGTACGCACCATGTATGCACAATGTACGCATCATGTATGCACAATGTACACACCATGTATGCACAATGTACACATTATGTACGCACAATGTACGCACCATGTATGCACAATGTACGCACCATGTATGCACAATGTACGCACCATGTATGAACAATGTACACACTATGTATGCACAATGTACGCACTATGTATGCACAATGTACGCACCATGTATGCACAATGAACGCATCATGTATGCACAATGTACACACTATGTACGCACAATGTACACACTATGTATGAACAATGTACGCAACATGTATGCACAATGTACGCATCATGTATGCACAATGTACGCACCATGTATGCACAATGTACGCACCATGTATGCACAATGTACGCATCATGTATGCACAATGTACGCACCATGTATGCACAATGTACACATTATGTACGCACAATGTACGCACCATGTATGCACAATGTACGCATCATGTATGCACAATGTACGCACCATGTATGCACAATGTACACATTATGTACGCACAATGTACGCACCATGTATGAACAATGTACGCACCATGTATGCACAATGTACGCACCATGTACGCACAATGTACACATTATGTACGCACAATGTACGCACCATGTATGAACAATGTACGCACCATGTATGCACAATGTACACACTATGTACGCACAATGTACACACTATGTATGCACAATGTACGCACCATGTATGCACAATGCACGCACCATGTATGCACAATGTACACACTATGTACGCACAATGTACACACTATGTATGAACAATGTACGCACCATGTGTGCACAATGTACGCACCATGTATGCACAATGTACGCACCATGTATGCACAATGTACACACTATGTACGCACAATGTACACACTATGAATGCACAATGTACGCATCATGTATGCACAATGTACACACCATGTATGCACAATGTACGCACCATGTACGCACAATGTACGCACCATGTACGCACAATGTACGCACCATGTATGAACAATGTACACACTATGTATGCACAATGTACGCATCATGTATGCACAATGTACGCACCATGTATGCACAATGTACACACTATGTACGCACAATGTACGCACCATGTATGAACAATGTACACACTATGTATGCACAATGTACGCATCATGTATGCACAATGTACGCACCATGTATGCACAATGTACACACTATGTATGCACAATGTACGCACCATGTATGTACAATGTACGCACCATGTATGCACAATGTACACACTATGTATGCACAATGTACGCACCATGTACGAACAATATACACACTATGTATGCACAATGTACGCATCATGTATGCACAATGTACGCACCATGTATGCACAATGTACACACTATGTACGCACAATGTACGCACCATGTATGAACAATGTACACACTATGTATGCACAATGTACGCACCATGTATGCACAATGTACGCACCATGTATGCACAATGTACACACTATGTACGCACAATGTACACACTATGTATGAACAATGTACGCACCATGTATGCACAATGTACGCACCATGTATGCACAATGTACGCACCATGTATGCACAATGTACACACTATGTACGCACAATGTACACACTATGTATGAACAATGTACGCACCATGTATGCACAATGTACGCACCATGTATGCACAATGTACACACTATGTATGCACAATGTACGCACCATGTATGCACAATGTACGCACTATGTATGCACAATGTACACACTATGTACGCACAATGTACGCACTATGTATGAACAATGTACGCACCATGTATGCACAATGTACGCACCATGTATGCACAATGTACGCACCATGTATGCACAATGTACACACTATGTATGAACAATGTACGCATCATGTATGCACAATGTACGCATCATGTATGCACAATGTACACACCATGTATGCACAATGTACGCACCATGTATGAACAATGTACACACCATGTATGCACAATGTACGCACCATGTATGAACAATGTACACACCATGTATGCACAATGTACGCACCATGTATGAACAATGTACACATTATGTACGCACAATGTATGCACCATGTATGAACAATGTACACACCATGTATGCACAATGTACGCACCATGTATGCACAATGTACACACCATGTATGAACAATGTACGCACCATGTATGAACAATGTACACACTATGTATGCACAATGTACGCACCATGTATGCACAATGTACACACTATGTACGCACAATGTACACACTATGTATGAACAATGTACGCACCATGTATGCACAATGTACGCATCATGTATGCACAATGTACGCACCATGTATGCACAATGTACGCACCATGTATGCACAATGTACGCATCATGTATGCGCAATGTACGCACTATTTATGCACAATGTACGCATCATGTATGCACAATGTACACACCATGTATGCACAATGTACACATTATGTACGCACAATGTACGCACCATGTATGAACAATGTACGCACCATGTATGCACAATGTACGCACCATGTATGCACAATGTACACATTATGTACGCACAATGTACGCACCATGTATGAACAATGTACGCACCATGTATGCACAATGTACGCACCATGTATGCACAATGTACACACTATGTATGAACAATGTACGCACCATGTATGCACAATGTACGCACCATGTATGCACAATGTACGCACTATTTATGCACAATGTACGCATCATGTATGCACAATGTACACACCATGTATGCACAATGTACACATTATGTATGCACAATGTACGCATCATGTATGCACAATGTACGCACCATGTATGAACAATGTACACACTATGTATGCACAATGTACGCATCATGTATGCACAATGTACACACCATGTATGCACAATGTACGCACCATGTACGCACCATGTACGAACAATGTACACACTATGTATGCACAATGTACGCATCATGTATGCACAATGTACGCACCATGTATGCACAATGTACGCACCATGTATGCACAATGTACGCACCATGTATGCACAATGTACACACTATGTACGCACAATGTACGCACCATGTATGAACAATGTACACACTATGTATGCACAATGTACGCACCATGTATGCACAATGTACGCACCATGTATGCACAATGTACACACTATGTACGCACAATGTACACACTATGTATGAACAATGTACGCACCATGTATGCACAATGTACGCACCATGTATGCACAATGTACACACTATGTATGCACAATGTACACACTATGTATGCACAATGTACGCACCATGTATGCACAATGTACACACTATGTATGAACAATGTACACACTATGTATGCACAATGTACGCACTATTTATGCACAATGTACGCATCATGTATGCACAATGTACACACCATGTATGCACAATGTACGCACCATGTATGAACAATGTACACACTATGAATGCACAATGTACGCATCATGTATGCACAATGTACACACCATGTATGCACAATGTACGCACCATGTACGCACAATGTACGCACCATGTACGCACAATGTACGCACCATGTATGAACAATGTACACACTATGTATGCACAATGTACGCATCATGTATGCACAATGTACGCACCATGTATGCACAATGTACACACTATGTACGCACAATGTACGCACCATGTATGAACAATGTACACACTATGTACGCACAATGTACGCACCATGTATGCACAATGTACGCACCATGTATGCACAATGTACACACTATGTATGCACAATGTACGCACCATGTACGAACAATATACACACTATGTATGCACAATGTACGCATCATGTATGCACAATGTACGCACCATGTATGCACAATGTACACACTATGTACGCACAATGTACGCACCATGTATGAACAATGTACACACTATGTATGCACAATGTACGCACCATGTATGCACAATGTACGCACCATGTATGCACAATGTACACACTATGTACGCACAACGTACACACTATGTATGAACAATGTACGCACCATGTATGCACAATGTACGCACCATGTATGCACAATGCACGCACCATGTATGCACAATGTACACACTATGTACGCACAATGTACACACTATGTATGAACAATGTACGCACCATGTATGCACAATGTACGCACCATGTATGCACAATGTACGCACCATGTATGCACAATGTACACACTATGTACGCACAATGTACACACTATGTATGAACAATGTACGCACCATGTATGCACAATGTACGCACCATGTATGCACAATGCACGCACCATGTATGCACAATGTACACACTATGTACGCACAATGTACACACTATGTATGAACAATGTACGCACCATGTATGCACAATGTACGCACCATGTATGCACAATGCACGCACCATGTATGCACAATGTACACACTATGTACGCACAATGTACACACTATGTATGAACAATGTACGCACCATGTATGCACAATGTACGCACCATGTATGCACAATGTACACACTATGTATGCACAATGTACGCACCATGTATGCACAATGTACGCACTATGTATGCACAATGTACACACTATGTACGCACAATGTACGCACTATGTATGAACAATGTACGCACCATGTATGCACAATGTACGCACCATGTATGCACAATGTACGCACCATGTATGCACAATGTACACACTATGTATGAACAATGTACGCATCATGTATGCACAATGTACGCATCATGTATGCACAATGTACACACTATGTATGCACAATGTACGCACCATGTATGAACAATGTACACACCATGTATGCACAATGTACGCACCATGTATGAACAATGTACACACCATGTATGCACAATGTACGCACCATGTATGAACAATGTACACATTATGTACGCACAATGTATGCACCATGTATGCACAATGTACGCACCATGTATGCACAATGTACACACCATGTATGAACAATGTACGCACCATGTATGAACAATGTACACACTATGTATGCACAATGTACGCACTATGTATGCACAATGTACGCACCATGTATGCACAATGTACGCACTATGTATGCACAATGTACGCACCATGTATGCACAATGTACACACTATGTACGCACAATGTACACACTATGTATGAACAATGTACGCACCATGTATGCACAATGTACGCATCATGTATGCACAATGTACGCACCATGTATGCACAATGTACGCACCATGTATGCACAATGTACGCATCATGTATGCGCAATGTACGCACTATTTATGCACAATGTACGCATCATGTATGCACAATGTACACACCATGTATGCACAATGTACACATTATGTACGCACAATGTACGCACCATGTATAAACAATGTACGCACCATGTATGCACAATGTACGCACCATGTATGCACAATGTACACATTATGTACGCACAATGTACGCACCATGTATGAACAATGTACGCACTATGTATGCACAATGTACGCACCATGTATGCACAATGTACACACTATGTACGCACAATGTACACACTATGTATGAACAATGTACGCACCATGTATGCACAATGTACGCACCATGTATGCACAATGTACACACTATGTATGAACAATGTACGCACCATGTATGCACAATGTACGCACCATGTATGCACAATGTACGCACTATTTATGCACAATGTACGCATCATGTATGCACAATGTACACACCATGTATGCACAATGTACACATTATGTATGCACAATGTACGCATCATGTATGCACAATGTACGCACCATGTATGAACAATGTACACACTATGTATGCACAATGTACGCATCATGTATGCACAATGTACACACCATGTATGCACAATGTACGCACCATGTACGCACCATGTACGCACCATGTACGCACCATGTACGCACCATGTACGCACCATGTATGAACAATGTACACACTATGTATGCACAATGTACGCATCATGTATGCACAATGTACGCACCATGTATGCACAATGTACGCACCATGTATGCACAATGTACGCACCATGTATGCACAATGTACACACTATGTACGCACAATGTACACACCATGTATGCACAATGTACACACTATGTACGCACAATGTACGCACCATGTATGAACAATGTACACACTATGTATGCACAATGTACGCACCATGTATGCACAATGTACACACTATGTATGAACAATGTACGCACCATGTATGAACAATGTACACACTATGAATGCACAATGTACGCATCATGTATGCACAATGTACACACCATGTATGCACAATGTACGCACCATGTACGCACAATGTACGCACCATGTACGCACAATGTACGCACCATGTATGAACAATGTACACACTATGTATGCACAATGTACGCATCATGTATGCACAATGTACGCACCATGTATGCACAATGTACACACTATGTACGCACAATGTACGCACCATGTATGAACAATGTACGCACCATGTATGCACAATGTACACACTATGTATGCACAATGTACGCACCATGTATGCACAATGTACACACTATGTATGCACAATGTACGCACCATGTACGAACAATATACACACTATGTATGCACAATGTACGCATCATGTATGCACAATGTACGCACCATGTATGCACAATGTACACACTATGTACGCACAATGTACGCACCATGTATGAACAATGTACACACTATGTATGCACAATGTACGCACCATGTATGCACAATGTACGCACCATGTATGCACAATGTACACACTATGTACGCACAATGTACACACTATGTATGAACAATGTACGCACCATGTATGCACAATGTACGCACCATGTATGCACAATGTACGCACCATGTATGCACAATGTACACACTATGTACGCACAATGTACACACTATGTATGAACAATGTACGCACCATGTATGCACAATGTACGCACCATGTATGCACAATGCACGCACCATGTATGCACAATGTACACACTATGTACGCACAATGTACACACTATGTATGAACAATGTACGCACCATGTATGCACAATGTACGCACCATGTATGCACAATGCACGCACCATGTATGCACAATGTACACACTATGTACGCACAATGTACACACTATGTATGAACAATGTACGCACCATGTATGCACAATGTACGCACCATGTATGCACAATGTACACACTATGTATGCACAATGTACGCACCATGTACGCACCATGTATGAACAATGTACACACTATGTATGCACAATGTACGCATCATGTATGCACAATGTACGCACCATGTATGCACAATGTACGCACCATGTATGCACAATGTACGCACCATGTATGCACAATGTACACACTATGTACGCACAATGTACACACCATGTATGCACAATGTACACACTATGTACGCACAATGTACGCACCATGTATGAACAATGTACACACTATGTATGCACAATGTACGCACCATGTATGCACAATGTACACATTATGTATGAACAATGTACGCACCATGTATGAACAATGTACACACTATGAATGCACAATGTACGCATCATGTATGCACAATGTACACACCATGTATGCACAATGTACGCACCATGTACGCACAATGTACGCACCATGTACGCACAATGTACGCACCATGTATGAACAATGTACACACTATGTATGCACAATGTACGCATCATGTATGCACAATGTACGCACCATGTATGCACAATGTACACACTATGTACGCACAATGTACGCACCATGTATGAACAATGTACGCACCATGTATGCACAATGTACACACTATGTATGCACAATGTACGCACCATGTATGCACAATGTACACACTATGTATGCACAATGTACGCACCATGTACGAACAATATACACACTATGTATGCACAATGTACGCATCATGTATGCACAATGTACGCACCATGTATGCACAATGTACACACTATGTACGCACAATGTACGCACCATGTATGAACAATGTACACACTATGTATGCACAATGTACGCACCATGTATGCACAATGTACGCACCATGTATGCACAATGTACACACTATGTACGCACAATGTACACACTATGTATGAACAATGTACGCACCATGTATGCACAATGTACGCACCATGTATGCACAATGTACGCACCATGTATGCACAATGTACACACTATGTACGCACAATGTACACACTATGTATGAACAATGTACGCACCATGTATGCACAATGTACGCACCATGTATGCACAATGCACGCACCATGTATGCACAATGTACACACTATGTACGCACAATGTACACACTATGTATGAACAATGTACGCACCATGTATGCACAATGTACGCACCATGTATGCACAATGCACGCACCATGTATGCACAATGTACACACTATGTACGCACAATGTACACACTATGTATGAACAATGTACGCACCATGTATGCACAATGTACGCACCATGTATGCACAATGTACACACTATGTATGCACAATGTACGCACCATGTATGCACAATGTACGCACTATGTATGCACAATGTACACACTATGTACGCACAATGTACGCACTATGTATGAACAATGTACGCACCATGTATGCACAATGTACGCACCATGTATGCACAATGTACGCACCATGTATGCACAATGTACACACTATGTATGAACAATGTACGCATCATGTATGCACAATGTACGCATCATGTATGCACAATGTACACACCATGTATGCACAATGTACGCACCATGTATGAACAATGTACACATTATGTACGCACAATGTATGCACCATGTATGCACAATGTACGCACCATGTATGCACAATGTACACACCATGTATGCACAATGTACGCACCATGTATGCACAATGTACGCACTATGTATGCACAATGTACGCACCATGTACGCACAATGTACACACTATGTACGCACAATGTACACACTATGTATGAACAATGTACGCACCATGTATGCACAATGTACGCATCATGTATGCACAATGTACGCACCATGTATGCACAATGTACGCACCATGTATGCACAATGTACGCACCATGTATGCGCAATGTACGCACTATTTATGCACAATGTACGCATCATGTATGCACAATGTACACACCATGTATGCACAATGTACACATTATGTACGCACAATGTACGCACCATGTATGAACAATGTACGCACCATGTATGCACAATGTACGCACCATGTATGCACAATGTACACATTATGTACGCACAATGTACGCACCATGTATGAACAATGTACGCACCATGTATGCACAATGTACACACTATGTATGCACAATGTACACACTATGTACGCACAATGTACACACTATGTATGAACAATGTACGCACCATGTATGCACAATGTACGCACCATGTATGCACAATGTACACACTATGTATGAACAATGTACGCACCATGTATGCACAATGTACGCACCATGTATGCACAATGTACGCACTATTTATGCACAATGTACGCATCATGTATGCACAATGTACACACCATGTATGCACAATGTACACACTATGTACGCACAATGTACGCACCATGTATGCACAATGTACGCACCATGTATGAACAATGTACACACTATGTATGCACAATGTACGCACCATGTATGCACAATGTACACACTATGTATGCACAATGTACACACTATGTACGCACAATGTACACACTATGTACGCACAATGTACGCACTATGTATGAACAATGTACGCACCATGTATGCACAATGTACGCACCATGTATGCACAATGTACGCACCATGTATGCACAATGTACGCACTATGTATGCACAATGTACACACTATGTACGCACAATGTACGCACTATGTATGAACAATGTACGCACCATGTATGCACAATGTACGCACCATGTATGCACAATGTACGCACCATGTATGCACAATGTACACACTATGTATGAACAATGTACGCATCATGTATGCACAATGTACGCATCATGTATGCACAATGTACACACCATGTATGCACAATGTACGCACCATGTATGAACAATGTACACACCATGTATGCACAATGTACGCACCATGTATGAACAATGTACACACCATGTATGCACAATGTACGCACCATGTATGAACAATGTACACATTATGTACGCACAATGTATGCACCATGTATGAACAATGTACACACCATGTATGCACAATGTACGCACCATGTATGCACAATGTACACACCATGTATGAACAATGTACGCACCATGTATGAACAATGTACACACTATGTATGCACAATGTACGCACTATGTATGCACAATGTACGCACCATGTATGCACAATGTACACACTATGTACGCACAATGTACACACTATGTATGAACAATGTACGCACCATGTATGCACAATGTACGCATCATGTATGCACAATGTACGCACCATGTATGCACAATGTACGCACCATGTATGCACAATGTACGCATCATGTATGCACAATGTACACACCATGTATGCACAATGTACACATTATGTACGCACAATGTACGCACCATGTATGAACAATGTACGCACCATGTATGCACAATGTACGCACCATGTATGCACAATGTACACATTATGTACGCACAATGTACGCACCATGTATGAACAATGTACGCACCATGTATGCACAATGTACGCACCATGTATGCACAATGTACACACTATGTATGAACAATGTACGCACCATGTATGCACAATGTACGCACCATGTATGCACAATGTACGCACTATTTATGCACAATGTACGCATCATGTATGCACAATGTACACACCATGTATGCACAATGTACACATTATGTATGCACAATGTACGCATCATGTATGCACAATGTACGCACCATGTATGAACAATGTACACACTATGTATGCACAATGTACGCATCATGTATGCACAATGTACACACCATGTATGCACAATGTACGCACCATGTACGCACCATGTACGCACCATGTACGCACCATGTACGCACCATGTATGAACAATGTACACACTATGTATGCACAATGTACGCATCATGTATGCACAATGTACGCACCATGTATGCACAATGTACGCACCATGTATGCACAATGTACGCACCATGTATGCACAATGTACACACTATGTACGCACAATGTACGCACCATGTATGAACAATGTACACACTATGTATGCACAATGTACGCACCATGTATGCACAATGTACGCACCATGTATGCACAATGTACACACTATGTACGCACAATGTACACACTATGTATGAACAATGTACGCACCATGTATGCACAATGTACGCACCATGTATGCACAATGTACACACTATGTATGCACAATGTACACACTATGTATGCACAATGTACGCACCATGTATGCACAATGTACACACTATGTATGAACAATGTACACACTATGTATGCACAATGTACGCACTATTTATGCACAATGTACGCATCATGTATGCACAATGTACACACCATGTATGCACAATGTACGCACCATGTATGAACAATGTACACACTATGAATGCACAATGTACGCATCATGTATGCACAATGTACACACCATGTATGCACAATGTACGCACCATGTACGCACAATGTACGCACCATGTACGCACAATGTACGCACCATGTATGAACAATGTACACACTATGTATGCACAATGTACGCATCATGTATGCACAATGTACGCACCATGTATGCACAATGTACACACTATGTACGCACAATGTACGCACCATGTATGAACAATGTACACACTATGTACGCACAATGTACGCACCATGTATGCACAATGTACGCACCATGTATGCACAATGTACACACTATGTATGCACAATGTACGCACCATGTACGAACAATATACACACTATGTATGCACAATGTACGCATCATGTATGCACAATGTACGCACCATGTATGCACAATGTACACACTATGTACGCACAATGTACGCACCATGTATGAACAATGTACACACTATGTATGCACAATGTACGCACCATGTATGCACAATGTACGCACCATGTATGCACAATGTACACACTATGTACGCACAACGTACACACTATGTATGAACAATGTACGCACCATGTATGCACAATGCACGCACCATGTATGCACAATGTACACACTATGTATGCACAATGTACGCACCATGTATGCACAATGTACACACTATGTATGAACAATGTACGCATCATGTATGCACAATGTACGCACCATGTATGCACAATGTACGCACCATGTATGCACAATGTACGCACCATGTATGCACAATGTACACACTATGTACGCACAATGTACACACTATGTATGAACAATGTACGCACCATGTATGCACAATGTACGCACCATGTATGCACAATGCACGCACCATGTATGCACAATGTACACACTATGTACGCACAATGTACACACTATGTATGAACAATGTACGCACCATGTATGCACAATGTACGCACCATGTATGCACAATGCACGCACCATGTATGCACAATGTACACACTATGTACGCACAATGTACACACTATGTATGAACAATGTACGCACCATGTATGCACAATGTACGCACCATGTATGCACAATGTACACACTATGTATGCACAATGTACGCACCATGTATGCACAATGTACGCACTATGTATGCACAATGTACACATTATGTATGCACAATGTACGCACCATGTATGCACAATGTACGCACCATGTATGCACAATGTACGCACCATGTATGCACAATGTACACACTATGTACGCACAATGTACGCACTATGTATGAACAATGTACGCACCATGTATGCACAATGTACGCACCATGTATGCACAATGTACGCACCATGTATGCACAATGTACACACTATGTATGAACAATGTACGCATCATGTATGCACAATGTACGCATCATGTATGCACAATGTACACACTATGTATGCACAATGTACGCACCATGTATGAACAATGTACACACCATGTATGAACAATGTACACACCATGTATGCACAATGTACGCACCATGTATGAACAATGTACACATTATGTACGCACAATGTATGCACCATGTATGCACAATGTACGCACCATGTATGCACAATGTACACACCATGTATGAACAATGTACGCACCATGTATGAACAATGTACACACTATGTATGCACAATGTACGCACTATGTATGCACAATGTACACACTATGTACGCACAATGTACACACTATGTATGAACAATGTACGCACCATGTATGCACAATGTACGCACTATGTATGCACAATGTACGCACCATGTATGCACAATGTACACACTATGTACGCACAATGTACACACTATGTATGAACAATGTACGCACCATGTATGCACAATGTACGCATCATGTATGCACAATGTACGCACCATGTATGCACAATGTACGCACCATGTATGCACAATGTACGCATCATGTATGCGCAATGTACGCACTATTTATGCACAATGTACGCATCATGTATGCACAATGTACACACCATGTATGCACAATGTACACATTATGTACGCACAATGTACGCACCATGTATGAACAATGTACGCACCATGTATGCACAATGTACGCACCATGTATGCACAATGTACACATTATGTACGCACAATGTACGCACCATGTATGAACAATGTACGCACTATGTATGCACAATGTACGCACCATGTATGCACAATGTACACACTATGTATGCACAATGTACACACTATGTACGCACAATGTACACACTATGTATGAACAATGTACGCACCATGTATGCACAATGTACGCACCATGTATGCACAATGTACACACTATGTATGAACAATGTACGCACCATGTATGCACAATGTACGCACCATGTATGCACAATGTACGCACTATTTATGCACAATGTACGCATCATGTATGCACAATGTACACACCATGTATGCACAATGTACACATTATGTATGCACAATGTACGCATCATGTATGCACAATGTACGCACCATGTATGAACAATGTACACACTATGTATGCACAATGTACGCATCATGTATGCACAATGTACACACCATGTATGCACAATGTACGCACCATGTACGCACCATGTACGCACCATGTACGCACCATGTACGCACCATGTACGCACCATGTATGAACAATGTACACACTATGTATGCACAATGTACACACTATGTATGCACAATGTACACACTATGTATGCACAATGTACGCACCATGTATGAACAATGTACACACCATGTATGCACAATGTACGCACCATGTATGAACAATGTACACACCATGTATGCACAATGTACGCACCATGTATGAACAATGTACACATTATGTACGCACAATGTATGCACCATGTATGCACAATGTACGCACCATGTATGCACAATGTACACACCATGTATGAACAATGTACGCACCATGTATGAACAATGTACACACTATGTATGCACAATGTACGCATCATGTATGCACAATGTACGCACCATGTATGCACAATGTACGCACCATGTATGCACAATGTACGCACCATGTATGCACAATGTACACACTATGTACGCACAATGTACACACCATGTATGCACAATGTACACACTATGTACGCACAATGTACGCACCATGTATGAACAATGTACACACTATGTATGCACAATGTACGCACCATGTATGCACAATGTACACACTATGTATGAACAATGTACGCACCATGTATGAACAATGTACACACTATGTATGCACAATGTACGCATCATGTATGCACAATGTACACACCATGTATGCACAATGTACGCACCATGTACGCACAATGTACGCACCATGTACGCACAATGTACGCACCATGTATGAACAATGTACACACTATGTATGCACAATGTACGCATCATGTATGAACAATGTACACACTATGTACGCACAATGTACGCACCATGTATGCACAATGTACGCACCATGTATGCACAATGTACACACTATGTATGCACAATGTACGCACCATGTACGAACAATATACACACTATGTATGCACAATGTACGCATCATGTATGCACAATGTACGCACCATGTATGCACAATGTACACACTATGTACGCACAATGTACGCACCATGTATGAACAATGTACACACTATGTATGCACAATGTACGCACCATGTATGCACAATGTACGCACCATGTATGCACAATGTACACACTATGTACGCACAATGTACACACTATGTATGAACAATGTACGCACCATGTATGCACAATGTACGCACCATGTATGCACAATGCACGCACCATGTATGCACAATGTACACACTATGTACGCACAATGTACACACTATGTATGAACAATGTACGCACCATGTATGCACAATGTACGCACCATGTATGCACAATGTACGCACCATGTATGCACAATGTACACACTATGTATGCACAATGTACGCACCATGTACGAACAATATACACACTATGTATGCACAATGTACGCACCATGTATGAACAATGTACACACTATGTACGCACAATGTACGCACCATGTATGCACAATGTACGCACCATGTATGCACAATGTACACACTATGTATGCACAATGTACGCACCATGTACGAACAATATACACACTATGTATGCACAATGTACGCATCATGTATGCACAATGTACGCACCATGTATGCACAATGTACACACTATGTACGCACAATGTACGCACCATGTATGAACAATGTACACACTATGTATGCACAATGTACGCACCATGTATGCACAATGTACGCACCATGTATGCACAATGTACACACTATGTACGCACAATGTACACACTATGTATGAACAATGTACGCACCATGTATGCACAATGTACGCACCATGTATGCACAATGCACGCACCATGTATGCACAATGTACACACTATGTACGCACAATGTACACACTATGTATGAACAATGTACGCACCATGTATGCACAATGTACGCACCATGTATGCACAATGTACGCACCATGTATGCACAATGTACACACTATGTACGCACAATGTACACACTATGTATGAACAATGTACGCACCATGTATGCACAATGTACGCACCATGTATGCACAATGCACGCACCATGTATGCACAATGTACACACTATGTACGCACAATGTACACACTATGTATGAACAATGTACGCACCATGTATGCACAATGTACGCACCATGTATGCACAATGCACGCACCATGTATGCACAATGTACACACTATGTACGCACAATGTACACACTATGTATGAACAATGTACGCACCATGTATGCACAATGTACGCACCATGTATGCACAATGTACACACTATGTATGCACAATGTACGCACCATGTATGCACAATGTACGCACTATGTATGCACAATGTACACACTATGTACGCACAATGTACGCACTATGTATGAACAATGTACGCACCATGTATGCACAATGTACGCACCATGTATGCACAATGTACGCACCATGTATGCACAATGTACACACTATGTATGAACAATGTACGCATCATGTATGCACAATGTACGCATCATGTATGCACAATGTACACACCATGTATGCACAATGTACGCACCATGTATGAACAATGTACACATTATGTACGCACAATGTATGCACCATGTATGCACAATGTACGCACCATGTATGCACAATGTACACACTATGTATGCACAATGTACGCACTATGTATGCACAATGTACGCACCATGTATGCACAATGTACACACTATGTACGCACAATGTACACACTATGTATGAACAATGTACGCACCATGTATGCACAATGTACGCATCATGTATGCACAATGTACACACTATGTACGCACAATGTACACACTATGTATGAACAATGTATGCACCATGTATGCACAATGTACGCACCATGTATGCACAATGTACGCACTATGTATGCACAATGTACACACTATGTACGCACAATGTACACACTATGTATGCACAATGTACGCACCATGTATGCACAATGTACACACTATGTACGCACAATGTACACACTATGTATGAACAATGTATGCACCATGTATGCACAATGTACGCACCATGTATGCACAATGTACGCACTATGTATGCACAATGTACGCACCATGTATGCACAATGTACACACTATGTACGCACAATGTACACACTATGTATGAACAATGTACGCACCATGTATGCACAATGTACGCATCATGTATGCACAATGTACGCACCATGTATGCACAATGTACGCACCATGTATGCACAATGTACGCATCATGTATGCACAATGTACGCACCATGTATGCGCAATGTACGCACTATTTATGCACAATGTACGCATCATGTATGCACAATGTACACACCATGTATGCACAATGTACACATTATGTACGCACAATGTACGCACCATGTATGAACAATGTACGCACCATGTATGCACAATGTACGCACCATGTATGCACAATGTACACATTATGTACGCACAATGTACGCACCATGTATGAACAATGTACGCACCATGTATGCACAATGTACACACTATGTATGCACAATGTACGCACCATGTATGAACAATGTACGCACCATGTATGCACAATGTACACACTATGTATGAACAATGTACGCACCATGTATGCACAATGTACGCACCATGTATGCACAATGTACACACTATGTATGAACAATGTACGCACCATGTATGCACAATGTACGCACCATGTATGCACAATGTACGCACTATTTATGCACAATGTACGCATCATGTATGCACAATGTACACACCATGTATGCACAATGTACACATTATGTATGCACAATGTACGCATCATGTATGCACAATGTACGCACCATGTATGAACAATGTACACACTATGTATGCACAATGTACGCATCATGTATGCACAATGTACACACCATGTATGCACAATGTACGCACCATGTACGCACCATGTACGCACCATGTACGCACCATGTACGCACCATGTATGAACAATGTACACACTATGTATGCACAATGTACGCATCATGTATGCACAATGTACGCACCATGTATGCACAATGTACGCACCATGTATGCACAATGTACACACTATGAATGCACAATGTACGCACTATGTATGCACAATGTACGCACCATGTATGCACAATGTACACACTATGTATGCACAATGTACGCACCATGTATGCACAATGTACGCACCATGTATGCACAATGTACACACTATGTACGCACAATGTACACACTATGTATGAACAATGTACACACTATGTATGCACAATGTACGCACCATGTATGAACAATGTACACACTATGTATGCACAATGTACGCACCATGTATGCACAATGTACGCACCATGTATGCACAATGTACACACTATGTACGCACAATGTACACACTATGTATGAACAATGTACGCACCATGTATGCACAATGTACGCACCATGTATGCACAATGTACGCACCATGTATGCACAATGTACGCACTATGTACACACAATGTACACACTATGTATGAACAATGTACGCACCATGTATGCACAATGTACGCACCATGTATGCACAATGTACACACTATGTACGCACAATGTACGCACCATGTATGAACAATGTACACACTATGTATGCACAATGTACACACTATGTATGCACAATGTACGCACCATGTATGCACAATGTACGCACCATGTATGCACAATGTACACACTATGTACGCACAATGTACACACTATGTATGAACAATGTACGCACCATGTATGCACAATGTACGCACCATGTATGCACAATGTACGCACCATGTATGCACAATGTACACACTATGTATGAACAATGTACACACTATGTATGCACAATGTACGCATCATGTATGCACAATGTACGCACCATGTATGCACAATGTACACACTATGTATGAACAATGTACGCACCATGTATGCACAATGTACGCATCATGTATGCACAATGTACGCACCATGTATGCACAATGTACGCATCATGTATGCACAATGTACGCATCATGTATGCACAATGTACGCACCATGTATGCACAATGTACACACTATGTATGAACAATGTACGCACCATATATGCACAATGTACCCACCATGTATGCACAATGTACGCACCATGTATGCACAATGTACACACTATGTACGCACAATGTACGTACCATTGTGCACTGAGGTAGACAGCACGAGCCGCTGAGCTCAGTGATGATGCACGCTGTCAACCTGACATCACCACTGCAGCCAAAACACCTAGATCTTTTTTTATGTGAATTTAATCCATTTATTTCAAAGAAGACTCTAAATTGTTTTGCGCTTTTTTTAAAATATGGAAAACATGTGTGGATTTTAGATGCAGAAACTCTGCGGATTTAAGTTTAGAAAGTGGCAAGAAAATTTGCAACCAATGTGTCAGTGATATATCGGCATCACAAAATGAAATTCTGAAGCAATAACTAATATCTTCTGGGTCGGAGAACTGTATTATCTATTAAAGTAGATTACTCTGTGTTACAAAATGTTTTTTCGTGCCACACTACAGCAGTGTATTCCGTGCAAAACCTACCATTCTTTAAAATCATATACACAGGCTCAGCCTAACATTACTTTAACCGAGTAAAGAGAATCATAGAGTTAAAATTAATAAATCTTTAATAGAATCACTTAAAACAATCTAAAATACCAGAGTACCCCCGGAAGAAGCTGATGGCGAAACGCACGTCGGGGTGAGGAGGAAGCTGCCTCTATCCTATCTTGACTGACCTACTCCACTCCTGCTATATCATCTACACAGGTATTATTTACTCTCCATATAATCACAGTATAACTCTGTGATAGTCCATGTGGGTGTATGAATCATGTTCATTCTGTGGCTTAGTGCTCATATGATTATATTTATATGTGAAGCCATATTGATCTGGTCCCCAGGTATCAATCTGTCTATACTTAACTACATAGTTACTTTGTTTGAGCTGACTATAGTTACATCTGGAGTTGATGTAGTGTCAGTCCATACTGCTGTAAATTGAATTCTATTCCTTTTCTAAAACAGTATAATTTGACCAGCAATACTCATTTCCAGCAAAGTGACTATTTGGGCACATTAATAAATGTTATATTCTGGACAGGGAGGTTACGTGACTTTGACGACTTCATTTAATTTGTTTTCTACCTAATGAAAATAACAATAATATAGTAATTCCATAGGATAGAGAGGTATCCCCCCCTACTGGGCACTCTTTTATTTTAGATTGTTTTAAGCGATTCTAATAAAGATTTATTAATTTTAACTCTACGGTTCTCTTTACTTAGTTAAAGTAATGTTAGACCGAGCCTGTGTATATGATGTTGACTTTAAGTGCCATTACCCATCTGATAATTGACATTCTTTAGTGACATTTTGTAACATGAAATAAACTTGTGTCATTTTCTGACACAGAATAATAAAATATGACTCAGAAAATAACTGTTCCATAGGTCATAATTTCTGTCAGCCGTGCCGCGGAAGTGCATTATTTGCTTGGAGTTTATTTTGGCAAAAAAAAGTATATTGTGTTATAAATATTCTAATTACATTTACACTTTAATTTGCATTTATAAATTATTCTGTGACCAAATGGCGCCGCATACGTTTTTGTCACTAAGCCCTTTAATTCATAGTGATGCCGCCATAACAGCTTGGATATCCGGTGTCATCCGCCATAAGAGGTTTGCAGGTAGTTCTCCATGTGCAATACTTGGAAGTGTGTTTTTACGGTGTTAAAAAAGTGACTGAAAGGAGAACTCCAACCGAAATAAGTTTTTAGAAATGTCAAATATGTGTCAGAAGAGAACATCGATGAATTCTATGACCTGGGATCACCACCGAATTTCAGTATGAGGGGGCTGAGATCTTCCTTAGAGACCCCAAACCTATCCAAACTACCACTTTTGGAAAATGTTGCATTAAATTTCTGCTAAAAAAAATATCTGTGGTGCTAAATGTCATCTGCTCATCTGTATAGTATCAAAAATAAGTTGTGGATGGGTTTTCTCATGTTATGGTGAAAATGGTGTAACTTTATAACTTGAAACTTTTTTTAAGATCACTGTTTGTTGTCAGTGGATGAAAATATTCCTGTTAAATCTAGAGTCAGAACCTGTATGGATCTCGTCCTGCCTGCGTTTTATATACCTAAGGCCACATGCACACGTTCAGTATTTGGTCAGTATTTTACATCAGAATTTGTAAGCCGAAACCAGAAGTGGAACAATCAGAGGAAAAGTAGAATAGAAACACGTCACCACTTCTTCATTTATCACCCACTCCTGGTTTTGGCTTACAAATACTGATGTAAAATATTGACCAAATACTGAACATGTGAATGTGACCTAAAGGCTATGGGCATCTTCAAGGCATTTTTTTACTTAAATATATGCATTTTTAGCTAAAAATCATTTTTGCAATTGGGTTTCAATAGCAATTTTGCACAGTTGTGTACTGGCTGCAGAATGAGTTAGCTAAGAATCCGTCATTGAGCTCGTTCTGATAGGCGTTTGTAACTCTATCTACTTCTGCTGAATTATGGGCACATGAAGGTTGAGCTGAACTTTGTGGTCATAAATCAGCTGAGAGGAGCTCAGAAAAAGACAGAAAAAACTGTTACAAACTCCCGTCAGACCGAACTCACTGACACTTCGATAACTCATTCTGGAGCCAACAAATATTCATGGAAACAAAAGAGACTGCAAAAGCCAAACGGTGCAAAGCTTTTAATGAAACCCAATTGAAAAAATGATCATCAGCACAAAATACATGTATTGAGTAAAGAATTTGTCCCTCAAAGGTGTCCGCATCCTCTAATATCAATCTTATGGAGAGTCCTAATATTGGGGTAATCACACAGTGTCTATCAGATGTCTTTTTTGCACATGATGCTGTTTCTGGCTTTGGGTAAGAGGCACCTCTTCTTTATAGATGACCTTTTGTAATTCTTTCTTTTTAGACCTGCAATGAAAAAAATGATTGTTGAGTTTATGTACCTATACAGATACTAGGAGTACAGACTGATTGAGGAGTTTGAGACAGACACACACATGTATTATAATTTATATATATATATATATATATATATATATATATATATATATACAGTACAGACCAAAAGTTTGGACACATCTTCTCATTTAAAGATTTTTCTGTATTTTCATGACTATGAAAATTGTACATTCACACTAAAGGCATCAAAACTATGAATTAACACATGTGGAATTATATACTTAACAAAAAAGTGTGAAACAACTGAAAATATGTCTTATATTCTAGGTTCTTCAAAGTAGCCACCTTTTGCTTTGATGACTGCTCTGCACACTCTTGGCATTCTCTTGATGAGCGTCAAGAGGTAGTCACCGGAAATGGTCTTCCAACAATCTTGAAGGAGTTCCCAGAGATGCTTAGCACTTGTTGGCCCTTTTGCCTTCACTCTGCGGTCCAGCTCACCCCAAACCATCTTGATTGGTTTCAGGGCTGGTGACTGTGGAGGCCAGGTCATCTGGCGTAGCACCCCATCACTCTCCCTCTTGGTCAAATAGCCCTTACACAGCCTGGAGGTGTGTTTGGGGTCATTGTCCTGTTGAAAAATAAATGATGGTCCAACTAAATGCAAACCGGATGGAATAGCATGCCGCTGCAAGATGCTGTGGTAGCCATGCTGGTTCAGTATGCCTTCAATTTTGAATAAATCCCCAACAGTGTCACCACCAAAGCACCCCCACACAATCATACCTCTTCCTCCATGCTTCATGGTGGGAACCAGGCATGTAGAGTCCATTCGTTCACCTTTTCTGAGTCGCACAAAGACATGGTGGTTGGAACCAAAGATCTCAAATTTGGACTCATCAGACCAAAGCACAGATTTCTACTGGTCTAATGTCCATTCCTTGTGTACTTTAGCCCAAACAAGTCTCTTCTGCTTGTTGCCTGTCCTTAGCAGTGGGTTCCTAGCAGCTATTTTACCATGAAGACCTACTGCACAAAGTCTGCTCTTAACAGTTGTTGTAGAGATGTGTCTGCTGCTAGAACTCTGTGTGGCATTGACCTGGTCTCTAATCTGAGCTGCTGTTAACCTGCGATTTCTGAGGCTGGTGACTCGGATAAACTTATCCTCAGAAGCAGAGGTGACTCTTGGTCTTCCTTTCCTCATGTGAGCCAGTTTCTTTGTAGCGATTGATGGTTTCTGCAACTGCACTTGGGGACACTTTCAAAGTTTTCCCAATTTTTCGCACTGACTGACCTTCATTTCTTAAAGTAATGATGGCCACTCATTTTTCTTTACTTAGAATTTGTATTATGGCAAGAAAAAAGCAGCTAACAGTCTATTCAGTAGGACTATCAGCTATGTATCCACCAAACTTCTGCACAACACAACTGATGGTCCCAACCCCATTTATAAGGCAAGAAATCCCACTTATTAAACCTGACAGGGCACACCTGTGAAGTGAAAACCATTTACGGTGACTACCTCTTGAAGCTCATCAAGAGAATGCCAAGAGTGTGCAAAGCAGTCATCAAAGCAAAAGGTGGCTCCTTTGAAGAACCTAGAATATAAGACATATTTTCAGTTGTTTCACACTTTTTTGTTAAGTATATAATTCCACATGTGTTAATTCATAGTTTTGATGCATTCAGTGTGAATGTACAATTTTCATAGTCATGAAAATACAGAAAAATCTTTAAATGAGAAGGTGTGTCCAAACTTTTGGTCTTTACTGTATATATATAATTTTTTTATTTTTTTTCATATATATTGTCAGGGAGATATTAAGAAAGTATTAACCATTTCTCCCCAAGCCCCTCGTCACCCCTCCCTTATCCACCATTTGTCACAAGAGGAGAGCTGTCTGTCAAGAGTATGGGAGGAAGGTACCCATAGCCTGGCAGAGGTGTGGGAAAAATGTATCCTGAACCGGTCAGGGTGATCGGAAAGCTGGATCCCCAGTCGGTCAGAGTAGTGGGCCAGTTGGGTCCACGGCTTGTCAGATCAGCAGGGAGGGTGGGTCAGGAGGTGGGCTTAAGGGGTGACCTGTAAATCAGCCCCTACGCCACCTCAAAGAGGGGGAGATGTCAGGGAGATATTAAGAAAGTATTAACCATTTCTCCCCAAGCCCCTCGTCACCCCTCCCTTATCTACCATTTGTCACAAGGGGAGAGCTGAGAGCTCTGTCTGTATGCAATTAACACATGCCTGAGAAATGCCTTGTAGACAGAAGCCAGCCAAGAAGTGCTACAACCTAATTAAAATGCGAGGGTCCTTCTCCCTGGCAGAAGCAGGGGATGATTAGACACAGGATTGCGATAATTTACAGTGAGATGAGGAAAATGTACTGCCGAGCTTCAAAAGGAAATTTATAGTCAGGCCGGCACCGATACGGAATATGGAATATTATAAGTTCCATACATCCGATAATAATGGGACCCATATTTTTAGTGACAGGGTCAGCCAAGGAATAAGATGCTTATCTTTTTTGTAGCCATAATCCCCTCCAGGGGGCTGTGGCGCAAAAGTAACAAAATAGCAGATGCAACTACGCGATGCGTGGTCCCTACAGAAAGGCAAATTCATAACAGAAAAAATGGTGTTGCTTGCAAGCTTCTGTGAGCAACCAGGCATAAGTTATCGTGGAAGTTAGTTATTTTAATAAAAACATGAAGTGTGGAACCCAAGCCCACATGATGTCACCACAGGGGTGTGTGGGCAGATCTCCCATTAGGCATAAAAGAGCCAATGGAAGATTGATCCAGGTTCTTTGCCATGGGGGTATAGATACTATAAGCAAAGAATCGTTTTCGATAACGCTCAAATCGGGGAGCCCCTCCTCCACCTATGCTGATTTGTCCCTGCGAACTGTATAGAGTAAGTTTCCTCTTTAATCCTTATTAATTTGTGTAACTGCCTATGTATTGTAATGTCTCCTTTGTAAAATCCTTGTATATATTTTTCCTAAACATTGCCTCCCTTCTGGATTAAATATAACATTTAATAGTCCTGTTTCTTTTGTCCTGTAATTGTTCCCTCCCCCGAAGCCATATATGCTACCAGAACTCAGGCGTCCGCCCAGGCCTGTATTATATTTCAAATCTGGAGGGTGGGGGCAGAGAATAATAATTGGGCTATTGTGAAGCTGACAGTGACCAAATGGGGGGGGGCGTGTACACATATTCCATGCGTTGGAATCCGGAGGTGTGACGCCATATGCTCACTGGTTGCTTGCCGATACCTACATAGGGAGTAGTGGGGATCGTATGCTCGCGGATCCCTGACAAAATCCTGACCGAGTGACGGCAACGGCGAGATATTGCGTGATGTCCCCGGTGTCGTCGCTGTGGAATCCCTGACAAATTGGTGGCAAGTGGTGGGATATTACAGAACATCAGTGGCTGGATTGAACAATCATTCCTGTCACTGAAAACTTGCACGGTTCTTGCGCAGAGTTTTAGGAAATCAGACTCAGTGTTTTAATATTTTTTTTATCTGGGACATTACTATATGTGTAGCAGTTGCATCCCCTTCCCTTCTCTTGTTTTTCTGTCCTATCTTTTATTTGGCAATAATGGCTACACCTGGAGAGCCCTGGTATCACCAGCAGTAAGAGGACACATTCACTGCTCTCTGTGAGCTGAGACAGATTGACCCCATGGGCAAAAACAAGGCCCAAATGATTGCTGAACTGTTGCAAAGTGCTGCAGAGCACGTCCGACAGCAGAGACCTGATGATGGGGCGGCCAGTCAAGGCCCGGATGGCGCTGATGCAGGGGTCCCACCTGTGATCGCCAGCCAGACCCGCAGCCAAGGTAGTGTGGACCCCCACCTGCAGAAGGCCTTGGAGCAGCTTGCCGCTGACGATCGTGAGGGATGACTGCAGCTAATCCTGAAATTCCAGGAGCGAGCAGAGCAACGAGCCAAAAGTGACCGAGAGGAGCGACAGGCCCAGGCTGAGAGAGCTGAGCGACAGGCCCAAACTGACCGACAGCACCAGCTGGAGCTAGCCTGGATCCAGAAGGAGCCATTCTCCACACAGACCCGTGAGTCCAACAGCACCAACGGCTTTAAACCCTGTCTTGAGCATTTTCTTGTAATGGAGAAGGACAGAGACTTGGACATATTTCTACGAGGGTTTGAAAAAGCCTGCAGACAGCATCAGCGGCCTGCCGACCTGTGGGCAAGGTACTTAACTGCAGGGCTCAGAGGAAAAGCTCTGGAGGTGTTTGCTTCTCTCCCTCGATAACACGATGGAGACTTTGAGGCTGTCAAGCAGGCCCTGATAAAAAAGTACCAGTTGACTCCGGAGGTTTACTGGAAAAAGTTCAGAGTCCTCCAACGTGGGCCATATGATAGCTACAGTGATGTGATGTATGGGCTCAGGACCAACTTTGAGCAGTGGGTCCGAGGACTGTTAGTCACCACCTTTGAGGACCTGAAGGATCTGATGGTGAAGGACCAGTTTCTTCGTCTTTGCCCAGTGGAAGTGGACAGTTTGTGCTGGACCTGGAGCCAGGAGAGGCCACCAAGGCAGCCCAGATCACAGATACCTATGAGACCAACCGCACACCAGAGGTGCGGAAGCCAGCCGCCATCAGCTGCAAGGGGGGTAAGCCTACAACCACCCCCAGTGTTGCAGCCAGCCAGCCCTCAGCGGGTTCTGCCCCATCTGCCAGCACCTGGACTGCATTTGACTCCCGTAAGTGCTATACTTGTGACCAAATGGGTCACATCAGCCTAGTCTGCCCGGAGAGGCAGAAGATAGACCTCACACCTGAGGCCTCAGGGCCTACTGCAGCCATTCTTTTTGTGGTTGGGGTGGTTGGCAAGGCCCGGGAGAACTGACAACTGGTTACTGTGGGCAACACCGTTACTGTGGGCCTTAAGGGCACTGGCGTAGAACGTACACTCATCCGCCCTGAGTTCGTGTTACCAGAGGAATTCATTCCGGAGAAAACCCTGACTGTTACCGTGGTTGGGGGTGTTCGCTGTCCCATACCGATGGTTCGAGTTTTCCTGGACTGGGTGTGGGGAGGGGGTTAAGGGAAGTGGGGGTGTCGGAGAATCTCCCCACTAATGTGCTATTGGGAACTGATCTGAGAGGGTTGGTTGCCCGATATGTTCCTGACAACCTTCCCAGATCTAATATGTCATATAATGCCACTGTCAAAAATGTCAATGTGTTGTGTAATAAAAGTATGTGTTGTGGTAAAGGGGAACTCAGCCACCTCACACCGCGGGGTGATGCTGCTGAGGATCCCCTAAAACGAGTCAGCATAAGTGCTAGGGGCAAGGGGGCAGGCATGGACACCAGAAAGCAGGTCGTCTCATGCAGGTGACCAGGGTCACGCCAGATGGTGACATGGTCGGTGGTAGCTGCCCCATGACTAGCACGGCTCCAGGGGTAACGGGAAAGGACGGGGAGAAACCCGGGGATCATAGGGAAATGTCAGGGAGATATTAAGAAAATATTAACCATTTTTCCCCAAGCCCCTCATCACCCCTCCCTTATTCACCATTTGTCACAAGAGGAGAGCTGAGAGCTCTGTCTGTATGCAATTAACACACGCCTGAGAAATGCCTTGTAGACAGATGCCAGCCAAGAAGTGCTACAACCTAATTAAAATGCGAGGGTACTTCTCCCTGGCAGAAGCAGGGGATAATTAGACACAGGCTTGCGATAATTTACAGTGAGATGAGGAAAATGTACTCCCGAGCTTCAAAAGGAAATCTATAGTCAGGCTGGCACCGATAAGGAATATGGAATATTGTAAATTCCATACGTCCAATAATAATGGGACCCATATTTTTAGTGACAGGGTCAGCCAAGGAACAAGATGCTTATTTTTTCATAGCCATAATTCCCTCCAGGGGGCTGTGGCGCAAAAGAAAAAAATAGCAGATCGCAAGTACACCATGCATGGTCGCTACGGAAATGCAAATTCATAATGGAAAAAATGGCGCCACTTGCAAGCTTCTGCGAGCAAGCAGGGATAAGTTATGGCGGAAGTTAGTTATTTTAATAAAAACATGAAGGGTGGAGCCCGAGCCCACATGATGTTACCACAGGGGTGTGTGGGCAGATCTCCTTTTAGGCATAAAAGAGCCAACGGAAGATTGATCCAGGTTCTGTGCCAGGGGGTATAGATACTATAAACAACGGATCGCATTCGATAATGCTCAAATCGGGGAGCCCCTCCTCCACCTATGCTGATTCGTTCCTGCGAACTGTATAGAGTAAGTTTCCTCTTTAATCCTTATTATTTTGTGTAACGGCCTATGTATTGTATTGTCTCCTTTGTAACATCCTTGTATATATTTTTCCTAAACACTGCCTCCCTTTTGGATTAAATATAAAATTTAATAGTCCTGTTTCTTTTGTCCTGTAATTGTTCCCTCCCCCGAAGCCATATATGCTACCAGAACGCAGGCATCCGCCCAGGCCTGTATTATATTTCAAATCTGGAAGGTGGTGGCAGAGAATAATAATTGGGCTATCGTGAAGCCGGCAGTGACCATACGGGGGGCGTATACACATATTCCATGCGTTGGAATCCGGAGGTGTGACACCATATGCTCACTGGTCGCTTGCCGATACCTACATAGGGAGTAGTGGGGATCGTGTGCTCACGGATCCCTGACCAAATCCTGACCGAGTGACGGCAACGGCGAGATATAGAGTGGTCTCCCCGGTGTTGTCGCTGTGGAATCCCTGGCATATATATATAATTGAATTTTTCAAATTATATATATATATATGTATATATATATACAGTACAGACCAAAAGTTTGGACACACCTTCTCATTTAAAGATTTTTCTGTATTTTCCTGACTATGAAAATTGTACATTCACACTGAATGCATCAAAACTATGAATTAACACATGTGGAATTATATACTTAACAAAAAAGTGTGAAACAACTGAAACTATGTCTTATATTCTAGGTTCTTCAAAGTAGCCACCTTTTGCTTTGATGACTGCTTTGCACACTCTTGGATTCTCTTGATGAGCTTCAAGAGGTAGTCACCGGAAATGGTTTTCACTTCACAGGTGTGCTCTGTCAGGTTTAATAAGTGGGATTTCTTGCCTTATAAATGGGGTTGGGACCATCAGTTGTGTTGTGCAGAAGTCTGGTGGATACACAGCTGATAGTCCTACTGAATAGACTGTTAGAATTTGTATTATGGCAAGAAAAAAGCAGCTAAGTAAAGAAAAACGAGTGGCCATCATTACTTTAAGAAATGAAGGTCAGTCAGTCAGAAAAATTGGGAAAACTTTGAAAGCGTCCCCAAGTGCAGTTGAAAAACCATCAAGCGCTACAAAGAAACTGGCTCACATGAGGACCGCACCAGGAAAGGAAGACCAAGAGTCACCTCTGCTTCTGAGGATAAGTTTATCCGAGTCACCAGCCTCAGAAATCGCAGGTTAACAGCAGCTCAGATTAGAGACCAGGTCAATGCCACACAGAGTTCTAGCAGCAGACACATCTCTACAACAACTGTTAAGAGTAGACTTTGTGCAGCAGGCCATCATGGTAAAATAGCTGCTAGGAAACCACTGCTAAGGACAGGCAACAAGCAGAAGAGACTTGTTTGGGCTAAAGAACACAAGGAATGGACATTAGACCAGTGGAAATTTGTGCTTTGGTCTGATGAGTCCAAATTTGAGATCTTTGGTTCCAACCACCGTGTCTTTGTGCGACGCAGAAAAGGTGAACGGATGGACTCTACATGCCTGGTTCCCACCGTGAAGCATGGAGGAGGAGGTATGATGGTGTGGGGGTGCTTTGCTGGTGACACTGTTGGCGATTTATTCAAAATTGAAGGCATACTGAACCAGCATGGCTACCACAGCATCTTGCAGAGGCATGCTATTCCATCCGGTTTGCGTTTAGTTGGACCATCATTTATTTTTCAACAGGACAATGACCCCAAACACACCTCCAGGCTGTGTAAGGGCTATTTGACCAAGAAGGAGAGTGATGGGGTGCTACGCCAGATGACCTGGCCCCGCCCGACAGTCACCAGACCTGAACCAAATCGAGATGGTTTGGGGTGAGCTGGACCGCAGAGTGAAGGCAAAAGGGCCAACAAGTGCTAAGCATCTCTGGGAACTCCTTCAAGATTGTTGGAAGACCATTTCCGGTGACTACCTCTTGAAGCTCATCAAGAGAATGCCAAGAGCGTGCAAAGCAGTCATCAAAGCAAAAGGTGGCTACTTTGAAGAACCTAGAATATAAGACATATTTTCAGTTGTTTCACACTTTTTTGTTAAGTATATAATTCCACATGTGTTAGTTCATAGTTTTGATGCCTTCAGCGTGAATGTACAATTTTCATAGTCATGAAAATACAGAAAAATCTTTAAATGAGAAGGTGTGTCCAAACTTTTGGTCTGTACTGTATATATATATATAATGTAAATGTGCATGTAAAAAGTTTACTTAAATGCATGTTTTTAATGCTAAAAAAAAAATTTTTGCAATTTGGCTTTTTTCGAAAACATTTGCACCATTTTTGGCTTTGTTGCCCAACACATTCTACTTTAGTGGGGGTGTAAGTCAGCTGAGAGGATCTCAGAAAAGACAGAGACAAGAGTTAGAAATGCTCCCACTGGACCATCAGAATGAGCTCACTGACAGATTCTCGGTTAACCCATTCTGCAGCCAGCCATACACAGAGGCTATAGAAGACCAATGTTGCAAAATTTTTAATGAAACTCAATTCTAAAAATTATTTTTAGCCAAAAAAAACCCATACAAATAAGTAAGAAAAAAGTTGTCACCAACTTCTTTTAGACTATTACTTCCATTTACTTTGCATAAAGTTCAAGGGAAACCTCATGTGGTCCACTACCATTACGTAGACCGGTACCGAGTAAAGAGCATTTTTTGGGGCGTGGTAACCTTACCTGGCTTCCACTTCTTCTATAGTATCTGGTAATTGTTGGTTGGATGTTTCATTTAAAAATACTGCCGCAGTCCCAGATATAATGGCAGCAACGCCATAGATAGCAGGGGGGAAAATAGGAGAAATCTCCGAGAGCATCAACACAAGAGGGGCCACCATGGAGCCTGCTCGAGCTTTCATGCCAACAACTCCCAACCCAGTCTGTCTGCAAGAGAGAAGAAGGACAAGGATTAGCGGCAGCATGAATCCAAGTATTACAATGCTGGATTCTCACTGGGCAAAAGAGAATGTAGCCTCACCAAGGCTGCCATGTGCGCTATTGATGAATGCCTGACATTACCTAATTACTGTAGGAAACAGCTCGCTTGAGTATATGTAAGCACAGCAAAATGATGAGGCCAGAGCACCTTTGCCAAACACGGCCAATACTAGCCGTGCCATCTTCACCTCTGAAAAAGAGAAATTGCATTGAAATAATTAGAATAAATTTTAAAAAAAAAAGCACTAACCTGATATCCCTGATAAAAGGTGCACGGAAACTATTGGACTGCACTCGGATGACATCTGAGTGCAGTCCGATTTCCAAGGTCTCACAAACTGGAGAAATTTTTTTCGACATCTTCTCCTCATCCGAGAGCATCGGATCACACTGATCAAACTCTGATCAGGATGTGATTTGCATAATAGACCCCATGAGAGAATGTCTGGTCATCTGCTCCTGTCCTTAGAATAGGCTATCAATATCATTGGTGTATTTTCAACCACCTTAAAAACCAGCTGTCAATCAAAGTACCTTGGAGTGATGACAGAGTAGTGATCGGTGACTGTAACTGCTTTCTGCACCGCCCCGATGGCTGGAAGAGATCGGCTCCTGGGAGAATAAAATTTCATCTTCTCCCTGTAGCCGCAGCTCCAGACATGATTTAACATGATAGTGTTTTTGGAGGTGACAGATTCCCTTTAACAAGGAATTACCATACTAAGACCGATTTCACAGCTCTGACTTTCACAGTCCGAGTACAGACCATGATGTCCGAACCGGTTTGAGCATATATAAAGGCTGTCGAGCTTGAGAGTGGCAAACCCGGACATTACAGTCTGGACTCAAAAATCAGATGTATGAAATCAGCCTAAAGAAAGCAATAATTATAACTGATCAATAACAGCAGCTTCTTGACATATAGCAAATACAGATTTTTTTCTACAGTGCTTAAATAAAAAATAATACTGGGAAATTATAGTGAAAAAAGCAAAAATGTAGCCATTCTTGAAGTTGGATTTTACAAGCTAGAAATGTTAAATACCAGAATGCAGAACTTTAACATAAATGATAGATAATTTCACCTTGAGGTACAAAGGCATTACACAGCAACGCTACACCAGCCAGTATCATGGAAGCAGACTGCGTCACTCGTCGCCCAGTACAGCTCATTAGGATGGCACCAATCAGCTTAGATGGCAAATCAATGGCTCCAAAGAGAAATTGCAACAGGAAAATATTAACACCAAAATTTTGTAAGTCCATGCCAAGACCGTAAAACGCAAAACTAGTGGAAAACCTGAAAGAAGCAGAGTGATAGCACATCTGAGATAAATAATATAATATCTATCTATCTATCTATATACAGTTGAAACCAGAAGTTTACATACACTATATAAAAAAGACACATCTGCATGTTTTTCTCAATATCTGACATGAAATCAGAATAAACCTTTCCCGTTTTAGGTCAATTAGAATTACCATAATTTTTAATATTTGCCAATTGCCAGAATAATGAGAGAGAATGTTTTAAGGCATTTTTATTACTTACTGCAAAGTCAAAAGTTTACATACATTTCATTAGTATTTGGTACCATTGCCCTTAAACTGAATGACTTGGGTCAAACGTTTGGGATATCCTTCCACAAGCTTCTCACAATAGTTGGTCGGAATTTGGGCCCATTGCTCCTGACAAAACTGGTGTAACTGATCCAGGTTTGTAGGTCGCCTTGCTCGCACCTGCCTTTTCAGCTTTTCCCATACATTTTCAATAGGATTGAGATCAGGGCTTTGAGATGGCCACTCCAAAACATTGACTTTTTTATCCTTAAGCCACTTTGTTACCATTTTGGCAGTATGCTTCGGGTCATTGTCCATTTTGAAGAACCATTTCCTCCAAAGCTTTAACTTCCTGGCTGATGTCTTGAGATGTTGCTTCAGTAATGCCCCATAATCTTCTTTTCTCGTGATGCCATCTATTTTGTGAAGTGCACCAGTCCTTCCTGCAGCAAAACAACCCCACAACATGATGCTGCCACCCCTATGTTTCACAGTTGGGATGCTATTCTTAAGCTTCCAAGCTTCTCCCTTTTCCCTCCAAATGTAATGATGGTCATTATGCCCAAAAAGTTAAATTTTAATTTCATCAGACCACAGGACATGTCTCCAAAAATTAAGGTCTTTGTTCCTGTGTGCATTTGCAAACATTAATCTGGCTTTTTTATGTTTCTTTTGGAGTAATGACTTCTTCCTGGCAGAGTGGCCTTTCATCTCATGTTGATACAGTACTCAATTCACTGTGGATATTGACACAATCTTACCAGCTTCCACCATCATCTTCACAAAGTCTTTTGCTTTTGTCCTTGGGTTGATATGCACACGTCGGACCACAGCATGTTCATCTCTGGGACACAGAACCCGTCTCCATCCTGAGCTGTATCATGGCTGGACAGTCCCATCTTGATTGTACTGGCGTATAATTGTATGTACAGATGAATGAGGCACCTTCAGGTATCTTGAAATTGTACCCAAGGATGAGCCAGACTTGTGCAAGTCTACAATTTTCTTCCTGATATCTTGGCTCATTTATTTAGACTTTCCCATGATGCTACACAAAGAAGCAGTGTGTTTCAGGTGTGCATTAAAATACATTCACAGGTGTGTCTCTAATTAACTCAGATATTGTCAAAAAACCTATCGGAAGCTTCCAAACACATGGCATCATCATATGGGTAGTCGAGAATTGTTTAAAGGCATAGTAATCTTAGTGTATGTAAACTTTTGACTTTGCAGTAAGTAATAAAAATGTCTTAAAACATTCTCTCTCTCTCTCTCATTATTCTGGCATTTGGCAAATATTAAAAAATTATGGTAATCCTATACAGTATATAAATATATATATATATATATATATATATATATGTGTACATATATACAGTGCCTACAAGTAGTATTCAACCCCCTGCAAATTTAGCTGGTTTGATAAGATGCAAATAAGTTAGAGCCTTCAAACTGCAAACGAGAGTAGGTTTTATGAACAGAAGCATAAATCTTACAAACCAAAAAGTTATGTTGCTCAGTTGAATTTTATTAAATTTTAAACATAAAAGTGTGGGTCAATTATTATACAACCCCTATGTTTAATATTTTGTGGAATAACCCTTGTTTGCAATTACAGCTAATAATCGTCTTTTATAAGACCTGATCAGGCCGGCACAGGTCTGTGGAGTTATCTTGGCCCACTCCTCCATGCAGATCTTCTCCAAGTTATCTAGGTTCTTTGGGTGTCTCATGTGGACTTTATTCTTGAGCTCCTTCCACAAGTTTTCAATTGGGTTAAGGTCAGGAGACTGACTAGGCCACTCCAACACCTTGACTTTTTCCCTATTGAACCAGGCCTTGGTTTTCTTGGCTGTGTGCTTTGGGTCGTTGTCTTGTTGGAAGATGAAATTATGACCCATCTTAAGATCCTTGATGGAGGAGCGGAGGTTCTTGGCCAAAATCTCCAGGTAGGCCGTGCTATCCATCTTCCCATGGATGCGGACAAGATGGCCAGGCCCCTTGGCAGAGAAACAGCCCCACAGCATGATGCTGCCACCACCATGCTTGACTGTAGGGATGGTATTCTTGGGGTCGTATGCAGTGCCATCCAGTCTCCAAACGTCACGTGTGTGGTTGGCACCAAAGATCTCGATCTTGGTCTCATCAGACCATAGAACCTTGAACTAGTCTGTCTCAGAGTCCTCCAAGTGATCATGAGCAAACTGTAGACGAGCCTTGACATGACGCTTTGAAAGTAAAGGTACCTTACGGGCTGTCTGGAACGGAGACCATTGCGGTGGAGTACGTTACTTTTGGTATTGACTGAAACCAATGTCCCCACTGCCATGAGATCTTCCCGGAGCTCCTTCCTTGTTGTCCTTGGGTTAGCCTTGACTCTTCGGACAAGCCTGGCCTCGGCACGGGAGGACACTTTCAAAGGCTGTCCTGGCCGTGGAAGGCTAACAGTAGTTCCATAAGCCTTCCACTTACGGATGATGCTCCCAACAGTGGAGACAGGTAGGCCCAACTCCTTGGAAAGGGTTTTGTACCCCTTGCCAGCCTTGTGACCCTCCACGATCTTGTCTCTGATGGCCTTGGAATGCTCCTTTGTCTTTCCCATGTTGACCATGTCTGAGTGCTGTTCACAAGTTTGGGGAGGGTCTTAAATAGTCAGAAAAGGCTGGCAAAAGAGATCTTTAATCCACACATGTGAAGCTCATTATTCTTGGTGCCTGAACTACTTCTTAATACTTTAGGGGGACCAAACAGAATTCTTGTGGTTTGAGGGGTTGAATAATAAATGACACTCTGAATTAACTTTTTACGTTTAAAAAAAAAAAAAAAAAAATTGCTGCAGTGCATTTCCCACTTCCAGGCTGATCTACAGTACAAATGTCACAATGCCAAGTTAATTCCGCATGTGTCAACCAGCTAAATCTGCAGGGGGTTGAATACTACTTGTAGGCACTGTATATACACTGTGTGCAGAATTATTAGGCAAGTTGTATTTTAGAGGATTATTTTTATTATTGATCAACAACTATGTTCTCAATCAACCCAAAAGACTCATAAATATCCAAGCTTAATATTTTTGGAAGTTGGAGTGGGTTTTTTTTTAGATTTGGCTATCTTAGGAGGATATCTGTTTGTGCAGGTAACTATTACTGTGCAGAATTATTAGGCAACTTAATAAAAAACAAATATAATCCCATCTCATTTGTTTATTTTCACCAGGTAAACCAATATCAGTGCACAAAATTTAGAAATAAACATTTCTGACATGCAAAAACGAAAACCAAAAAATTAGTGATCAGTATAGCCACCTTTCTTAATGATGACACTCAACAGCCTTCCATCCATAGATTCTGTCAGTTGCTTGATCTGTTTTCGATCAACATTGCGTGCAGCAGCCACCACAGCCTCCCAGACACTGTTCCGAGAGGTGTACTGTTTTCCCTCCCTGTAGATCTCACATTTTATGATGGACCACAGGTTTTCTATGGGGTTCAGATCAGGTGAACAAGGGGGCCATGTCATTATTTTTTCTTCTTTTAGACCTTTACTGGCCAGCCACGCTGTGGAGTAGTTGGTTGCATGTGATGGAGCATTGTCCTGCATGCAAATCATGTTTTTCTTGAACGATACCGACTTCTTTCTGTACCACTGCTTGAAGAAGTTGTCTTCCAGAAACTGGCAGTAGGTCTGGGAGTTGAACTTCACTCCATCCTCAACCCGAAAAGGTCCCACAAGTTCATCTTTGATGATACCAGCCCATACCAGTACCCAGGGTCGGACTGGGGTGTCTGGGGCCCATAGGGAGAACTGACTCTAGGGGCCCACCTACAGCCATATGAAAATATCTGTTATCCGCTATCCCCGTTATAGTGGAGCATTGACTGGCGGCTCCTGCACATCTATTGTGCGACACTAACTGGGATGTACAATTACTGTAGTTTGCATTAAAGGGCTTCTTTGGTTAAAATAAGTTATCAGCGATCCATGGGCTCTACAGGATCGGTGATCACTTATTGATCGTTTGGGTCCGAACATTGGAAAACACACCTATCGGAAGAATGGGGAAGTTTTATCCCTGACAGGACACTTATCCCCATTTTAATATGCAGCGACAGGTGGGACGTCTGACCGCAGCTCCATTCATTCTCTTGGGGGGCTTCCAAAAAAGAGCAGCGCACACAGCCACTGAAGGAATGAATGGACCAGTGGTCGCATCTCACATGCCGCTCCAGTCTAATGGGGAGAAAAGCTCCACATTCTGCCCATTGTGTCCCAGCAGTCAGACCCCCACCAATCAATATTATCACTGATCCTGTGGAGGGAGGATTGCTTGTTTTCACCGGAGAACCCCTGTAAGAGCATCTCTGCCGCTCTGGTCCAAGTATTTAATCTCTAAAGCCACGGCCCCACTATCAGTATTTGGTCAGTATCCGGTCAGTATTTTCTTTTCAGGAGTGGGAGCCAAAACCAGGTGAGGAAAAATCAGAGAAAAGGTAGAATAGAAACAAGTCACCAATTCTGCATTTATCACCCACTACTTGATTTGGCAGCGACTCCTGAGAAAAAATACTAACCAAATACTAATGGTGGGGCTGTGGCCTAATGGAAAAAAATATTTTCCTAGTTAATATCAGCAAGAACAAAATGACCGCCATACACAACACAGTTCACTATATCAACACCAATAATACCACATACAAAAGGGACAAATATCGCCACACCATGACTAGATCACATATTACCACCACAAAGTGACCGAATAATACCACATACAAGGAACAAATATGGCCACACCATGACCAGACCACATATTACCACCCCAAAGTGACCAAATACTACAATACTGATCATGAATACAAACCACAATACTAACAACCCTGTTATTACCACCAGCGACATTATACACAGGAGCTCTGTATATAGTGTCAGTGTACAGGTAACACAGTGATCACCAGTGACATTATATACAGGAGCTCTGTATGTAGTGTCATTGTACAGGTAATACAGTGATCACCAGTGATATTATACACAGGAGCTCTGTATATTGTGTCAGTGTACAGGTAACACAGTGATCACCAGTGACATTATAAACAGCAGCTCTGTATATAGTGTACAGGTAATACAGTGGTCACCAGTGACATTATACACAGAAGCTCTGTATATAGTGTATACGTAATACAGTGATCACCAGTGACATACACAGGAGCTCTGTATATACTATACACACACGTGGTCAGAATTGTTGGTACCTCTCGTTTAATGAAAGAAAAACCCACAATGGTCACAGAAATAACTTGAATCTGACAAAAGTAATAATAAATTAAAAATCTATGAAAATGAAGAAATGAAAGTCAGACATTGCTTTTCTGCTACCACAGAATTTTAAAAGAAAATTAAACTCATGAAATAGGTCTGGAAAGAAATTATGGTACCCCTGAAAATAATGTGACAAAAGGGACATGTTAAATCAAGTTGTGTCCACTAATTAGCTTCACATTTGTCTACAATCTTGTAATCAGTCAGTGGGCCTGTATATAGGGCTACAGATACTCACTGTGAGGTTTGGTGACATGGTGTGTACCACACTCAACATGGACCAGAGGAAGCAAATGAAAGAGTTGTCTCAGGAGATTAGAAAGAAAATTATAGAAAAGCATGTTAAAGGTAAAGGTTATAAGACCATCTCCAAGCAGCTTTATGTTCCTTTGACTACAGTGTCATATATTATTCAGAAACTTAAGATCCATGGGACTGTAGCCAACCTCCCTGGACGTGGCCGCAGGAGGAAAATTGATGACAAATCAAAGAGACGGATAATATGAATGGTAACAGAAGAGTCCAGGAAAACTTCTAAAGAGATTAAAGGTGAACTTCAAGCTCAAGGAACATCAGTGTCAGATCGCACTATCCATCGTTGTTTGATCCAAAGTGGACTTCATGGGAGACGACCAAGGAGAACACCATTGTTGAAAAAAAAATAATAAAAAAGCCAGACTGGAATTTGCCAAACTACATGTTGACAAGCCACAAAGCTTCTGGGAGAATGTACTATGGACAGATGAGACAAAAATGGAAGTTTTTGGCAAGGCACAGCAGCTCTATGTTCACAGACGTAAAAATGAAGCATATCAAGAAAAGAACACTGTTCCTACTGTGAAACATGGGGGAGGCTGTTATGTTCTGGAGCTGCTCTGCAGCATCTGGCACAAGGTGTCTTGAATCTGTGCAGGGTACAATGAAATCTCAAGACTATCAAGGGATTCTAGTGAGAAATGTGCTGCCCAGTGTCAGAAAGCTTGGTCTCAGTCGCAGGTCATGGGTCTTGCAACAGGATAATGACCCAAGAATGGCTAAGAGGAAAACATTGGACTATTCTGAAGTGACCTTCTATGAGCCCTGACCTAAATCCTATTGAGCATCTTTGGAAAGAGCTGAAACATGTCGTCTGGAAAAGGCAACCTTCAAACACGAGACAACTGGAGCAGTTTGCTCATGAGGAGTCGGCCAAAATACCTGTTGAGAGGTGCAGAAGTCTCATTGACAGTTACAGGAATCGTTTGATTGCAGTGATTGCCTCAAAAGGTTGTTCAACAAAATATTAAGTTAAGAAGAACCATCATTTCTGTCCAGGCCGATTTCATGAGGTTAATTTTTTTTTTAAATTCCGTGGAAGCAGAAAAGCAATGTCTGACTTTCATTTGTTCATTTTCAAAAATTTGTAATTTATCAGATTCAAGTTATTTCTGTGACCATTGTGGGTTTTTCTTTCATGAAACGAGGGGTACCAACAATTTTGACCATGTGTGTAGTGTAAGTGTACATGTAATACACTGACTCACCAGTGACGTCTCTAGGTGAAGTCCTTCATCTTCGCTTTTCTTCTTCATCAGGTACAGACGGCCATCACTTCTTCCAGCCAGGAATCGTCTCTGCAGAAAATAACACACAGTTACCAATAACTGATCTCTTCTAGAGAATATTCCCACTTCCCCCCCCCCAGACTTCTACACTATACCAGTTGAAGAAAAAAAGCAACATAGCGCCATCCTGCACAGTAACAGGACCCCTCTTTTGTCCCATCCCATGGAAAACAGTTTCCTAAAAAGTAAATTATATTACAGAAGTAATAATGTAATAATAATAATTAGAATCTAAAGTAATAATGTTCCCCACTGGCCACCATAAACTAATAAAGTATGTTCCTCAATCTGGCCCCCAAACAGTAATTAAGTCCCTTGTCCAGCCAGGCACCCCCATATGTACCTTCTGGCCCCCATATGTCCAGGGTGGCCTCTCCATATATTTATCCTAGCCCACATGTATCGAGCCTGCCCTCCCCCCCATATATCCATCCTAGCCCCCCATGTGGCCAGCCTGCCCCCCCCACATATCCATCCTTGCCTCCATGTTTCCAGCCTGCCCCCCCATATATCCATCCTGGACTCCATATATCCATCCTGACACCCCCCCTACATATATCCCTTCTGGCCCCCATTTGTCCAGTGTGACCCCTCCATATATTTATCCTAGCACACCTGTATCGAGCCTGCCCCCTCCCATATACCCATCCTAGCTCCCCATTTGGCCAGCCTGCCCCCCCATATACATCCTTGCCTCCATGTTTCCAGCCTGCCCCCCATATATCCACCCTGGCCTCCATGTGTCCAACCTGCCCCCCCTACATATCCATCCTGGCCTCCATGTGTCCAGCCTGCCTCCTCATATATCCATCCTGCCCTTACCCCCTGCATATATCCATCCTGACACCTCCCATATATCCAGCGTGCCCCTCCATATATTTATGTTAACCCACGTGTATCGAGCCTGCCCCTCCACATATCCATCCTAGCCCCCCATGTGTCCAGCCTGTCCCCCCCCCCATATATCCATCCTGGCCTCCATGTGTTCAACCTGCCCCCCCATATATCCATCCTGGCCTCCATGTGTCCAGCCTGCCCCCCCATATATCCATCCTGGCCTCCATGTGTCCAGCCTGCCCCCCCATATATCCATCCTGGCCTCCATGTGTCCAGCCTGCCCCCATATACCCATCCTGCCCACCCCCCTTTGCCTGGGTCCAGCCAGGGTCCCCCCTTGTGTGTCCAGCCAGGCCCCCCCCTTGTGTGTCCAGCCAGGGCCCCCTCTTGTGTGTCCATCCAGGGCTCCTCCTTGTGTGTCCAGCCAGGGCCCCCCCTTGTGTGTCCAGCCAATGCCCCCCCTTGTGTGTCCATCCGGGCCCCCCCCTTGTGTGTCCAGCCAGGGTTCCCCCTTGCGTGTCCAGCCAGGGCCCCCCTTGTGTATCCAGCCAGGGCTCCTGCCTCATGTATCCAGCCAGGGCTCCCGCCTTGTGTGTCCAGCTTGGCCCCCCTCGTGTGTCCAGCTTGGCCCCCCCTTGTGTGTCCAGTCGGCTCCCCCTTGTGTGTCCAGCTGGGTCCCCCCTTGTGTGGCCTGCTGGGCTTCCCCTTGTGTGTCCAGCTGGGTCCCCCCTTGTGTGTCCAGCCAGGGGCCCAGACCATTACACACACACACACACCTCTTACCTTCCTGTGCTCCCGTGTGGTGTCCTCCTTCTCCTGAGTTGCGCGCCTCCTTCACAGCAGGCGCATGACGATGACGTCATACGCCGGCCGGCGAAGGGAGACGCGCAGCTTCAGCTGCTTCACTGGGACGTGCGCCGCGGTGGTTCAGGTAATGAACGCCGCGTGCGCGCGTCCCTGCATACACTATGCCTGCGCTTTTAAAGGGCCCGTGCCCCTTAAAACCGCAGGATTTTTTTTTTTTGCTCTCTTCTCCCCCCTCTCCTCTGCAGCAGGGGGCGGGGCCCACCGGGAAAATTCCCGGTATCCCGCCAGCCCAGACCGACCCTGCCAGTACCCCACCTCCACCTTGCTGGCGTCTGAGTCGGAGTGGAGTTCTCGGCCCTTTACAGATCCAGCCTCTGGCCCATCCATCTGGCCCATCAAGAGTCACTCTCATTTCATCAGTCCATAAAACCTTTGAAAAATCAGTCTTAAGATATTTCTTGGCCCATTCTTGACGTTTTATCTTATGTTTCTTGTTCAAATGTGGTCGTTTTTCAGCCTTCCTTACCTTGGCCATGTCCCTGAGTATCGCACATCTTGTGCTTTTTGATACCCCAGTAACGTTGCAGCTCTGAAATATGGCAAAACTGGTGGCGAATGGCATCTTGGCAGCTTCACGCTTGATTTTCCTCAATTCATGGGCAGTTATTTTGTGCCTTTTTTGGCCACCACGCTTCTTGCGACCCTGTTGGCTATTTGCCATGAAACGCTTGATTATTCGGTGATCACGCTTCAAAAGTTTGGAAATTTCAAGACTGCTGCATCCCTCTGCAAGACATCTCACAATTTTGGACTTTTCAGAGCCCGTCAAATCTCTCTTTTGACCCATTTTGCCAAAGGAAAGGAAGTTGCTTAATAATTAAGCACACCTTATATAGTCTATTGATGTCATTAGTCAACACCCCTCCTCATTACAGAGATGCACATCACCAGATTTACTTAATTGGTAGTTGGCTCTCAAGCCTATGCAGCTTGGAGGAGGACAACATGTATAAAAAGTATCAAAGTGATCAAAATACGCATTTGCCTAATAATTCTGCACGCGGTGTATATATATCTGTATGTATATATAGGATTACCATAATTTTTTAATATTTGCCAATATATATACAGTACAGACCAAAAGTTTGGACACACCTTCTCATTTAAAGATTTTTCTGTATTTTCATGACTTTGAAAATTGTACATTCACACTGAAGGCATCAAAACTATGAATTAACACATGTGGAATTATATACTTAACAAAAAAGTGTGAAACAACTGAAAATATGTCTTATATTCTAGGTTTGTCAAAGTAGCCACCTTTTGCTTTAATGATTGCTTTGCACACTCTTTGCATTCTCTTGATGAGCTTCAAGAGGTAGTCACCGGAAATGGTCTTCACTTCACAGGTGTGCCCTGCCAGATTTAATAAGTGGGATTTCTTGCCTTATAAATGGGGTTGGGACCATCAGTTGTGTTGTGTAGGTGGATACACAACTGATAGTCCTACTGAATAGACTGTTAGAATTTATATTATGGCAAGAAAAAAGCAGCTAAGTAAAGAAAAACGAGTGGCCATCATTACTTTAAGAAATGAAGGTCAGTCAGTCCGAGAAATTGGGCAAACTTTGAAAGTGTCCCCAAGTGCAGTTGCAAAAACCATCAAGCGCTACAAAGAAACTGGCTCACATGAGGACCGCCCCAGGAAAGGAAGACCAAGAGTCACCTCTGCTTCTGAGGATAAGTTTATCCGAGTCACCAGCCTCAGAAATCGCAGGTTAACAGCAGCTCAGATTAGAGACCAGGTCAATGCCACATAGAGTTCTAGCAGCAGACACATCTCTACAACAACTGTTAAGAGGACACTTTGTGCAGCAGGCCTTCATGGTAAAATAGCTGCTAGGAAACCACTGCTAAGGACAGGCAACAAGCAGAAGAGACTTGTTTGGGCTAAAGAACACAAGGAATGGACATTAGACCAGTGGAAATCTGTGCTTTGGTCTGATGAGTCCAAATTTGAGATCTTTGGTTCCAACCACCGTGTCTTTGTGCGACGCAGAAAAGGTGAACGGATGGACTCTACATGCCTGGTTCCCACCGTGAAGCATGGAGGAGGAGGTGTGATGGTGTGGGGGTGCTTTGCTGGTGACACTGTTGGGGATTTATTCAAAATTGAAGGCATACTGAACCAGCATGGCTACCACAGCATCTTGCAGCGGCATGCTATTCCATCCGGTTTGCTTTTAGTTGGACTATCATTTATTTTTCAACAGGACAACGACCCCAAACACCTCCAGGCTGTGTAAGGGCTATTTGACCAAGAAGGAGAGTGATGGGGTGCTACGTCAGATGACCTGGCCTCCACTGTCACCAGACCTGAACCCAATCGAGATGGTTTGGGGGTGAGTTGGACCGCAGAGTGAAGGCAAAAGGGCCAACAAGTGCTAAGCATCTCTGGGAACTCCTTCAAGATTGTTGGAAGACCATTTACGGTGACTACCTCTTGAAGCTCATCAAGAGAATGCCAAAAGTGTGCAAAGCAGTCATCAAAGCAAAAGGTGGCTACTTTGAAGAACCTAGAATATAAGACATATTTTCAGTTGTTTCACACTTTTTTGTTAAGTATATAATTCCACATGTGTTAATTCATAGTTTTGATGCCTTCAGTGTGAATGTACAGTTTTCAAAGTCATGAAAATACAGAAAAATCTTTAAATGAGAAGGTGTGTCCAAACTTTTGGTCTCTACTGTATATATATATTTACTACTACTCCTGGTCTGCAGAAGTGAGAAGCCTGTGAGATTGTTATTGCAAGATATGTGTGTCTGCCATATACTTGGTTTATAGTTTGCAATACACACAGTAATAAAATGGGTTTTGCATCTGAATATTAAATATATTTTACTTTTGATCTCTGGAGTTTGGCTTTAATGTGTGCAGTTCCCAGTTTGTTTTTTTGACTACAGTTCCTATGCTGACCACTAGATGGCACCATAACTCTATACAAGACATGAATTGGACTGCTTGCTGGGATTATAAAGCATCATTCTGAGGTTTGCATTGCTTTTTTATATTTGTGTGTTGTAAAGAAAACAAACTATAAAAAAAACTAAAAAAAAAATTGAAAACACATTAAAAATCCTGAGCGTTAGCGAAGGTTACTCACCAGACTAACATCAGACAGATTGTGACTTGGCGCATTCCTGCAGTGCGGACTAGGTCCAGGGGTGAATGAGCCTGCTTCGCACAACTCAGCTCAGACTGCATGTGAGCGATAAGAACCTGCAAAAATGTGTTGTATTTCTTAGGCCGTGTTCACATGTGATGTAAATGCTGCGGGTTTTTTTTCAGCAAAAAACGCAGCAGAAAAAAACACAGCATTTATGTTACGTGGGAACACGGTCTTAGTAAGTCTGTGACTTATACCACTATAAGCACTTAGTCCTTCATGAGACCTTAATGGGGTTGTCCAGGCTTGGGGCTAAAGTGTGCAGTCACTATGTGACTACAGACTTGTGAGTCCTTGCAGCGCACTGTCAGGATTCTCTGGTGCTGGGAGCGGGCAGTCATGTGAATGCAAGTATGTGATTTGCACACTTCCGGCCACAATCTGACTAGACGTGTCTGGCCTCACTCAATTCACTTGCAATGAGCAAGGCCGCCACATGTCTAATCGGCAAATCACATACTTGCGTTCACATGGCCGCACGCTCCCGACACCAGAGAATCTTGACATCGCGCCGTGAAGATTTACAAGTCTGAAGTCACATAGATTGACTGCAGACTTGAGCTTCAAGGCCGGAAAACCTTTAAGTTGAATGGGAATGTTTCATAAAAAATTAAAACAACCCTGCATCCTGTTACTGAACCTGCTGCCCGTTGCACTAAAGCAAAGATCGGTACAATGTGGACTAAGACCACGTTCACATGTTCAGTATTTGGTCAGTATTTTGCATCAGTGTCAGTCAAATCCAGAAAAAAATGCAGAAGTGGTGCACGAGTTTCTATTATGCAGTGCAAAACTTTTTTCTCAACTTTAATTTTTACTGCAGGAAGTGTCTATACGCAGATCTACATATAAATAACTGGTGCACTCGTAGAATTGTATTTCATAGAACCATAGAATGTTAGAGTTGGAGGGGACCTCCGGGGTCATCGTGTCCATCCCCATGCTCAATGAAGGATTCACTAAACCATCTCAGACAGATGTCTGTCCAGCCTCTGTTTGAAGACGTCCATTGAAGGGGAACTCACCACCTCTCGTGGCAGCCTGTTCCACTCATTGATCCCCCTCACTGGCAAAAAGTTTTTTCTAATATCTAATCTGTGTCTCCTCCCATTCAGTTTCACTCCATTGCTTTTTGTGTTTCCATGTGCAAATGAGAATAAGGATAATCCCTTTACACTGTGGCAGCCCTTCATATATCACAGTGTAGAGCAGGGGTCTCAAACACGAGGCCCGAGAGCCGCATGCAGCCCCTGAGGCTGCTTCATGCGGCCCGCAGGCACCGGAGCCCACGTAATGATTGTGGCCTGGTCCAGAGGGCCATCGAAGTCAGTGATTCTTTTCAGTTGAATGTTTTACAAGTTAGGGACCAGCATGGGCCATTACTTCAAGATGGGGACCAGGATGGGCACATTACTACAAGATGGGGACCAGGATGGGCACATTACTACAAGATGGGAACCAGGGTGAGCACATTACAAGATGGAAACCAGGATGGGCACATTACTACAAGATGGGAACCAGGGTGAGCACATTACAAGATGGGGACCAGGATGGGCATATTACTACAAGATGGGAACCAGGATGAGCACATTACAAGATGGGGACCAGGATGGGCACATTACTACAAGATGGGAACCAGGGTGAGCACATTACAAGATGGGGACCAGGATGGGCATATTACTACAAGATGGGAACCAGGATGAGCACATTACAAGATGGGGACCAGGATGGGCATATTACTACAAGATGGGGACCAGGATGGGCACATTACTACAAGATGGGAACCAGGATGAGCTCATTACAAGATGGAAACCAGGATGGGCACATTACTACAAGATGGGGACCAGGATGGGCACATTACTACAAGATGGGAACCAGGATGAGCACATTACAAGATGGGAACCAAGATGGGCACATTACTACAAGATGGGAACCAGGATGAGCACATTACAAGATGGGGACCAGGATGGGCATATTACTACAAGATGGGGACCAGGATGGGCACATTACTACAAGATGGGGACCAGGATGGGCACATTACTACAAGATGGGAACCAGGGTGAGCACATTACAAGATGGGGACCAGGATGGGCATATTACTACAAGATGGGAACCAGGATGAGCACATTACAAGATGGGGACCAGGATGGGAACATTACTACAAGATGGGAACCAGGGTGAGCACATTACAAGATGGGGACCAGGATGGGCATATTACTACAAGATGGGAACCAGGATGAGCACATTACAAGATGGGGACCAGGATGGGCATATTACTACAAGATGGGGACCAGGATGGGCACATTACTACAAGATGGGAACCAGGATGAGCTCATTACAAGATGGAAACCAGGATGGGCACATTACTACAAGATGGGGACCAGGATGGGCACATTACTACAAGATGGGAACCAGGATGAGCACATTACAAGATGGGAACCAAGATGGGCACATTACTACAAGATGGGAACCAGGATGAGCACATTACAAGATGGGGACCAGGATGGGCATATTACTACAAGATGGGGACCAGGATGGGCACATTACTACAAGATGGGGACCAGGATGGGCACATTACTACAAGATGGGAACCAGGGTGAGCACATTACAAGATGGGGACCAGGATGGGCATATTACTACAAGATGGGAACCAGGATGAGCACATTACAAGATGGGGACCAGGATGGGCATATTACTACAAGATGGGGACCAGGATGGGCACATTACTACAAGATGGGAACCAGGATGAGCTCATTACAAGATGGAAACCAGGATGGGCACATTACTACAAGATGGGGACCAGGATGGGCACATTACTACAAGATGGGAACCAGGATGAGCACATTACAAGATGGGAACCAGGATGGGCACATTACTACAAGATGGGAACCAGGATGAGCACATTACAAGATGGGGACCAGGATGGGCATATTACTACAAGATGGGGACCAGGATGGGCATATTACTACAAGATGGGGACCAGGATGGGCACATTACTACAAGATGGGGACCAGGATGACCTCATTACAAGATGGAGACCAGGATGGGCACATTACTACAAGATGGGGACCAGGATGGGCACATTACTACAAGATGGGAACCAGGATGAGCTCATTACAAGATGGGGACCAGGATGGGCATATTACTACAAGATGGGGACCAGCATGGGAACATTACTACAAGATGGGGACCGGGATGGGCACATTACTACAAGATGGGGACCAGGATGGGAACATTACTACAAGATGGGAACCAGGATGAGCACATTACAAGATGGGGACCAGGATGGGCATATTACTACATTGTAATGGAAGTTACGTACTTGAATATTTTATAAAGAAGCATTTGAATACAATTTTACAAGTGCACCACTTATTTATCTGAAGTTTGATAATTTAGATTTATGGAGAGAGCCTTATTGGAGCACCTTTTGCAAGATGAAACCCTGTATATACACTGATCTATTCACTGCTGGTAAATGGCCCAAGGACTGGACAAGATCTGTGTTTATTTCTATTCTAGAAGGGAGATGCTACCGACTGGACTATTGCGCTCATATCCAGGGCCGCCATCAGGGCATTACTGCCCTTACTGGTGTATTGGGCCCGCTGAGCAGAAGCAAAGTCTGGGCCCCCTCCTTTTTTGCTTCTGCTCACCGGGCCCCAGGGTATAATAAAGTATTGTGCACTCTCGCACTGCCATTGGCTGCACACATCTCAGCGCAGGGAGCTTTCCTGGAGCTCCATGGCCATCAAAACAGAACGGCTGTGCAGCTCCGGGGAAGTCACTCCACCTTTTCTGTGATGTGCTGCAGTGCTGGTGATGGCACCTACACGATAATATCATCACATGCGCCACGTCAAGAAACCATAAGTGGAGCTGGCGCCTGCAGGGGATCCTGAGAGGTAAGTATGAAAAACTTTTTTCATTTTTTGAATAAAATTAATTAAATAATCGTGGGAGGGACCAAATGATGATGAAATGAGGGTGTGGGACGGGGGACAGTTAATGATGATGCACTGAGATGGGGGAGTGCAAATAATGATGAATTGGGGGTGGGTGACAGCAAATGATAAATTAAGGTTGGGGGCGGGGGACTGCAAATTATGAATTGAAGGTGAGGCTGGGGAGTTCAAATTATGATGACTTGAGGGTGGGAGGAGTAAATGATGATGAATTGAGGGTGGAGGGTGGAGGAGAGCAAATGATGATGAATTGAGGGTGGGCAACAACAAATGCTGAATTGAGGGTGGAGGGTGGGGGAGAGCAAATAATGATAAATTGAGGGTGGGGGAGAGCAGTTGTTAATGAATAGAGGGTGGGGAGGGAGAGAGAGGACATGAAATAATGATTTGGGGTCGAGGAGGGCATGTAAATATAATGAATCAGGGGAGCGGGGGGGTACAGAGTGGGAGTTGAAGATGCAGGAGTGTGACTGATATTGAATTGCGGGAAGGAGTACAGGTGCTAATTAATTTATATATTTATTGGGTGGGGAAAGTGGCTATTTATAGTTAGTGGGGGCACAGTGGTGGATTACAATTTGGAATGGTGGGTTGCATAATAACTAATTATATATTAATAGTGGGTACACGTCTGTATTCAGCTGCGTAGTGTAGAAGTTGGGGAAAAAGTGGGGTATGTGCACTGGAAGAGGTGCTCTAGATAACTGTGCTATTTTATGCAGAGATGAGTCCTGGATGGAAGAAATGATGGTGGTCTGAGCTGGATGAAGAAGAAAAGTGAAGATGAAGGACTTCAACTAGAGATGTCACTGGTGAGTCAGTGTATTACCTGTACTCTCATATTATATACAGAGCTCTTGTGTATAATGTCACTGGTTATCACTGTATTACCTGTACACTATATACAGAGATCCTGTGTTTAATGTCACTGGTGATCCCTGCATTATCTGTATACTATACACTGTATACAGAGCTCCTGTGCATAATGTCACTGGTGATCACTTAATTACCTGTACACTGACACTATATACAGAGCTCTTGTGTATAATGTCACTGGTGATCCCTCTATTACCTGTACACTATATACAGAGCTCCTATGTACAATGTCACTGGTGATCCCTGTATTACCTGTACAGTTATGGAACAGGACCCCTGCTTACACAAATATGTATCTCCCGGCATGAGTAGAGATCAATATTCGGCTTGATCTTTTATGCTGATGGGGGCCCTGCCCACACACTTCCCTGTGATGACCTCACGTGGGATGGTCCCAGCCCTTCATGGTTTTATTAAATCTCAAATTTTCTGTGATAACTCCTCGCTGGTTGATCGCAGAAGTTAGCAAGTGATGCCACCTTTTTTATTGCAATTTTACCTTTACTTAGAGACCACACATGACATTTATTATTTTTGTGTTCTTGCGTTACAGCTCACCGAAAGGGTTCACAGATACGGAAAAATATGCATATTGTTCCTTAGCTAGCCCCGCCACTAAAAATGTGTCCCTTCACAATCGGAATTATAGAACTTCTGATATTCCATATTTCATTTCGGTGCCCACAAGACTGCAGATTCAACACATGTGCAAATGAGAATGACCCAGCTATTTTGAGGAGTGTGGTAGATCCCCTTTTAAGTCTTAACGAGATGTTTCCCATCCCTTTCAGTCTCTGGCCCATATGTTCAAAGGTGTCTATTCATCACCCATGTCTCTCCATTTGGTATGGTAATTAGACTGGGTAATTGAGTTTGCCACTTCTTTTGTGCCCTGCCATTTGCATAGTGTCACACCAGGTGTGGGAAAGACTTAGTGCAACACAGAGGGAAAGGGAGCCCAGACACTGGGGAAAGGGGGGAGTGGAGACCTCCTAGACTGGTCTAGTGTCACCCAGTCTCAACTACCGTCCCTATATTGCCTCTTCAGAAATCGCCACACGCATGCCTCGCCCTGTCTTTCCCTGGTGTATGGCTAAGGCTAGGGATGGGAGGAGATGAGCATTAGTTGATCTCCTCTAAACTCTATAAACCACAAGGGTAGGCAAACAGGGGGAGATTGCTTAGCTTTAGATGACTCCAGACAAATGCAAACTCAGCCTCAAGCTCCAGAGAGGATGAAGTACTTCTCTTGCTAAGCCTTCACAAGTAGAAATGAATATAGCCGGTACCTCCGTCTCAGACACATCAGTTATTTTATACACCCAGGCCAGAGAGCTAATTAGCCAGAGGGAGGTAGCCACTGGGTCCTAAAGACAGCCTCTCATTTAAGAAGATGTCTGTAATGCCAAACGCAGAGATCTCCTGCAACAAACTGCAGGGCGACTGTCTTTCATTTTTGACATACCTGTAACAGTACCCCCCCCCCTCTACGAGTGGCCTCCGTACACTCAGGACCGGGTTTCTCAGGAAAAGAGGCATAGAATGAGCGATCCAATCTGGGAGCGTTCACCTCTGACGCTGAAACCCACATTGTTTCCTCTGGAACATAGCCTTTCCAGTGCACCAAGTATTGTAGAGAATGACGTTGGAGACGGGAATCTACAATTCTCAAAATCTGGAACTCCAGATTACCATCAACCATTACTGGGGCGGTGGTAGAGGTGAGGGCTCAAGAGGTTCCACATACGTTTTGAGTAAGGACCTGTGGAACACATTGTGGACCTTAAGGGCCTGAGGAAGTTCAAGACGAAACGCTGCTAGGTTAATGACGGCGGTTATTTTATAGGGACCAATAAACCTAGGTGTCACGCCAGGTTTGAGTGCAACACAGAGCATCACGCCAGGTGTGAGTGCAACACAGAGTGGAAAGGGAGCCCAGACACTAGGGAAAGGGGGAAGAGGTGACCTCCTAATCTGGACTAGCATCACCCTGTCTTCCCCTAAAGTCCCTATACAGCCTCCGTAGCTGTCGCCGATCACGTGCCTCGCCCCAACTATCCCTGGCGTAAGGCTATATCTGGGGGTGGAAAGAGATGAGCACTAGTCAACCTCCGCTAGCACTCTAAAGATAAAAGGTGGAAGACAACACAGGGGAACAGCAAGTCAGCTTTAGAAAAACTCCAACAGGGCACACGGCCTCAAGACTCCAGAGAGGACGTGATGCTGCTTCAGCCAAGTTCCAAGTAGAAATGAGTATAACTGCGACGCCCACCTAGACACATCAGGTATATATACACTCAGGCTAAAGGGAGGTAGTCGCTGGGTCCTAAACACAGCCTACTAACTAGGCAGCTGTCTGCATTGCCAAATGTGGAGATCTCCTGCAAACCACTACATGGCGACTGTCTGTCACCTCTGACACACCCGGGACACTAGGTCCCAGCTTCCAAGAAGGAACTTTCAATCTTATATTCCTGGTAGACAACCACACAAAGTCATTCACATTCAGGTCTGGACCTGGCAAGTGTTGTCTGTCAGCCGTACGTTTATACCTGTCTCCCATGATCTGTAAATTACTCAGAACTCCCTGCCATAGCGAGGAGAGCGACAAAGCAAACTGTTACTCCTCAGGAACTCTTGAAGCTCCTCCCCCACTAAAGGTACCAAACTGTGGGTGATAACCATATGCACCGAAGAACGGTGACCTGCCAGTGGATTCTTGATGATGATTATTAATGGCAAATTCTGCCAGCGGTAAGTAGAATGCCCAATCCTCCTGATTTGAGGAAACGAAACCCCTGAGGTGGGTCTCCAAATTCTGATTGACACTCGACTGATGGTGGAATGCAGAGATAAAGGTCTGCTGCACCCCAAGTCGAGAACAGAATGCCTTCCAGAACTTGGAAACAAACTGGGTCCCCCAATCTGACACCAGATCGGAGGGAACCCCGTGAAGCTTCACAATCTCATTTATGAACACCTGAGAAAGTGTCTTGGCATTTGGAAGTACAGACAATGCGATGAAGTGAACCATTTTACTGAACCTATCTACTACCACCAAAAACTCCATTTTACCTGCAGAAACCGGTAGGTCAGTAATAAAATCCGTAGACAAGTGTGTCCTTGGCCTACTAGTGATAGGTAGCGGAAGAAGAGTGGACGGGTATGCGAAACCTTAGAACGCACGCAAATACTACAAGCAGCTACTTGTTCAATCACATCCCGAAACAACCCCGGCCATCAAAAATGACGAGAGAGGAGGTTGCGGTTGCCTTCCCACCTGGATGCCCAGCAAGCACAGAGTTATGATGTTCCTTAATTACTTTGCAGCGTAGATCAGATGGTACAAATAACTTTCATGAAGGGCAGGCGGCAGTGGCGTCCCCCTGTGCCTCCAACACCTCACCCTCCAGTTCAGGAAAAAGTGCAGAAATGACCATCTCTTTCTGTAATATCGGGGCAGGGTTCTCATGGTCACCACCACCAGAGAATCTCCGGGACAAAGCATCAGCCTTGACATTTTTGACCCCTGGACGAAAAGTGACAACAAAATTGAACCTAGTAAAAAACAGGGACCATCTGGCTTGCCTAGGGATGAGACGTTTAGCTGACTGGAGATATGACAAGTTCTTATGGTCAGTAATAACAGTAATAGAATGGACAGCCCCCTCCAACCAATGTCGCCATTCCTCGAACGCCAATTTGATCGCCAAAAGTTCCCAATTACCCACATCATAATTTCTCTCAGCTGAAGACAATTTTTTAGAAAAGAAGGCGCATGGACGCCATAAACCAGGTGAAGAACCCTGAGACAACACAGCCCCATCCCCGACATCCAACGCATCAACCTCCACAATAAAGGGTTGAGAAACATCGGGTTAACTGAGTATAGGTGCAGTGGAAAAATTATTCTTTAAGGAAGAAAAAGCCTGGAGGGAAGCATCCGACCATTTGGAAAAATCATACCCCTTCTTAGCCAAGTCAGTAAGGGGTTTCACAATAACAGAGTAATTTTGAATGTATTTCCAGTAAAAATTAGTAAAGCCCAGAAAACGTTGTAGAGACATCAGGTTCTTCTCCGGAACCCTCTGAAAACCCGAAGATGACAACAAGTACCCCAAAAACTGCACCTCCTGAACAGCGAAAACACATTTTTCTAGTTTGGCATAAAGTTTGTTATCCCTTAATATCTGGAGCACCTGCTTAATATGCCCCTGATGTGTCTCAAAATCAGGGGAGTAAACCAAAATATCATCCAGATAGACCACCACAAACCTCCCCACCAAATGATAGAAAATATCATTTATGAAATGTTGGAATACCGCAGGTGCATTGGTTAAACCAAAGGGTATAACCAGACTCTCGAAATGTCCTTCCGGGGTATTGAACGCTGTCTTCCGTTCGTCTCCTTCTTTGATTCGAACCAGGGTGTAGGCTCCCCTTAAATCCAACTTGGAGAATACCTTAGCTCCTACAACCTGGCTGAACAAATCAGGAATCAGAGGAAGAGGGTATGGATCATGGATGGTAATTTGATTTAATTCCCGGAAATCTAAGCAGGGACGTATACCGCCATCTTTTCTCTTCACAAAAAAGAACCCTGCCACCACAGGCGAAGATGAGGGTCTGATATGTCCCTTCTCCAGACTTTCCGCAATGAAATCCTTCATGGCTTATCTCTCAGGACCAGAAAGATTATACAGTCAGGATTTAGGTAGTTTAACTCCGGGAGTCAGGTTAAAAGGACAGTCATAAGCACGATGAGGAGGCAAATCCTGACACCCCCTCTCAGAAAAAAAGTAATCAAAACCAGGCAGAAAAGCAGGTAATATTTCCGTAGAGACAGTAGCAAGGGAAATAGCTAAACAGTTCTCCTGGCAGTAATCTCCCCATTCAATAATCTCCCTGTTTTGCCAATCCACTAACGGATTATGTTTAACAAGCCAAGGGATACCCAAGACAATTGGTGTGGGAAGATTGTCCAGGACATAGCAAGGGATTATTTCACAATGAACTGACCCTAACCTCAGTTTTACATTATGTACAATCTGAGCAAATGCTTATTGTGCAAGTGGCACCGAGTTGATGGCAAAAATGGAAATAGGTTTATCTAAAGTACAGCAAACAAGACCATGAGTTTTCACAAACTCAGAATCCACCATGCTGACTCCGGCTCCACTGTCAACAAACACAGAGATTTTCTTGGTTTTGCTCTCTAGCACCAACTCTGCTGTCACGACAAAGCGGGAACTGTAGTTTGGCCAAAAATGCACCCCTTGTTTATCCAACTCCAGACTACCAAGAGTTAATCGAGTCTCCTTTTGTTTAGGAATTGAAGGACAGGTCCCAACAAAATGTCCTTTTTTCCCACAAAAAAACATACGCCTTTTTTCTTGCGAATCTCTGGGAGATGTATGATGCAGAGACACCCCCCAACTGCAAGGGTTCCTCGACCTCCCCCAGCATTGGTTTACCCCCAGAACACTCCCCTGGCAGAGGAACACAACCCCGACAAGAAGGCCCCATAGAAGGTGGTCTCACCCGTCTATCCCGAAGGCGTCTATCAAGACGTATGGCCAACGACATGGAAGCCTCCAAGGACTGAGGGGTTTCATATACTGCCAAGGCATCTTTCAACCTTTCAGTAAGCCCCTCACAAAATTGACTTCTAAGGGCTGAGTCATTCCATTTGGAATCCGTTGCCCATCTATGGAATTCCGAACTGTACGCCTCCACTGTCCCCTGCTGAAGGCGACGTAGCCTAGACTCAGCCAAGGCGACTCAGTCAGGGTCATCATAGATGAGGGCTAGATCCCCAAAAATAACCTCCACAGACTGGAGACCAACTGAGTCCTGCAGCAAAGAAAACGCCCAGGACTGAGGATCTCCCTGGAGTAAAGAGATCACAATTCCAACTCGTTGCTCCTCATTAGAGATGAGCGGTGTTCGACTCGAACTGTTCGCCAATCTCAAATTTGAGCTGTTTTGGGCGGTGTTCGAGCCGTTCAGCGAACACGAACAATTTGAAAAAAATTCGGCTGTTCGAGGTTATGTTCGATAACTGTTCGTGCACCAAAATCATAACTGGATTTTTTCTCAGTAATGCTAAAAATTAATGTTAATACGCAGTTTGAGTGTACAGCGGGGCGGGGGGAGGGGCAGGGGATGGATCTCTGCATAAATAATGAAGATCTCTATTTTTTTTTCTCTTTCCCGCATTTACAGTGGGGAGGTGCAATCTGTCAGCCTATCAGCAGCGCACACACGGAGCGAACTGCTTTTTTTCACACAAGCAAGGGCATGTGTCATTGGCAGTGTATGTCACATGTCCTTGCCCTATAAGACCCAGCCATTTTCCCCGTCGCCACCATTTTCTCACTGCTGCAGCTGCGTCTTAAACGGCACCGCTGTTGCTGTGTGCGCTATACTTTCAGTGTTAATTTCAAGCCAATTTTCGCACAAATCTACAGATAGCTTGGGAGTAGGGAATAGTTGTGATTGCAGTCCTTTTGAGGACTAGGTTACATCATTTCCTACGACTTTTATCAAGCAGGTCTGTGCTCTTAAATAGATAGGTTGGGAGTAAAGACTAATTGTAATTGCAGTCCTTTTGAGGGCTAGGTTACATCAGTTCCTATCACTTTTATAAGGCAGGTCTGTGCTCTTAAATAGATAGGTTGGGAGTAAAGACTAATTGTAATTGCAGTCCTTTTGAGGGCTAGGTTACATCAGTTCCTATCACTTTTTGCCAGGCAGGTCTGTGCCAGTGCTGTGCAGGTTTTTTTCACAGCATTTGGCTAAATCTAGCAAAGCAAATCCTTTTTGGCCTCTTGCAGTGTGTGTTAGTCAGTGGAGTAGCCTACCTGTGTTGCAAGCTACACCACCTGTGTATAGAATACAATTTTTTTACTGCACCTAGTGAAGTAAAACCTTTTGGGCATAGCATCATTCTATTAGTCCATCTATACTAACCTCCACCAGGTTGCAAATTCAAAATAATTTTTATCTGCATCTAGCTCTGAAAAAATACTTTGGCTTCGGCTTGTAGCAGTGTGTGGGACTTGTTCTATTAGTCCATCTATACTAACCTCCACCAGGTTGCAAATTAAAAATAATTTTTATCTGCATCTAGCTCTGAAAAAATATTTTGGCTTCGGCTTGTAGCAGTGTGTGGGACTTGTTCTATTAGCCCATCTATACTAACCTCCACCAGGTTGCAAATTCAAAATAATTTTTATCTGCATCTAGCCCAGCCAATGCTTTTGGGCTAATACCACAGTTTGGCCACTCAGCTCTGCTCGGTTCCCATCCATTGTTTTTTGTGCAAACAACTCCAGAGTTGTCAATTAGTTAACCACCAAAATGAGTGGAAAAAGGCCTGCTGCTGGTGAAAAGGGCAATAGGCGTGTTGTGAAGGGAAAAAAAGGTTGTGTCCGTGGGGTAGGTGTTAAAGCAACAGTAACATCTGCAGAAGAAAGACCATTTTCCAGCCAAACTAAGATGTCTACTTCTTTTAGCGGACAATGTGATAAGATCCTTTTCTTACGGCCACGCCAATCGCTACAAATTCCAGATGAGGCACAAAAACAGCAGGTGCTTCAATGGATATCAAGTGCTCCTTTAAGTGGGCTCTCCTCCACCTCAACTTCAACATAACAAATACTCCAGTCCTCAGAGGTTTCACCCCAATCGCACTTGCTTCCTCACAGCTCCCAAGTCTCCAGCTGCCCATCTGAGTATGGGGTAGAACAGATGGTTGAGTCTGCAGAGCTGTTTACTCATACTATAGCCTGGGAATCAGAGGTCGGCTCCAGAGCTTCTGTGAATCCAGACGAGGAAATGATCTGCACTGATGCCCAGAATATTTATGAGTCGGATCCAGGACCAGACGCAGAAGGTTCTGACCATAATGTAGACCCTCGTTCCCAAACTGTAACTCCTGTTGGTGGAGACAATGAGGAAGACGATGATGAGACTCAAATACCTGATTGGAGTGACAACTTTAGTTTTTTGTCAGGGCAGGAAGAGGTTGGCTCTGAGGACGACGGGTGTGATAACACACAGGGTGATGATGACGAGGTTGGAGATCCCACTTACTGTAAACCCACAGTCAGCCAGTCGATGAGGTCAGCAGAGGAGGTGGAGGAGGATGCTAGTGACGACGAGGTCAGATTGCGCCTTCCTGGACAGAGATGTAGTACTGGAAGCACGTCAACAACTGCATCCTCAACCACAACTCTGCCTCTGACCACAAGTCGTGGTGGCTCTTCAGGTCGCATGGGTGCTAAGCCTTGCATAGCCTGGGCATTTTTTCAGATCGATAAGGATGACCCAACTCGTGTTATCTGTAACATTTGTCAGCAAAAGCTAAGTAGAGGCCAAAAAATACATAGTTTGAGTACTTCATGCATGAACCGGCACATGGATATGAAGCATAAGTTGCAGTGGGAAGCTCACTGTGCTACAATGCGGCCTAGCCGGCCGGGCCAACCACCGTCTGCCACATCTTGTGCATCCGCGGCCTCTTCATCCTCTGTGACTGGGGGGACAGCAGTCACACCTGTTTTGGGACGCAGACCTGCCACCTCTTTACCCGCAACAGCCAGCGTGATTGACAGGTCATCATTTTATTTGGAGGTGGAAACACCAGCTGGTGTTCAGCGCTGTCCGACATCAATAGCACCAACTTTGGATCAAGGCAACCTAACATTTCCGCCTGCATCTTCCTCACAGACTGGCAGTTTGCCGGGGACACTCTTCTCAACCCAGTCTAAGCACAACAGCCAGCCCTCGGTCCCTCAGATGTGGACAAGGGACAAGTAAAAGACCATTTCCTCCTAGCCATGAGAAAGCTAAGAGGTTGAATTTCACCATCTGCAAGCTCTTGGCTACAGAAATGCTGCCTTTCCGCCTGGTGGACACAGAAGATTTTCGAGACCTTATGTCCGTCGCAGTGCCCCAGTACCAGATGCCCAGTCGGCACTACTTCTCAAAGAAAGGTGAGCCTGCGCTCCACCAGCATGTCGCACACAACATCACCGCTTCTTTGAGAAACTCTGTGTGTGACAGGGTGCATTTCACCACAGACACTTGGACGAGTAGGCATGGACAGGGGCGTTACATGTCGCTGACTGGGCACTGGGTAACTATGGTGACAGCAGGACAAGGGGTTGCTGTCCAAGTCTTGCCGTCCCCACAAGTTGTGCGTCAATCCTCTTTATCTCGAAGTTCCTCCACTGCTTCTGCCTCCTCAACCTCCTCTCGGTCCTCCACCTGCACCCAAAGCCTGTCTGGTCATGCCACAAGCTTTCTAACTGCGCAGAAGGGATCTTGCACACCTCCTTACTATGCTGGCAGCAGGGCTCAACGTCATCAGGCGGTTTTTACTTTGAAATGTCTGGGAAATTTGAGTCACACAGCTGAGGAGTTGTGGTCAGCTCTGGAGAACCAGTTTCATGAATGGTTGTCTCCACTGGACCTGAAACCAGGGAAGGCCGTGTGCGACAATGCTGCAAACCTGGGTGCGGCCCTTCGCCGGGGCAATGTCACACACGTGCCTTGTGTCCAGCAATTTTTAGCCCACTATCCCGGACTAGATGGCCTTCTGCAGAGGGCACGGTCGCTGTGTGCTCACTTCCGCCGTTCGCATCCCGCAGCTCAGCGACTTACATCTTTACAGAAGTCGTTGGGCCTGCCACTTCACTGGCTAAAATGCGATGTGCCTACCCGGTGGAATTGAACTTTGCACATGTTGCAGCGACTGTGGCAACACCTACAAGCCCTGGTGCAATACATTCTGACGTATAGCCTGGGCCAACGAGATCCAGAGGTGGGGCAAATCACACTGGAGGAGTGGTCTCAGATCAGGGACCTATGCACCCTTCTGCACAGTTTTGAAATGGCGACGAAGATGTTTAGTGCTGACGATGCCATTATTAGCATGACTATTCCGCTGATTTACATGCTGGAGCACTTGTTAAACAGAATTCAGAGTCAGGTGGTGGCACAAGAGGAGGTGGAGGAAGTAGAGGAGGAGGAATTGTATGCGGAAGGGCTAACATCTGCAAGGTCCAGACGGTTGGCAGCACAAAGGCGGCAGGCATGTGAGGGTGGGGGAGATGGTTTTACCAGGGCGCATGGTAGCAGCCAAACTAGTGAGGAAGGTGCAGGAGCCCAGGAAGAAGTGGAGGACGAACTGATGGAAGACTCATCAGATGAGGGAGACCTTGATCACATTTCTGTTGAGCGAGGTTGGGGGGAGAGGGCAGAGGAAGGAAGCATGATTGTTACCTCGCCACCAACACAACAGGGACTTGGTGCTCCTGGATGCGCAAGACACATGAGTGCCTTCTTGCTGCACTACCTGCAACATGACCCTCGAATTGTGAGAATTAGAAATAATCCTGACTACTGGGTTGCCACACTGTTAGATCCCCGGTACAAAAGTAAATTTGCAGAAATTATTCCTGCCATAGAAAGAGATGCACGCATGCAGGAGTATCAGCACAGACTGTTGCAGAATCTTACATGTGCTTTTCCACAAAACACTAGTGGTGCACGTAGTGAATCTCACAGTTCCAACTTGCCAACCGTGGGACCGTCGAGTGTTCAGCACTCAAAACGTAACAGAAACACAGTATCTGCTGGTAACATCAATTTTGTGGAATCATTTCACCACTTTTTTAGCCCATCCTTTGCAAGGCCACAGGAGACAAGAAGTCTGACACATAGTCAACGCCTAGAGACGATGGTACAGGAGATCTTGTTATGCCCCGCAGCCAGAATTCTGTCTGAACGTGTGTTCAGCGCTGCTCGTGGTGTGCTGACAGATAAGCGCACGCGGCTCTCCACTGATAATAGAGATGAACAAATCATGGATCCGAAACGACTTTTCTACCCCTGTGTCATCCTGGGGAGAGTAAAAGCTTGATTATTTGTTAAAATCATCTCACCAACCATTTTAAGCTTTCAAATTACTATTCATGTTTATCTGTATCTTGGCTGGAAAATAATTTGGGCCTTGTAGCAGTGTGCAGTACTGATTCTATTAGGCCATCTATACTAAACTCCACCAGATTTAAAATTACTAATCATGTTTATCTGTATCTTGGCTGGAAAATAATTCGGGCCTTGTAGCAGTTTGCAGTACTGATTCTATTAGGCCATCTATACTAAGCTCCACCAGCTTTCAAATTAATAATAATTTTTAGCTGCATCTAGCCTGGAAAATAATTTTGGGGCTCCTAGATGCGCAAGACACATGAGTGTCTTCTTGCTGCACTACCTGCAACATGACCATCAGATTGTCAGAATTTGAAATAATCCTGACTACTGGGTTGCCACACACTTAGATCCCCCACACTCTTCGATCAACCTTTTCATTTTAATAAAGACCAAAAAAATGGTCACTTTTGAAATTATAAGCATTAGCAGGTTATTAGAAACTGAAATCAAACAGTTTTCAACTCAAAACTTTATTCTAGGTGATGTTACATTTGCACATAGGACCCCTTGTTCGAAAGGAGCTTCTGAACTCTCTCGTCCATTGAATTTGTCAGGTTTTGGATGGTTTCTGCTTCAATTGTTTTGCATGAGGACAGAATACCCTCCCAGAGCTGTTGCTTAGATGTGAACTGCCTCCCGCCATCATAGACACTCCTTTTGATGATTCTCCAGAGGTTCTCAATGGGGTTGAGGTCAGAGGAGCATGGGGGCCACACCATAAGTTTGTCCACTTTTATGCCAATATCAGCCAGAGATGTAGATGTGTTATGTGCAGCATGAGACGGTGCATTATCATGCATGAAAATGATCTTGCTGCGGAATGCACGGTTCTTCTTCTTGAACCATGGCAGGAAGTGCTGTTTGAGAAACTCCACATGCATTATGGAGTTCATCTTTACCCCTTCAGGGATCCTAAATGGGCCAACAATCTCTCTCCCCATGATTGCAGCCCAAAACATTACTCCACCTCATCCTTGTTGGCGCCGTAGCCGTGTTTGCATGGGGTGTCCATCAACCAGCCATCCTCCACTCCATCCATCTGGACCATCGAGCGTTGCACGGCACTCAGCGGTGAACAAAACAGTTTTGAAGTCAGTCTTCATGTATTGTTTGGCCCACTGCAGCCGTTTCTGCTTGTGTACAGTGGATAGAGGAGGTCGACAGGATGGCTTACGCACAGCTGCAAACCTCTGAAGGACCCTGCATCTTGTTGTTCGGGGGATGTTGGAGGCACCAGCAGCTTCAAAAACTTGTCTGCTGCTATGACAAGGCTTTTTTGCCGCTGCTCTTTTAACCTGACGTAATTGCCTGTAGGAAAGACTCCTCAATTTTCCCTTATCAGCACGCACACGTATGTACTGTGAATCAGCTACATACTTCTTGATTGTGCGATGATCACAATGAAGTGTCTTGGCAATGTTGATTGTAGTCATGCCTTGACCTAAACACTCCACAATTTGTTGCTTCTCAGCAGCCGACACATCCTTTTTCTTTCCCATTTTGGCAGAAAATGTAGGCTGCTTAATAATGTGGGACAGCCTTCTTAAGTAGTCTTGCCTTTCATTGGATACACCTGCCAAACTATCTAGTGTTATGATCTGCTACAGAGACTAAGGAAAGACAGGAGATCTGTCCCTACAATAGAACTAAACTAGATCCCTACGATGTAACGGGGAACCTGATCCTGCGATCAGACCCGCTAAAGTCCTCGGCTAGTCTGTACGAAGATCTATAGATGTGAGGGAGGGATCCCTACAAGAACTAGGGACTGGGATAAGTTGGACACCTCCTAGCAGAAATCGTAGCAGTCAAAGACAAACACACAACAAAAAGCATAGAGGTCAGAAGACCTAGCAAAACTAACAGAGAACGGCAACAGAGCACCAAGCTAGCTCAACAGTAGTAAATACAATGAAGTCCAGCAATGCTAGGAGGGCGGAGCCGGATTAAATAGGCAAAAATGGTCATGTGACCAGCAAACTAAAAAAAAACTAACAGGAGAGTTGTAACATCTAGCACAGGTGTGTGCAATTGCTTACAGTGATATAAAGAGCCCTGACACACATCACCATCAATGAGTTTAACTGACAAACAAAAAAATTCTTACCTTATCACTCCTAAACACTTTTTGCATAATAATTTGGAACGCGGTGTACATGTGCTTTTCCACAAAACACCAGTTGTTCACGTAGTGAATCTTACAGTTCTAACTTGCCAACTGTGGTCTGTATGGAGTTGTTCAATAAAGGGCCCAAAATTAAGATAACATAGACGGGAGAACTCTCTATGAATACGAATTCCTAAGTATTTGATACCCTGTGAGGGCCAGGCAAAGGGAAAGTTGGACTGGATGGAATCCTGTATGGATTTGGGGAGGGAGACATCGAGGGCCTCAGACTTCGCTGCATTGATTTTAAAATTTGACCATGTAACAAAGTGATCTATTTCAGCCATAACAGCAGGGATGGATATATGTGATTGAGTGATATATACTAGGACATCATCAGCAAATGCAGAGCACTTGTACTCAGTGCCTCCCACCTCAATCCACCTAATATTAGGGTTATGGCGAATTGATGAGAGCAGGTGCTCCGTCACTAGGATGTATAAGAGAGGGGACAGAGGACATCCCTGTCTTGTCCCATTGGTGATTATGAAAGGTGATGAAAATGTTCCATTTATCTACAGCCTAGGTGACATATTGCGATACAGGGCCGTGATTTTGCCTATAAAAGGGTCCACTAGACCCCTACCCCAAGCTTTTTAAGAGAATAATATATGGCGTGCCAGGAGACTCTATGGAATGCTTTCTCAGCATCCAACGAGGGTATCTAATTATAAATTTTTAACTGCATCTATCCCAGAAAATACTTTGTGCCTAGTAGCAGTGTCTGCTAGTCAGCCGATTATCCCAGCTGTTAAGCAAGCTACACCACCTGTAGTTTGGACACTTAATTTTTTCAAAGGAAATGGTTCGGGCCCCCGGGACACTCAATGAAGAACATCGGGGAGGCACCCCAAGGCACAGGGGCTGGGACTGGCGGTAGGACGCCTTGCGGTGGGCCGCCAAGCTCGATCCTTATAAAAGCTTTTTAACTGCAGTAGCTTTAGTGGACGCTACTGGAGCTTGAATTACCGCGGCTGCTGGCATGAGACTTGCCCTCCAATAGATCCTTGTAAAAGGATTTAAAGTGTATTCATTCAAATTAGAGAGACAATTTAAATTAAAAAGATTAGACCTGCCTCCACCGCAGGGGGACTCGCTCGACCCACCAGCGGACAGGCACCAGTATTGGGAGAGGGGTCTGGCCATTAGGGTCTACCGCAGCTCTGGCACAAACCCGGCGACACGGAGGGCGCACGGGCAGGAACGGACTGGCCGTGTCGGCTTTGCACTTTTTTGGTTTTAGAAGGGCATGACATGCCTATATCTGTGTCTCCCCCTCCTTTTACTCCTCCACCTCTTTTCTTTTCGCATGACTATATGTACTTGTCACTTTTCCATGTGATAGTTGTGTCTTCTGAGGAGTTTGTCAGTTTTTGGACACTTTTGAAGGTGTTTTCTATGTGTTTCTATGTGTTTTTGTTTGCCTGCCATTGGTTTTAACGGTGTTCGAAGGTGTTCGACGAACAGTTCGGTGAACATAAGGGTGTTCGACGAACCGAACCGAACTCGAACACTATGGGGGTGGCTCAACACTACTCCTCATTTCTGGAGGAATAGGGGCGAAGTTTAAAATACAGTTTGCATGCCTCCTTAAATACAAAAAACTTGTCCCTACCTCCAGAAAACCTGTCCGGGAAGGCAACCTTGCGTTCAGGCTGGGCAGGCCTACCTGCAGAGACCCCCATATTGGCGACCTGTAGCCGATGGTGCTGCTGAACCTCACCGCGGAGGTAATTCACCTCCACCTCCAGAGATAGCCTGTGCAGTCGCTTTGCAAGCTCTTAAACCATACCAAGGGAGTAAGGAAAAAAAGGGTCCACGACCAAAAACACATAAAGAAGAAAAAAACAAAAACAAAATGTCAGTTTTCTTCTTTCTTTTTTTTTCCTTTTTCAAAACGTGCTCCGCCGGCTATAATGCTATAATGTCATGCTAGGTGTGGGAAAGACTTAGTGCAACACAGGGGGAAGAGGGAAAGGGAGCCCAGACACTAGGGAAAGGGGGGGAGTAGAGACCTCCTAGCCTGGTCTAGTGTCACCCTTTCTCAACTACCGTCCCTATACTGCCTCTTCAGCAATCGCCGCACGCGTGCCTCGCCCTGTCTTTCCCTGGCGTATGGCTAAGGCTAGGGATGGGAGGTGATGAGCACTAGTCGATCTCTACTAAACTCTATAGACAACAAGGGTAGACAAATAGGAGGAGATTGCTTAGCTTTAGACGACTACAGACAAATGTGAACGCGGCCTCAAGCTCCAGAGAGGACGAAGTACTGCTCTTGCTAAGCCTTCACATGTAGAAATGAATATAGCCGGCACCTCCCTCTCAGACACACCAGGTATTTATACACCCAGGCCAGAGAACTAATTAACCAGAGGGAGGTAGCCGCTGGATCCTAAAGACAGCCTCTCATCTAAGAAGGTGTCTGTAATGCCAAACGCAGAGATCTCCTGCAAACAAGTGCAGAGCGACTGTCTGTCACTTCTGACATACCCGTGACACATAGAAGCAGTCTTGTAGATTGCAAGCTCTTGCTCCTTTGACAAATGGTATAGGGGAGGGGGAAGAGTGAGAGGGATTTCAGAGGGAGAGAGAGATTCTTAATATTTTCTATGACAATTGGGTATTTTAAGAATTTTTTAATAGGTTAGAGTAGAGTAGGGCTCGGTCAAAAGAGTCTACCCTTTCATGGTGGTAGGCTTAAAAAATCTTTTGGCCAAAACAAATGCTGATGACTATGTATGTGATATAGTGTTCCATGGGAACTGTTAATGTGTGATTGGTAAGGACATGGTTCAGAAGTGGAGTTTTTCCAAGAGTGGGCGGTGGGACTGTGGAAGGTTTGAGGGGTGGAGGTGGAACTAAGGTGGAGCCCGTGCAGAGTCTCAAGGGGGGCCGAAAATGTTGCCGCCAGTATGGGGCCCTGAAATTCCTGGTGGCAGCCCTGCTCATACCTCATGCCAGTAATATACTACTGAAGATCCTACAAAGACGGCTACAGCTTTACTTTGACAAAGAGCTGCCAGAGGAACAAGCAGGATTCAGAAAAGGTAGAGGAACAAGAGATGTGATTGCTAACGTTAGATGGATAATGGAAAAGGCCAAATAATACAACAAGAAGATATATTTTTGCTTAATAGACTACAACAAAGCCTTCAACTGGTTTTGGCTCCCACTCCTGAGAAAAAATACTGACCGAATACTGACAGTGGGGCGTGTTTTTTTTCTCCTAGGATGCCTTGCAGCTTTGAGGCAAACTTGCACGACATGTCAGGTAATTCTCTCTTTTTTTTTGCAAACTCTCAAATAGTTTAGTTAAGTTTGCAAACACAACATGATCCACCGTGTGCCCCATAAGCTATTCTTCTATTATAGAAGATTACATGACACAGTATCAGTATTACATTATATGTTAGAAGTAAATAATATTACAAGTGCAGTGATACCTTGACTAACGAGTGCATCTACTTATGAATTTTCCGAGATACGAGCCGGTTGATTTGTTGTTTTATGATGCGAGACACGATCTGAGTTACGAACGAGTGAGCTTATGACACTCACCATGCGGTTATTCTGCCATGCAAGCATCTCCTTCATTGCTGTTGCACTTTTGACCTTTTCTTGTTAATCACTTTCCTGGGATGGACAGTATTTTTAGCACTGCATGCTGCATGCATTTGGCTGTACATAGGATAATGGTTATTTTTTGCTTTCTGCTTCTGCTATTTTTTCTGTGGCAGTACTTTATGTTATTTCACATGTGCAGCTAGGTACAGTATACTGCAATATTATGTGCACTCTCTGACACTGAGTGTTGGATTTAGGGCTCAATATTTGCTATATTTATTGTGTGAAGATGATTAAGTGAGGTTATAAAAAAATAAATAATAAAAAAAATAGTTTTTCATACTGTACATTACTGTATTTGTTATCAATAAAGTTCATTTTTCTTATTTAATAACACCTAACAAAAATTGGTATGGTTTTGGGGGACTGGAACAGATTAATAGCATTTCAATTCATTTTAATGGAGAAATTTAATTTGATATAAGAGCAAATTGAGTTAAGAGCTCGGTCACAAAATGAATCAAACTCATTAGTCAAAGTACCACTGTACTGAAATGTTACCTTCTCTGAAAGCTTTTTGCCTTCCTCTGCCTTTCCATTGATCCTGGCTACTCTTTGTAAATTTCTCAGTGCCTGATGGGATCGGCCATTCATGATGAGCCAGCGGGCAGATTCTGGAACACACCTGTAGCACAAGGATCACCCAGGAGTACATTATATACAATGGCGACACGTTAGAACCTTCATCATGCTGTATTGTGACTGTGCAATCAATGTTATTATAAATTTGCATCTAGAATGGCGAGTAGGTGAGCAAACCTGACCTCTGTTATATTCATTGTCAATAGGAATGCCGGAGAAAGCGGAGTACAGCGCCTGACTATCTCTAGCAGTTCCATAGACCAGTGTTCCCCAACTCCAGTCCTCAAGGCCAGAGGTGTATCTAGGGGGGAGGGCAGGCAGGGCATCTGCCCCGGGCGCAGCCGGCAGGGGGGGGCGCAGTCGGGGCGCCTAATGCGACGGTCCGAAGTGTTTTCACTAGCGGCTGCATTTTGCCTCCCCGAGCTGGGAGTCGGCTGTTCTTTGAGCGGGTTTTTAAGCTGACAGCTGGCTCAGAGAAGGTGCAGCGTGCTGGCTCCCAGTGAACAATTGTACTCGTGTCTTTCAGACGCAAGTACAATTGAAGCTTTTGTAAGGGGAGGTGACTATACCCCTGAAGAGCGCCTGTGGCATTAGTGCGGAAAGGCTACCAGCTACTGGCCAGATGGAACCATGCAGAACCAACCAGAAGAGTTGCAGTGGGAATGAGTTCATGTGCGGGACCCAGTTAGGTGCTTTGGATGACAAAGTTCCCGGATAAAAAGGTCCTCTCCAAGGAGAGGTGCGGTGTGGAAGTGGGCTGGAGACAACGCTGAAGCCAGTGTGACAGGCTTCAGCGTAGAGCGTGTGCCAGCAGGGTGCTTGCAGCTGTCAGACAGAGCCCGGACGACGGCCAGTGACATCCAAAGACCCGACTATGCCGATCAAGACTCGAGAACCAGATCTATGTCAGTCAAGAGCCAGAGCCCAGACTGTACCTTATCAAGGTCCAAATCCTTGATCTGTGCCGGTCAAAGTCCAGAGACCAGACAACAACGATCGGGAGCCGGAACCAAGCCCTCTTTCCCTTAGGTCCAGGAGACACCGGCTGTCAGTCAAACAACAAAGATCCAAGAGGAGACTTTGACCGGGGGAAGATGCTTGCAGTGATTAGAGGGAGACACGAGTGAGATGGGTCGTCACTTCCTACACCAACGTAAAGTACAGGGGTTGGCCTGGGCAAGGTGGGGTGGGGGTCGGTTGGGTGAAGTAGGCTCAACATTCCTTGATAGACTTCGTTAGGAGTTCTTGTGGCCTAGCGGGCACACCTGGTGACCCCCACTAGGGCCATTGTGTCAACAGGAGCTAGCATAGCAGCTCTCCCAGGAACCACCAGGGGTGTACCACCCCTGTCGAAGAGACCCTAGTATAATCTTTTAAGAGACTTCTCCAATTATTCAGACTGAACTGTGAGACTTATTCTGTGTTTTGCATTGTATAACCCACTTGTGTTTGTACTGTTTTCTACTGTTAAACTGCTTCCCCAGTTCCACAAATTCCCGCCATACCGGAAGCAACAAATAGTTTTACTGTCTATTCCACCTTGTGCTCATCTGTGCATTGCATCCAGTCACCTTCTTACACACTGATCGACAGGTCAGGATGTCACTCACCGGCTCACAGAGGCGCGAAGAACATTGGTGGTAAGTGCACCAGACCAGTGGAGCTGAAGGCATCGAAGATTTAGTGTAACTGGGGGAAATTTAGTGTGTGTGGGAGATTTACTGTGTGTAGATTTATTGTGTGTGGGAGATTTACTGTGGGGAGATTTAGTGTGCGGGGGGAGGGGTGGGGGAGATTTAGTGTGAGGGGGAGAGATGGAGGAGATTTAGTGCAACGGGGCAATATTTGAGGACACAAGTTTTGGGAGCGAGGAAGCGACAGGTGCAGACACAATATGGGGAGCGGAAGAAATTTGAAGACACAGTATGAGGAGCAAGGGGGGAGATGGGGGGCATGTATGAGAAAACAGTATGGGGGGATGGGTGCAAACAGTATGATGAGTGGGGGATTGTGTGGGCACAGTATGAAAAGTGAGGAGTGGAAATGTATGAGGGGGTGGGAGCAGACACAGTATGGTGAGTGAGGGGATGGTGCGGACACAGAATGGGGTGGATAAGTGTGAACGCATTATGGGGAGCGAAGGGGCGATGTAAGAGGACATAGTATGGGGAGTGAGTGAGAGGATGGGTGCAGACACAGTATGGTGAGTGGGGGGAGGGGGAAATGTGGGAGAAGACTGTTGAGGGAAATAGGAGGAGGAGACAGTATGGGGGAGAAAACTATGAGTGGGCACAGAATAAAAACTGAGTAGTGTGGGGAGATAGCATGGGGGGGACAGTGTAAGGGCACAGACATAAGGGGACAGTAAGCCAAGGTGGGGGAGTGTGATGAAACAAAAGAGAACGACTGAAATCAGAGACATCATCTATCGTGTACCTAGACATAATTTGTTATTGTGATACTGATTAATTCTCATATTTTTATTTATGTTAGGAGCATTAAAGGGGTTGTCCAAGCTTGTGATGAATCTGCAGTCATTCTATGTGACTGCAGACTTCTGAATTCTCTCAGTGCGCACTGCACGCTGTTAGGATTCTCTGGTGCTGGCAATTTGCATACCTGCGGTCATGTGCCAACTAGACATGCATGGCCTCACTCAATGAAAATGAATTGAGCAAGACACGTCTAGTCGCAATGTGGCCAGAAGTATACAAATTACATACTTGTGCTCACATGACTGCCCACTCTTGCCACCGACAGGGGAGAATCCTAAAAGTGTGAAGTGCATAAGCTGTGAGAATTCAGAAGCCTGCAGTCACATAGAGTGACTGCAGACTTTCATCTCAAATGTGGACGAGCCCTTTAATTATAAAATGAAGCCCTGTAGCATGCGAATCCTAATAGCGTGTAATATACTCACTGTCAGGATTCAGCTCTGCTTGCAGGTTCCATCAGTCATCACATGGCCACTTCACTCATATGCGATTTTCATACTTGCAGACAAGTGACAACTAGCTTTTCTTCATTTTTTCACTAAACATTGATAGAATTAGGGAGGGCAAGCTAGTTGGCATGTGACTAAATGTGCAAATCACATATGTGCTTGGGGGGAAAGCGCCAAACTGAATTCTTGCCCTGGGTGCCGGAAAACCTAGATACACCTCTGCTCTAGGTCCACCAACAGATCATGTTCTCAGGATTTCCTCAGTATTGCACAGGTGATGGAATTATTGCTTGTGCAGGTGATGCAATTATCACCTGTGTAATACTAAGGAAATCCTGAAAACATGACCTGTTGGTGGGCCTTGAGAACTGGAGTTGGGGAACCCTGCCATAGACAATGAATGTACGATAATCGAGCTTGCTGATCTCCACTTTTCAGAGTCTCATTCGTAGCGGCTGAACCTTCAGCTATCACTAATTAATCCCCTATTTTATGGCTAGGGCATAACTTTCAATTATGGGAGTACCCCTTTAATGGATCAATAAAATGAACACAGAATAACTGTGGTGAGGACCCTGCGAAACAACAGGCCATCAAAAAACACTGTCAAAACTGTGCTGTTTTTTTGCAAAATCGGCATCAAAACTGCGGCACAACTGTAAGTCTTACCCTAAGGGCTCATGCAGACATCCGTGAATCTTAGTCCAAGCAAGAACCACAATACACGGAATAGCAGCGATTCTCCCGACCTGAGCCTGGCAGCCTCATAGAAACATATGACGTTGTCATGCTCGGGTCGGGAGACCCCCGGCCATTCCGTGCATTACAGTCCATGCTTGGACCGTTTTGCATAGACGTCTGCATGAGCTGCATTCATCCTGATAGCTAAAAAGAAATGTGGTCAAGATGAAGATTTAACACTATAAATCCACGTAAATTGGCAACGACGTAATACATGATAACTGCTGAGTGGGGGCTACTTGTTATCGCCACCTTTTTGGTGTCAGGAGGAAAATGACAGCTTTAATTTCTGGAATATACATCCTTACCATGAGGTCAAGAAGAAGATGTAATATGGTGCAGAAACGCTAAACTGAAGCCATCGCCAGTCTCGAACCCCATATGCAATTCCTGCCAGAACCAGCTGTCCACATGTAAAACCATAAGCAAAGAGTGTGCCGACCACAGTCCGTCCCCTGGGTGCCGTCCATTCTAGACCTGCAAAAGTGAATAGTTTTGGTTGACTTTGAGTGCCAGATGTTACACTGATTTCAATGCATAATCTGATCGTAGAAACTCTTTAAAAAAAACTCTATCAGCATATTTTTGTTTTGTAATCTGAGAGCAGCATGATGTAGGGGCTGAGACCCTGATTCCAATGACGTATCACTTGCTGGTTTGCATGCTTTATTTTGAGCCAATGTTTCTCTGTTGCTGATGTAGTAGAGCTCGTTCCCTTTATAACCGCGCCCTCAACACTGATTGGCAGGAAGCTGCCAATGAGTGGTGGGGGGCAGGGTTAACAGAGCAGTTGACTAGGCGGCAGTGATAATCTCCTGCTGATAAAACACTGATTTTATAGAAACAGCAACACACATCCTAGTACTGTAAATGATACATCTCTGGAATCGGGGTCTCAGCCTCTACATCGTACAGCACTCAAATTACATAGGAAAAAACAACCAAAAGATTCCCTTTAAGTGAAAAGTTAGAAAAATCGCATACATCTTAAGAGTACTTATATGGCATCCTGAACGTGGTTGTCATATGAAGTTTTTAAGGCGTTTTCCAGAGTTATAGTACGGTGCACAGCATGTGGACAGGTGCAGTGCAGTTTTGGAAAGTTTTTTCTCCAACTGAGGAAAACCCATTTACAGAGATCTAGTTGGAAAACTAATGTATAAAAATAATTAAAAATGATGCCCCATTTGCTCTAAAGTCAAGAAACCATACAGCGTATGCAAACCTTTAAAGGAGTTTTCTCATAATCATAAATGGGTGAAATTGCAAAGTGCAAACAGGAAGCCAGAAGGCAGGGGAGCAGTGCGCTCCTGAAGATAGGATCATGAGAATAACCTTTTCATTTTTAATAAATTAATGTTATATTATATGTAAAATTGTCAATTTTCGAAGATATTGGATAACGTGGAGATTTGTCCACGTACACAAAGAGATGGTGTTGAGTACAATCCCAGAGAAAGCCATCCCACACAAGCACCGGAAGACGCAGTAAGTCACGAAGCTGGGAAGGAAGGCGGCACACGTGCCCGATGCAGCCATCGTCAGGCATGAACTAGACAGAATGGCTTTTCGTCCAAACCTAATAAATACAAAATCAAAATGTATTGTTTATTGAATAAAACAATAGGACAACCCGTCTTTCTTCACTTTTTTCTAATCAAGTTTAACCTAAACTACTTGATTCTAAAGTATTGTTTATAATATACATTATACAAGACAACATTCACTAGATACATTGCTAAGCTGTTAATACCTGTAGTCTCCACAGAATTATATTGACCCCCAAAAATCTCACATTCATCAGGGCAGGCAATAGGGTGACAGAAGGAGCCTTCTCCCTCTGTCAAGGATCTTAGATGCTGCGATCACTATTAGACGCAACATCTAAGGGGCTAAACTTAAACCCTGTTAGAGGCTGTAATTAGTTAAAATGTTGTTATCTGGGTTTTTGATTTTTTTTGCATACAAGAAAAACAGTTTTGCTGTGCAGTGTTGTGGCAGATATGCTTTGTATCCATTTTTGATCCGTGTGTCTTCTTTTACCATTAGTATTTCATTCATGTTTCTTTTATGCAAAAAAAACCACCACAAAATTTCCAAGCTTCTCCTACCTATTACACAGTAAAACACAGACATCACTTGGGTGACACATGGATGGCATCCGGGTGCTGTCTGGTTTTTCTTTACAGAACCATTAATTTGACAAAGGGTGAAATCTAATTGACTTGGTGTATATTAAATTTCAGCACGGAATCAAGAAATCCAATGCAACGAAAAAAAAAACAGCGTCTCTGATAAAATATATGCAGCTTTATTACACCTCCATTAAAAATAGAAATTAGAAGCAGAACTACCGACCATAGAGAAGTTTAAAGCAGGGTAGTGGGTATAATAAAATGTAACCTTTAATGAATATAATTAAAAGAACCATGATGCTAGTATTGTCTACTATCAGTGTGGTCCTCTGAATCCGCCTTTACAATCCCTTAATTGCTTTATAATCCCTTTATAATCCCTTAATCCCTTATAATCCATCACCCAACCTTACATGACCTTACCCCAAGAACCACGCAAGGTTGGATAAATCTCAGCCACTGTGGCCTTTATTACAAACAATACAAACATGTAAAAACATTCGTAAAGAACATATGATAAAGTCCTTGTAGCTTCGTAATCTGGTGACCAACCAATTAACCAGCCAGTAATTACTCTCAGCTGCTACCACAGGCTCAGTAGAACCCATAACCCCAAAGGGTTTATAAACGGATAACCTCCAACCAGGGGCCCGGCATTCTTTTGCCGCAAGCCCCAAAAATCACCAGGCCCCAACCAAAGTATCCCAAGGGATCCTAGTCTTGATGAATGCCCCAACCAAAATTTTACCAACTTCAAGGACCTTGACGCACACCAACACGAGAACATTTGACCTCCTCAAATTCTCGAGACCCCCCCTTTCCTTGAAAAATAATGCTTGGCCGATGCCCCCTTCCAGTGTCAAAGTCCATAGATCTATCCCCACATTATTCAAGTGTCCCCCATCTGGCCACCAACATTTTTCTGAGCTGTCTTCTAAATGTAGATGCCTTACTGCCAACCCCCCCCCCCTGTTCCGTGACACGAAATTTGATATGACTCGGTTAACCTTTTTTCTAGCCTTGTTAATTTTTTCAGCCGATTGTGCCTTCCGCCAGACTTGTCTCTGCACGATGATCGAGCTGGCTGGCGGCTCTCCTGACCCAAGCATGACAGCCGGTATTTCTATGTAGCTGTCACACTTGGGTGAGGAGAGCCGCCGGCCAGTTCGTGCACTGCGATGCGATCATCATCCATGTTATATGGCTGTCTGACTGCGCTCTAAATGTGTACCCACCACCTGAACCACCATAAATACATATTATGTAAGATTACCTGTCAGACAAACTCCCGAGCATGAAAGCTCCAGCCAACACCCCGGCCATGTAAATTGATTGAGCTACTTGCCTCATTTTACGATGGTTACAGACTAAGTCCCACTGCGGGAGAGAGAGAAAACTTTAAGTCATATCACACAAAGCAACATAAGTTTATTGAATTCTTAAAAAGGGATGTCTGGCCCAAGCAAGAAGATTACAGGAGGCATGGATGTGTTAAAAATAATGAAATCAGGCATGCTTACCTTGTGTCAGCCATGCCGATATGTGGGAAAATAGGGAAATGATTGCAGTCAGGTCTAAAATTGGCTATGCACATGTGATAGCAGTTGGTCGAAAGCTACTCCTATAATTTGCTCCGAAACATGAACTTTCAGCATGGTTGCGAGTTCATATGTTTTTATTGGGGAGAGAAGTGAAATCCGATGCCAAACAGTACTGGTGTTGGCTTTTCTCCTAGAGAACATCATCTTTCAAGGAAGATTTGGTCAACCAATGGTCAGCCAATTCTGCCGATTACAGCATGTTCAACCTTAGGCCTCTTACACATGTCAGTATTTTTTACAAATGAGAAAAACAGACCAATTAGACTTTGATCAGAGTGTGGTCAGAGTATCATCAGTTTTTCTCCTCGCACATGGAGAAAAAAAAAGGTTCTCCATCTGCTCCTCTGTGACAGTCTCTGACAATCGGACCACACCTGGATGTCATCCCAGTGCGGTCATATTTTTTCATGGACCCATAGACTTGCATTGCTGATTTTGATCCGACGCTCATATTAAAAATAGGACATGTCTCCACGATTTTCTGCGGAATGACCGGTCTGGGAAAACTTACAGACATGTGAATGGCCCCATAGACTATCACAGGTACGAGCGCTATCTGTGAAAACCATGGATAGCACTCGAAGGAAAAAACTGGACGTCTGAATGAGGCCTTAAGTGGAGGTAATATTTTAAGGTTTAGTCTCCTGAAGACAATCTGTGTGAATAAATCAGGACTCATGATCTGACAGACTCATGCATTTATCTGATTTAAAGGGGTTGTCCCACCAACAAAGTACTTTTTAATTAGAGGGGATGAGGGGTATTGGGGGATGATGAGATCATGCATACCAGGATTGGGGGATGAGGGGGCCATGTATACCAGGATTGTGGAATGAGGGGGCCATGCATACCAGGATTGGAGGATGAGGGGGCCATACATACCAGGATGGGGGATGAGGGGGCCATGCACACGAGTGTGGTGGATGAGGGGGCTGTGCATACGAGGATGGGGGATGAGGGGGCCATGCATATGAGGTGGGTGATGAGGGGGCCATGCATACGAGGATGGTGGATGAGGGGGCCATGCATACCAGGATGGGAGATGAGGGGGTCATACATACGAGGATCGTGGATGAGGGGGCCATGCATACGAGGATGGGGGATGAGGGGACCATGCATATCAGGATTGGGGAAGAGGGGGCCATGCTTACCAGGATTGGGAATGAGGGGGCAATACTTACCAGGATGGGGAAATTTACCAGTAGCTGCTGCATTTCCCACCCTAGGCTTATGCTTGAGTCAATAAGTTTTCCCAGTTTTTTGTGGTAAAATTAGGTTCCTCGGCTTATATTCGGGTCGGCTTATACTTGAGTATATACGGTAATAGATCGTAGAATAATTATAGCAGGTTTAAAAAAATTGTTCCCCTTCTATGATGATTTTATAAATGTGCCCGTGCATAAATCACTTATGATAAGAAAGTATACAGACAAAACAGCAGGACCTCGCAACTGCTGCTTTCTGAGGTAACACATTTCCCTGTTTTAACACAGGAGGGAGTGTTTCGGCTATGTAACCAGTGCTGTGAGCTCATGCTAAAAAAAAGTCAATGACATATAAGCTCAGTGGCTGCTAGAGCTCCTTTGTTACTGACTTTATTTATGATGAGCTCAGAGGCTGGAGACATGGCAGAAACACTCACTTCTGTGATAAAACAGCCAGTGAAATGTGTTACCTCAGGAAGAGAAATGTGCTATCTAATAAAACAGCAGCTTCAAGTCATTACTGTTTCGTCTTTATACTCACTTATCACAAGTGACTTATGCTATCTCCTCTGGCCAGGAGCTGCGGTATGTGAAGACCATGAACTAGAGGAGCTCTACATAGTCAGACACAGCCATAACACAGTACACATGAGGGGCACATTTATATGATTATCTCGGCTTAGGAACATTTTTTAACATATCCATTTGTAGAACTTATTATTATTCCAAGATCTATTCATTTAAAAATGTACTTTGTTTGTGCAGCAAACCCTGTTATGACATGTAGCACTACATTTCACCTGCAAAGGAAATGTTTGTTTGGCTGGGAGGTTTCCCCCAGCAACTAGTTGATTTTTGGAGGGGAAACTTTACCAGTCAGACATTTTCCCTACAAGCTGTAGCAACTTTTGATGAGACAACCCTTTAACCCCATTACCCCAGGTGGCTTGCATGTTAATGACCAGGCCAATTTTTACAATTCTGACCACTGCCACTTTATGAAGTAATAACTCTGGAACGCTTCAACGGATCCCACTGATTCTGAGATTGTTTTTTTGTGACATATTGTACTTCATTATATTGGTAAAATTTCTTCGATATGACTTGGGTTTATTTGTGAAAAATTTAAAATTTGGCAAAAAATGTGAAAATTTAGCAATTTTCAAAATTTGAATTTTCATCCCCTTAAATCAAAGAGATATGTCACACAAAATAGTTAATAAATAAAATTTCCCACATGTCTACTTTACAACAGCACAATTTTGGAACCCAAATTTTTTATAAGGGTTAAAAGTTGACCAGCGATTTCTCATTTTTCCAACAAAATTTACAAAACCATATTTTAGGGACCACATCACATTTGAAGTGACTTTGAGGGGCCTTTATGACAGAAAAAACCCAAATGTGACACCATTCTAAAAACGGCACCCCTCAAGGTGCTCAAAACCACATTCAAGAACTTTATTAACCCTTTAAGTGCTTCACAGGAATTTTGGGAATTTGGAAGAAAAAAATGAACATTTAACTTTTTCACAAAAATGTTACTTTGGACTCAAATTTTTTTATTTTCGCAAGGGTAACAGGAAAAAATTGACCCCAAAATTTGTTGTGCAATTTCTCCTGAACACGCCAATACCCCATATGTGGGGGCAAACCACTGTTTGGGCACACAGCAGGGTTCAGAAGGGAAGGAGCGCCATTTGACTTTTTAAATCTAAAATTTGCTGGAATAATTAGCGGATGCCATGTCGTGTTTGGAGAGCCCCTGAAGTGCCTAAACAGTGGTAACTGGCCACAACTGACCATATTTTGGAAATTAGACCCCTCAAGGAACTTATCTAGATGTGTGGTGAGCACCTTGAACCCCCAGGTGCTTCACAGAAGTTTATACCATTCAGCCGTAAAAATAAAAGTTTCACATTTTTCCCACAAAAATATTTTTCAGACCTTAATTTTGCATTTTAATAAGGGTAACAGGAGAAATTGCACCATGCAATTTGTTGTGCAATTTCTCCTGAATACGCCGATACCCCATATGTTGGGAAAAAACACTGTTTGGGCGCACGGCAGGGTTCAGAAGGGAAGGAGCACAGTGTGACCTTTTGAATGCAAAATTGGTTTGAATCGAGAGCGGACATGTCGCGTTTGGGGAGCCCCTGATGCGCCTAAATAGTGGAAACCCCCCACAAGTGACCCCATTTTGGAAACTAAACCCCTCAAGGATTTTATCAAGGGGTATAGTGAACATTTTGAACTCAGATTTATGACACAGAATTTGATAACATTAGGTCATCATATTGAATAAGTTGTCATTAGTCTTGAGCGCAAGTGCTCGCTACTTGAGTTTGCATCGGGTACTCGGGTATGCACCATGTATCGTGGGTGCTCGAGTGAGATGCTGGAGTCCCCATCCAGCATGTTTCACGGTTGCTAGACACCCAGAAAAAGCCATGCGGGATTGTCCGTGCATGGCAGGCAATCCCCGCGTGTTTTATTTGGTTGTATAACAGCCACGAAACATATGAGGCGGAGACACAAGCATGTCACTCGAGCACCTGCGATACTCGGTGCATACCCGAGCACGCAATGCAAACTCAAGTAGTGAGTTAACCCTAACCTTAATACAGCCCTAACCCTAATGCAATCCTAACCGTAACCCTAGCACAACCCTAACCCTAGCACAAACCTAGCCCTAGCACAACCCTAACCCTAGCACAACCCTAACCCTAGCACAACCCTAACCCTAGCACAACTCTAACTGTAGCACAACCATAACCCTAGCAAAACCCTAACCCTAGCACAACCCTAACCCTAGCATTTATTTTTTACACCGTTCTTTGTGAGGTATAAATGATTAGATGACTTTATTCTTCGGGTTGGTGCCATTACAGCGATACCAGATTTATATCGGGTTTTTATGATTGACAGCTGTCACACACTAAAAAAAACTTTTTTTTGCAAAGACTAGTTTTCGCATCGCCATATTTTGAGAGCTATAATTTTTCCATATTTCGGCAGATAGAAACATGCAAGGGCTTGTTTTTTGCGGGACAAGTTGATGTTTTTCTTGGTACCATTTTCTGGCACGTGACATTTTTTGATCGCTTTCTACTCCAATTTTTGGGAGGCAGAATAAACAAAAACCAACATTTCAGGAATTTTTTTTTTTTATGCCGTTCCGCGTGTGGTAAAATTGATAAGGCAGCTTTATTCTTCGGGTTAGTATGTTTACAGCGGTACCACATTTATATAATTTTTTTGTGTTTTGGCGCTTTTACAAAATAAAAACTTATATAGAAAAAAGATTTTTTTTGTGTGTTGCTTTATTCTGAGAGCTATAACTTTTTTATTTTTAGGCTGATGGAGCTGTATGATGGCTTGTTTTTTGCGGGACAAGATGATATTTTCAGCGGTACCATTTTTATTTACATTCGTCTTTTTGATCGCGTTCTATTCCATTTTTTGCTTGGCAGTATGATGATAAACTATCTTTTTTGCTTGTTTTTTTATTATTTTTTTTACTGTGTTCACTAAAGGGGTTAACTAGTGGGACAGTATTATAGGTCACGTTGTTTCGGACACAGCGATACCAAATATGTGTACTTTTATTGTTTTGTTTTTTTCATAATAATATTTATTTATGGGTACAGTATATTTTTATTTTTTTGGATTATTTTTTCATATTTTTTTAAATATTTTTACACTTTTTTTTCACTTTCTGACACTTTTTTTTTACTTTTATACTTTGTCCCACTATAGGACTTTCATGTTTTGCAGGCTGATCGCTTGCATAGCATTGAGACGCAGCAGCTGCAGGGGCATCTCTATGCTATGAAGGCTGTCAGTTCTGCACACTCAAGTTAGGTAGATTGTGCACTAAGCACGATCTACCTAACTTCCTGATGTCTGGTGACCCAGATGTCATCATGACGACATCGGGTCATCATGACAACTATCCGTAACCAGCACTCACAGCGCGGGATGCCGGATACAAGGTAAGAAGATCGCACTTAATAATAATAATCTTTATTTTTATATAGCGCCAACATATTCCGCAGCGCTTTACATACATTATCATCGCTGTCCCCATTGGGGCTCATAATCTACATTCCCTATCAATATGTCTTTGGTGTTAGAACCCTCCTGTTTGTTTTTTCCATCTTGTGTTTTGCGGTCACGTGACCATCTGCCTTTATATTCTAGCTCCGCCCTTTTGGCTGTGCTGGACTTCAGTGTTTGACTGTTTCTCTAGCCAGGTGCTTCTGTGCCTTCTCTGTCAATTCATTTGGTCCTTCTGGGACCTCTAGTACTTTTTTGTCTGTTTGTCTTTTTGTGTTCTGCAACAACTTCTCTGTTTAGGAGGTGTCCCATTTTTGTCCCAGTCCTTAGTTCTTTTAGGGACCCCTCCCCTTATGCTATAGGTCTTCGTCCAGACTAGCCGAGGACTAAGGCGGGTCTGTTCGCTAGGAACAGGCAGCCCACTACATCGTAGGGATTCAGCTTAGTCTTACTGTAGGGACAGTTTTCCCTTATCTTTCCTTAGTACATGTTGCAGATCATAGCAATAGGTCTTCGTTCAGACTAGCCGAGGACTAAGGTGGGTCTGTTCGCTAGGAACAGGCAGCCCGCTACATTGTAGGGATTCAGCTTAGTCTTACTGTAGGGACAGTTTTCCCTTATCTTTCCTTAGTACATGTTGCAGATCATAACATTTGGAGTGTGGGAGGAAACCGGAGAACTCGGAGGAAACGCTTACCTCTCCTTGCTCCCAGAATGCTGCGATCGACTTCGATCGCAGAATTTCTGGGGTTAATCTGCCGGGAGCGGTGCAGCACTGCTCGTGGCACCTAGTACCGGGTGTCAGCTGTGAGAATCAGCTGACACCCGGCGGCGATCGCACCCGCACAGCCTCTGAAGGGGCCTCTGAAGCATCAGAAAGGGGTTAAAGCGGTTGTCTACTACTTTTACATTGATGGCCTATCCTTAGGACATTCTTAGGATATGTCATCAATGTCTGATCGGCCAGGGTCCGACACCCGGCACCTCCACCAATCAGCTGTTATCAGTGCCACCGACGACCGGAAGTACTTAATTGCCAAGCTTGGCCGTCTACATGTAGTGACTGCAGGGGGGCAGAATAGGAGGTGGATGTGTAGGACTAAGCTCAGCAAGTAAGTACTTCTGGGTGGCGGCGGAACCTATAGCAGCTGATCGGCGGGGGTGCCGGGTGTCGGACCCCAGAAGATCAGACATTGATGGTCTATCCGAGGGATAGTGGACAACCTCTTTAAGTATTCAGTGAGGTTAGAGGGACACCCTGTGTTTTATAGCAATACTCCTGACAGAGAATGTATTATAACAAAATATTTATAGGGCTAGTAATAATTTTAGGATCCTGAAAATCCTTTTATTCCCTTTTTCATATTATGTGTTCTCTGAAATGCCGCAGCGTTTCAGAGTTAAACACACATATCTGCAACTGCGCAGCCAAGCTCGGATTTATGCTGCCGGTAGTAGGGTAACATGAAACTGATGACAGGATCCCTTTAAAAGGACTTTACACAAAAAAACATGGAATGAACATGAAAGGAATACTGGTATCATAATAGATGGATAAACAGAATTTGCACATACCTCAGTGACGATAGTGGAGGAGAAGGCACTCTTATCATAGACCCAGCCATCTTTACAAGCTTCAGTTTGATTCTTAAAAGTTCCATTTTTCCAATAAAGATGCTCAGAATTTGTGAACCGCATGCAACTCTTGGCATTTTGATCCTCATCCAGTGGTATAAATGCAGCCAAGTAACTTTGGTTATAATTAACTGTAGAATTATCCACACCAGGTACCCAACAGCGGTGCGCCGGTATCGCAGCAGTAAAATTTTGAAGAAAGTTATGAGAAGCCATAAAAGTCATTGGGATCAAAAGCATTGCAGTGTTGATCACCTGAAATCTTCCTAGTCCCCCAACTATTTCTAGGACGTCATTAAACCCCATTATAAATCACTTTCTAGTTAGTGCCCTGTGGACAGAAAAGAAGAAAATAAAATTGGAATTTGCAAGTCCAATAGTGGATTTGTAGCTCTACCTCCGAGGGATAGATGTCAAAGTGACTGTGTCTGTCTTGGCATGGTGTAAGGCACGGCTGATATTCTCTATGCCATAGATTTGGACCAGAATATAAGTGAAGAGGGAGGAGAACTGCTCATGTGTATAATGGCCAATAGTCATTCCTCAAGTTGCAATGTTATTTCTGTAAAAGTTAAAACCTCACCGTTTGACATTGTTATACCAGATTTATTGCAGATATGGATGAAAGGCTAACAGTAGCAATTAGCTACCAACCATCAGCAATAATTGATACCGTTAAAGACCTACTGTACGCCAATAAAGAACGGATCAATCACCAGCTGCATTCATTGCTTACTTTGCAGTTGAACACTTCTTCTCTTCTTAGAAAGTCCGTTATGTCGATATATTGTGCCTTTTTTGTTCTGCACTTATTTTAAACTGTTCACTTGGTGAGATAAATAGTATACTAATTTTCTAGTCTAGAAAAAACAAAGGGAAATGCGGGGTAAAGGAATAGTCAGCTCACCAGACATTAATTAGCAGTCTTTATCTGTTAGGCAGCGCATGGATCCGTCCCAGAGGAGACAAATAGCAGAAAAACAAGAAAATCCTTTAGCGGTAGCCAAAAAAATATATATAAAGTGAAATTTATTGATCGCATTAAAAACTGTAGAAGCAGGTCACCAAATGAGATCTGAGAAAAAAGGAGAAACAGACCAACAGCTCATCGCTTTAATCATGGTATAGCTACTATGGAAGGAAAATTCACATATGAAGCTGCAAACCGGAAAAACCAGCAAGCAGAGCATGTTAATTAAAAGTTCAGCTGAATATTAACCCTATAAGGGAAAGGAAAGGTTAGTCAGCATGAGTACCATAGAATAAATGGAAAACAATAGAAACATATTGTTAGGGGGGCAGATGCAGACAACTTTATTTAATGGAATGCAACCGACCCGGGGTCCGCGATGCAGCCTAGAGGACTGCTGCCGAACACTTTCCGGGTGGAAAGGCAAACGACAACTTAAATGTTAAACCCTTCCGTGTTTCTTCACACAGGAACGGGTAAAGCGGTACGCTCTATCTCCGTTAACTGCACGGAGGGAGAGCGACCGGCTACGCACCTAACAACAATCTTAGCCCTTCGTGTAAAAGCACACGGAAGGGTAAGACGGATCGCACAATCTCCAAGAACCGCAGGGAGACGTGCGACCGTGGGAAAAGCAGTAGCCCTGTCTTTGATACAGGCGCTACGCTATGGGGATTGGCGCTAAAGCGGTTCACACAATCTCCAAGAAAAAGCAGGGAGACGTGTGACCTGACTAGGAGCAGTAGCCCTGTCAGTAGCCCAGGCGCTATAGGAGACGGCGCTAGCGTGCGGGTGTGATTCCCGCTGGATATTCGAGCACTCAGCCGGCGTGCTACCGGACTGAGCAAACCCGCTCTATATAGCTCACAGGCGTTTGTTTGTGGGCGGGCCTTTTAAAGATTAAGCCCTGCCCCACTGTCCCACCATTGGTGACGACACCCGTGACCAATCAGGGGGTGCCAGGTCACCGGGTCAGGTGGGTGCCAACCCACCAATCATGATCCGCCAGGTCACGGATATGCTCAGTGCGGCAAATCCTGGATTCCACAAGCCCTGTCTCCCTCTGCAACCCAGGCTTAACATTGCTAGGCACAACTACCTGGGAGACAAACAGTGCTCGTGGACCAGCTAGGTGTTGGGGCTGATGGTGATGCTGAGCAGCATTTGCCCTGGCTGGACAGAAATGGGAGACCACAGAAGGTCCTGGACCCATTTCAAATCCAGCACCAAACTGTTGCCTAACTTTACCCCCCCTTTAACATTCCCCTCCACCTGATGCTCATTCTCCTCCATGAGCTGGGTGGGCAAGGATGTGGTCCAACAGGTCACAGAGAGGATTCATGAAACAGTGACCTCTCCGGTGTACAGGGTGCCCTTTTTTAGGATGGGAAGCAGTGACAACTGGTTCTCTATGCGTAGGATCCTTCATGGGTGACAGGGAGGAAGGACCCGCCGGTCTCTGGCGAAAAGATTTATCTCTCGCACAGACGGGACACGTGAGAACAAAGTCCTTGACGTCCTGGCGCCACCGGGGCCACCAATAGGACCGTAGAAGGGACTTAGTGGTACGTTTGACCCCCAGGTGAGCTCCGGTCTTAGGGGCATGAGCCCAGGAGAGCACCATACTCCATAGATTAGGGGAAACAAACATCCTCCCCGACAGAACCCGGGTTGGAAGACACTGCAGCCACCCTCTCTTTCTGAGAGTTCTTTGCGACATAATCAGACAAGGACCGGGTCCTGGAAACAGACAAGGAATCTGTACCGGATGTCGCAATGATAGAAGCATCAGAGACTACCCTCCGGGTGACTTTGCCCAAACACTGAGATGCACAATTCCCTCTCCAGGAAGAAATTCTCCCCGACCTCCAGTCAATGTGTGGAGAATGACAACGTAATCAGGGGAGACCCAACAACACCTCGTCTAATCCACCTGGAATGATAAGAAAAGAGATAACCTCCCGGTGGCCCTGAGGAAATGACATGGTGAGAGGGATCGACCGGTGGGTGATTTGCACATCCAGGAGTGAACCATTGGCAACACTAATGTTTATTGGACTAGAGAGTGGCTCAGTAGAGATGGCATGTCTCTGGGCAAATGTAGATGATAAAAAATTGCCCTCAGCACCAGAGTCCACCCACTCCTTGGCAGTAACTGCAGATTTACCGAAGGACAAGATCACCTTATATGATAACTTGGAGGAAGGGGACCCAGAATTTAATGTACCCCCACCAACGGTGGTAAGACCTACTCGTTTTACCGGCTGCTTGGAACCCTTATTTACGGGGTGCTCCGAGATATGTGCAGAACGGGAACGAGAGAAACTCGACTTTGACCGGGGTACATCCGTAGCCTTAGGCTCCGGGTCCAGCGTCTTGGGTTTGAAAATGGGTCTAAAGGCGGATGGTGCCAACAGATACTGAGGTTTGGCAACCTCCAGCTCTAACTTGTGTTCCGCATGACGCAAGTCAATACGGTCAGCGAGAGATATTAACTCCTCCAGAGAGGTTGGGATTTCTCTGGTAGATAAAGCATCTTTAATATGCCCAGCCGGACCCCTCCAGAATACCGGGATAAGCCCTGTCTCCCTCTGCAACCCAGGCTTAACATTGCTAGGCACAACTACCTGGGAGACAAACAGTGCTCGTGGACCAGCTAGGTGTTGGGGCTGAAGGTGATGCTGAGCAACATCAGCCCTGGCTGGACTGAAGTGGGAGACCACAGAAGGTCCTGGACCCATTTCAAATCCAGCACCAAACTGACGCCTAACACAAAACAAATACAAAGCAAAGCTAAAAATACAATACATTATAAATAACAACTGAGAGGGAGGTGCTGGTGATATTCATCATTACTTGTGAAGGCTTAGCAAGAGCAGTACTTCGTCCTGTCTGGAGCTTGAAGCCGAATGTGTATTTGTCTGGAGTCGTCTAAAGCTAAGCAATCTACCTTTGTTGTCTATAGAGTTTAGTGAGATCGATTAGTACTCGTCTCCTCCCTTCCCTAGCCTTAGCCATACGCCAGGGAAAGACAGGGTGAGGCACGCGTGCTGCGATTGGTGAAGAGCCAATATAGGGTCGGTAGTTGAGACAGGTTAACACTAGACCAAACTAGGAGCTCTTCACTTCCCCCTTTCCCTAGAGTCTGGACTCCCTTTCCCTCTTCCCTTTGTGTAGCACTAAGTCTTTCCCACACCTGGCATAACATTATAGCCAGCTGGGTGCAGTTGCAGAGCTCACAGAACAGGTCCACCATCTGTCTCTGGAGGTGAATGACCTCCACTGTGAGGTTCAACCACAGTATCAGTGGCGACAGGCCGCCAATGGGGTTCTCTGCAGGTAGGCCTGCCCACCCTGAACCCAAGGTTGCCCTCCCGGAAGGGTTTTATGGAGGTAGGGACAAGTTTTTTGTATTCAAGATGGCCTGCAAACTGTATTTTAAACTTCGCCCCAACTCCTCCAGAAATGAGGACCAACGGGTTGGTATTATGCTCTCTCTACTGCAGGGAGATTCTCAATCCTGGGCGTTTTCTTTACCGCAGGACTCGGTTTGTCTCCAGTCTGTGGAGGGATTTTTCGGGGCTCTGGCCCTCATCTATTATGACCCTCATCAAGTCGCCTTGGCTGAGTCTAGGCTACGTCGCCTTAGGCAGGGGAATCAGTCAGTGGAGACATGCAGTAAAGAATTCCGTAGATGGGCAACGGATTCCAAATGGAATGACACAGCCCTTAGAAGTCAATTTTGTGAGGGGCTTACTGAAAGGTTGAAAGATGCCTTGGCAGTATATGATACCCCTCAGTCCTTGGAGGCTGTCATGTCGTTGGCTATACGTCTTGATAGACACCTTCAGATAGACGGGTGAGACCACCTTCTCCAGGGCCTTCTTGTCAGGGTTATGTACCTCTGCCAGGGGAGCAGTCTGGGGGTGAACCAGTACTGGGGGAGGTGGAGGAATCCATGCAGTTAGGGGGTGTCTCTGTGTAATAGTGAGGAAGGATGTAACCTTTCTTTGGCACTGAAGTAGTTAAAGAAAATGTTCCCGTAGTTAGTCCTCTCTGAACTGTTGTTAGGCCAAGCTAAGGGGTTAGCTGCAGTGGTCCAGTCCGTAGAGTAGAGGGGGAACTTGGTGCCATGGTCAGACATTGAGTATGTCTAGAGCTTAGTTTAACATAATTCCTTGTGGGCTGCAGTACTTGTAACCAGCCACAAGATGCCACTGTCGGGTACAGCTGTTAGTAAGAGTCTGCTAGCAGGGTGATAGTGAGGAGCTAATTGAGTAAAAGGACAGCCTACAGAGGGTGGGCACTCTAGGAAAACCTGTGGTGTTTCCAGAAAGAACTCAGTGAGAGTTTGGACAGAGAACTGTACGGGCAGCTTAATTATATGGTGGCTGCTAGGGTAGACGGGAGCTCCGTATCCTAGACAGTAGGATCACCAGTGTGAAGATCTCCCTATGAAAGAGTCCTGTTAGCCGGCCGGAGAAACTCAACGGAGGTATGGAGGACCCGGGGCACTTTCAGTCTGCAGGCAGCAGAGGAAGATAGGACTCCAGGCTAAGACGTGGGGGGGATATAGGATCCAGAAACACTGTCGATTGTGAGGAAGATTCTCTTGGGCTAGAGATTAGAGTCACAGAGATGCTTCACTTAAAGAGGGAACCAGGGCTGAAAATGTTGCCAGCGCCTGTGAGGGAAATGATAACCTGTCGGGCCTTATCCATTATATCTGCCTGTAAATATTGTACATATTCCTCTTTCCCAAGCAAAATTCAAGTTATGGTTAAGAACCTCGTGTTCTCTGAATTTATTGCTGCCCTGGTCCCAGAAGAGAAATGCCTGGAGACAGCCGCAATCAGATGGTCTGAAGTAAGTGGAGAGCACTACATACACAGCCACACATCAGATGGAGGACACGTATTGTCTGTAGGGTGCCAGATCGAGCCTGGACTACAGCTCACCCATGACTACCTTGCTGAGGCACCTTACATCTGCATCATACATCTCCCCGGAGATTCGCAAGAAAAAAGGCGTATGTTTTTTTTGTGGGAAAAAGGGACATTTTGTTGGGACCTGTCCTTCAATTCCTAAACAAAAGGAGACTCGATTAAATCTTGGTAGTCTGGAGTTGGATAAACAAGGGGTGCATTTGTGGCCAAACTGCAGTTCCCGCTTTGTCCTTACAGCAGAGGTGGTGCTAGAGAGCAAAACCGAGAAAATTTCTGTGTTTGTTGACAGTGGAGCCGGAGTCAGCATGGTGGATGCTGAGTTTGTGAAAACTCATGGTCTTGCTTGCTGTGCTTTAGCTGAACCTATTTCCATTTTTGCCATCGACTCGGCGCCACTTGCACAGAAAGCATTTACTCAGATTGTACATAATGTAAAACTGAGGGTGGGGTCAGTTCATTGTGAAATAATTCCGTGCTATGTCCTGGATAATCTTCCCACACCGATTGTCTTGGGTATCTCTTGGCTTGTTAAATATAATCCGTTGGTGGATTGGCAAACCGGGGAGATTATTGAATGGGGAGATTGCTGCCAGGAGAACTGTTTAGATATTTCCCTTGCTTATTACCTACTTTTCTGTCTGGTTTTGAGGACTTTTTTTCTGAGAAGGGGTGTCAGGATTTGCTTCCTCATCGTGCTTATGACTGTCCTATAAACCTGACCCCCGAAGCTAAACTACCGAAGTCCAGAATGTATAATATTTCTGGCAATGAGAAACAAGCCATGAAGGATTTCATTGCGGAAAGTCTGGAGAAGGGACATATCAGACCCACATCTTTGTCTGTGGCGGCAGGGTTTTTCTTTGTGAAGAAAAAAGATGGCGGTCTACTTCCCTGTTTAGATTTCTGGGAATTAAATTAAATTACCATCCGTACCCTCTTCCTCTGATTCCTGAATTGTTCAGCCAGGTTGTGGGAGCTAAGGTTTTCTCCAAGCTGGATTTAAGGGGAGCCTATAACCTGTTTAGAATCAAAGAAGGGGGTGAATGGAAAACAGCATTCAATACTCCTGAAGGACATTTAGAGAGTCTGGTTATGCCTTTTGATTTGACCAATGCACCTGCGATATTCCAGCATTTCATAAATGATATTTTCCATCATTTGGTGGGGAGGTTTGTGGTGGTTTATCTGGATGATACTTTGGTTTACTCACCTGATTTTGAGACTCATCGGGGGCATGTTAAGCAGGTGCTCCAGATATTAAGGGATAACAATCTTTATGCCAAACTAAAAAAATGTGTTTTTGCTGCTCAGGAGGTGCAGTTTTTGGGGTACTTGTTGTCATCTTTGGGTTTTCGGATGGATTCTGTGCAGTCCTTGACTGGGAAAATCCCAAGAACTTGAAGGCTCTACAATGTTTTCTGGGCTTTTCTAATTTTTACCAGAAATTCATCCAAAATTACTCTGTAATTGTGAAACCACTTACTGACATGACTAAGAAGGGGTCTGATTTTTCCAAATGGTTGGATGCTTTCCTCCAGGCTTTTTCTTCTTTAAAGAATCATTTTGCCACTGCACCTATACTCAGTCAACCCGATGTTTCTCAACCCTTTATTGTGGAGATTGATGCGTCGGATGTCGGGGTTGGGGCTCTGTTGTCTCAGGGTCCGTCCCCTGGTAAATGGCGTCCATGCGCCTTCTTCTCTAAAAAATTGTCTTATTACTGACCATAAGAACCTGTCATATCTCCAGTCAGCTAAATGTCTCAACCCTAGGCAAGCCAGATGGTCCCTGTTTTTTACTAGGTTCAATTTTGTTGTCACTTTTCGTCCAGGGGTCAAAAATGTCAAGGCTGATGCTTTGTCCCGGAGCTTCCCTGGTGGTGGTGACAATGAGAACCCTGCCTCAATATTATAGAAATGGGTAGTCATTTCAGCACTTTATCCTGAACTGGAGGGTGAGGTGTTGGAGGCACAGGGGGATGCCCATGCTTCGTGCCCTTCAGGAAACTTATTTGTACCATCTGATGTATGCCGCAAAGTAATTAAGGAACATCATAACTCTGTGCTTGCTGGGCATCCAGGTGGGAAGGCAACCGCGGACCTCCTCTCTTGTCGTTTTTGGTGGCCGGGGTTGCATCGGGATGTGATTGAACACATAGCTGCTTGTAGTATTTGCACGCGTTACAAGGTTTCACATATTCGTCCGTCTGGTACTCTTCTTCCGCTACCTATCCTTAGTAGGCCATAGACACACTTGTCCATGTTTTTTTTTACTGATCTACTGGTATCTGCAGGCAAAACGGTGGTTTTGGTAGTAGTAGATAGGTTCAGTAAAATGGTTCTCTTCGTCGCATTGCCTGCACTACCAAATGCCAAGACACTTTCTCAGGTGTTCATAAATGAGATTGTGAAGCTACACGGGGTTCCCTCCGATGTGGTGTCAGATCAGGGGATCCAGTTTGTTTCCAAGTTCTGGAAGGCATTCTGTTCTTGACTGGGAGTGCATCTGTCCTTTTCCTCTGCCTTCAACCCTCAGTCAAATGGTCAGACGGAGGGTGTCAATCAGAATTTGGAGACCTACCTCAGGTGTTTAGTCTCTGAAAATCAGGAGGATTGGGCATTCTACTTACCGCTGGCAGAATTTGCCATTAATAATCATTGTCAAGAATCCACTGGTAGGTCACCATTCTTCAGTGCAAACGGTTATCACCCACAGTTTGGTTCCTTTAGTGGGGGAGGAGCTTCAGGAGTTCCTGAGGAGGAACGGTTCGCTTCGTCACGCTCCTCGGTATGGCAGGGTGTCCTGAGTAATTTAAAGATCATGGGAGACAGGTATAAACATCTGGCTGACAGAAAACACTGGCCAGGTCTGGACCTGAATGTGAATGACTGTGTGGTTGTCTCCTAGGAATATAAGATTGAAAGTTCCATCTTGGAAGCTGGGACCTAGGTTTATTGGTCCCTATAAAATAACCACTGTCATTAACCCAGCAGCGTTTCGTCTTGAACTTCCTCAGGCCCTTAAGGTCCACAATGTGTTCCACATGTCCTTACTCAAAAAGTATGTTGAACCTCTTGAGCCCTCACCTCTACAACCACCCCCAGTAATGGTTGATTGTAACCTGGAGTTCCAGATTTTGAGAATTGTAGATTCTCGTCTCCAACATCGTTCTCTGCAATACTTGCTGCACTGGAAAGGCTAGGATCCAGAGGAGAGGGTGTGGGTTTCAGCGTCAGAGGTGAACGCTCCCAGATTGGTTTGCTCATTTCACAGCTCTTTTCCTGAGAAACCCGGCGCTGAGTGTCCGGAGTCCACCTGTAGGGGGGGAGGGTACTGTCACGGGTGTATCAGAGGTGGCAGACAGTCGCCCTGCAGTTGGTTGCAGTAGATCTCTACGTTTGGCATTACAGGCATCTTCTTAGATGAGAGGCTGTCTCTAGGACCAAGTGGCTACCTCCCTCTGGCTACTTAGCCCCCTGGCCTGGGTGTATAAATACCTGGTGTATCTGAGAGGGAGGTGCCGGCTATATTCATTACTACTTGTGAAGGCTTAGCAAGAGCAGTACTTCGTCCTCTCTGGAGCTTGAGGCCGAGTGCGCATTTGTCTGGAGTCGTCTAAAGCTAAGAAATCTCTCAATGTTTGTCTACCCTTGTTGTCTATAGAGTTTAGTGAGGTGGACTAGTGCTCATCTCCTCCCTTCCCTAGCCTTAGCCATACGCCAGGGAAAGTCAGGGCGAGGCACGCGTGCGGCGATTGGTGAAAAGCCAATATAGGGTCGCTAGTTGAGACAGGGTGACACTAAACCAGACTAGGAGGTCTCCACTTCCCCCTTTCCCTAGGGTCTGGGGTCCCTTTCCCTCTTCCCTTTGTGTAGCACTAAGTCTTTCCCACACCTGGCGTGACATTTGCAGCATACCATATCGACATGAGAAAATAATCGCAGATCAGCACTGCCCCGTAGGATAACATTAGTCCGAGTGCAATCCGATAAAACATCGGTGAGAACTCTGTCGTGTTATACGCTATAAAGATAGCTAGCAGAAATCAGCCAAACATGTAAATAAATACTAGACATCTTCATATGTATAATACACTGTGTTCCAAATTATTATGCAAATAATATTTTCTCAGATTTTCCCAAATTACCTATATGAATTGCAGTCATTGTAATTTTCCAGTCAAATAACTATTAGAGTACAATTGAAAGGTTTTTGTACAAACTGCCTATGATAACAGTATATTTTTAAAAAAATAAAAAACTCAAACTGCACTCAAAATGCGTGTTCCAAATTATTATTCACAGCAGAGTTTTCAACCTTTTCATTTTAATAAAGAACAAAAAAATTGTCATTTTTGAAATTATAAGCATTAGCAGGTTATTACAAACTGAAATCAAACAGTTTTCAACTCAAAACTTTATTCTAGGTGATGTTACATTTGCACATAGGACCCCTTGTTCGAAAGGAGCTTCTGAACTCTCTCGTCCATTGAATTTGTCAGGTTTTGGATGGTTTCTGCTTTAATTGTTTTGCATGAGGACAGAATACCCTCCCAGAGCTGTTGCTTAGATGTGAATTGCCTCCTGCCATCATAGACACTCCTTTTGATGATGCTCCAGAGGTTCTCAATGGGGTTGAGGTCAGGGGAGCATGGGTGCCACACCATAAGTTTGTCCCCTTTTATGCCCATAGCAGCCAGAGATGCAGATGTGTTATGTGCAGCATGAGACGGGGCATTATCATGCATGAAATGATCTCGATGGTCCAGATGGATGGAGTGGAGGATGGCTGGTTGATGGACACCCAATGCAAACACGGCTACGGTGCTAACAAGGAGGAGGTGGAGTAATGTTTTGGGCTGGAATCATGGGGAGAGAGATTGTCGGCCCTTTTAGGATCCCTGAAGGGGTAAAGATGAACTCCATAATGTATGTTGAGTTTCTCAAACAGCACTTCCTGCCATGGTTCAAGAAGAAGAACCGTGCATTCCGCAGCAAGATCATTTTCATGCATGATAATGCCCCGTCTCATGCAGCACATAACACATCTGCATCTCTGGCTGCTATGGGCATAAAAGGGGACAAACTTATGGTGTGGCCCCCATGCTCCCCTGACCTCAACCCCATTGAGAACCTCTGGAGCATCATCAAAAGGAGTGTCTATGATGTCGGGAGGCAGTTCACATCTAATCAACAGCTCTGGGAGGGTATTCTGTCCTCATGCAAAACAATTAAAGCAGAAACCATCCAAAACCTGACAAATTCAATGGGCGAGAGAGTTCAGAAGCTCCTTTCGAACAAGCGGTCCTATGTGCAAATGTAACATCACCTAGAATAAAATTTTTAGTTGAAAACTGTTTGATTTCAGTTTGTAATAACCTGCTAATGCTTATAATTTCAAAAATGACCATTTTTTTGTTCTTTATTAAAATGAAAAGGTTGAAAACTCTGCTGTGCATAATAATTTGGAACATGCATTTTGAGCGCAGTTTGAGTTTTTCATTTTTTAAAAAATATACTGTTATCATAGGCAGTTTGTACAAAAACCTTTCAATTGTACTCTAATAGTTATTTGACTGGAAAATTACAATGACTGCAATTCATATAGGTAATTTGGGAAAATCTGAGAAAATATTATTTGCATAATAATTTGGAACACAGTGTAGTAATAGTGGCTGTCAGATTTGGGACCATCTAAAGGACAAATCATTATATATAGCGTTCAGGGGAGAGACCACTGCGTCGCCTAAATAATGATGATAACGTCCATAACGTGCAAAAAATAGTCTTTATTATTTAAAAATTACAAGCAGATTGATGAGAGATAAAAACATCAGGAGGAACTGCCATGTGAAAAAATAGAACAAAACAGGTAGACTAGATAGAAATGCACATGTAAATCATAATCATGTCTGGGGGTGACAATATCAATTTGCTAACACATATGCATAAATAACCGATATATATAATCACTGAAGTGCTAAAACTATGAAATTTCATAACATAGTATTATTCTATTTCGCACACAGGATTATGTAATCTTCCTTTTGTGTCGAAGAATAAGATGGATCCCATCATTGCAGCCAAGAAGAACCCCAGAAAAAACAAGAGACGGACGCCAACCCATTCAAGGTAGATGCCACAGGACCAAAGGACCTTATAAAAATAAAAGTAAGTTAAAAACACATAAAAACAACACATGGCAATAGAATAGGTGACATGGGCAAGGATATATGCTCTAATATAGCTGGTGATCACAAAAATGGAGCAAAGCTCAAATTCTCATTAAGCCCGGCCGATGGACAGTATTAAGAGTCCATATCCACCTGGACTCAAGTTGGGCAAGGCGTTGAGATGTTTGTCTGCCTCGGATGCCCACCTCGATCAAATCAATTCCTCTCACCCTTAGTAAATTAGCATTACTCTGATGGTGTAATTTAAAATGTCTTGGGATCGTTTTCAGGGTGGATGTATCCATATGTTCTGCTGCCGCAGTTATGCCCAAAACATGTTCCCTTATACGTGTTTTAAGCTGACGTGTCGTGAGTCCAACATAAGTTAACCGACACGGGCATGTAGCATAATAAATTACATTTTTCGATAAGCATGTAATATGTTTTGTTATCTTGTAGTTAGTAGTACCACTAGAATCAGAGAAATCAGTGCAGCGTTCCACATTGGGACACGCCACACAGCGTCCACATGGAGCACATCCATATTTCCTGGTGATACCGTCCAAAAATGTTGCTACAGGTTCACCCACAAAGTGACTCCTCACCAGACGATCACGGAGGTTCCTAGATCGTCTGAACACAATAGCAGGTGTCTCAGGTATAAATTTTGAGACTATTGGATCCACCTTCAAGATTGGCCATGCTTTACATAACACTTCCCTTATTGCAGGGACTTGTGAATGATATTTAGTGATGAATCTCACCAGGTCGCCCTCTTTGGTGTTACAGGAACCATACAGGAGATTATGGCGAGATGCATACTTGGCCCTATGGTATGCTCTTTTAATCATCCTATGGCTGTACCCTCTATCATAAAACCTATTTTTTAGGTCTAAGGCCTGATTTTCGAAATCTTGATCGGTGGAGCAGATCCTGCATAGGCGCAGGAATTGCCCCATAGGAACAGATTGGACCATATGTTTAGGGTGTGAAGATTTTGCATGGAGGAGCATATTAGTAGACGTGTGCTTCCTATATATATTGGTCTGTATTGCATTCCCATTATCTCTCCTAAGTGTAACATCTAGAAAGACCACCTTATTTGGATCATATTCGTATGTAATATGAACATTTAGGTCATTAAATTTTAGGCTAGACATAAAAGTTTCTAACTGTTGGGCAGAGCCCTGACAGATCAGTAGTATGTCATCGATGTACCGCGTCCAGGAAAGGACGTGGTCCATCGATGAACACCGATCTGACAGGAAGAGGTCCCTCTCCCACAGCCCCAGGAACAGATTGGCGTACGAGGGAGAGAAGGCCGCCCCCATGGCTGTTCCCTGGAGCTGCAGGAAGAAGGACCCCTTAAAAACAAAAAAGTTATGTGTCAATGTAAATTCTAACAGCTCAATCACCAATTGGCGGATGGTCACTGGTAAATTAGAACTATCAAGGAAAAATTTAGTTGCTCTTAGACCGTCATTGTGCCTTATGTTAGTATACAGGGATTCTATGTCTGCTGTTAACATCAGGTTCTAAATATACCCCATCTACCCTCTGCAATAGATCCACTGTGTCCTTCAGAAATGAAGGGAGATCCTCAACTAAGGGCTGTAATTTAGAATCGATCCACTTATTCACATGCTCCAAATAGTTGCCCCTTCCAGATATAATGGAACGCCCCGGAGGTGTCTCCGAATTTTTGTGGAGTTTTGGGAGCAAATAAAATGTCTGTATTGTAGGCTCAATAACCGATAGTGCTGAAGCCAGCTCACGGGTGACAACCCCACCGCCGACGGCATTATCTAGAATGGTTTGCAGCTGCTGTCTGAAAGCACACAAGGGGTTATATGTAAGCCTCTTATAGCAAGTTTTGTTGTTAAGTTGGCGGAATGCCTCTTTTTCGTACATTTCCACCGGCCAGATGACAATATTACCCCCTTGTATGCTGGTTTCAATACAACATCTGTCAAACCACTCAATACCTTGAGTCTATTACTTTCCTCGCCAGTGAGATTGTCACCCCTGATATACCGAGGAATCTTTTGAAATTCGTTAGTGACGATCTGCAGAAATAGTTCCACGTTTGTACATGCCGAGAGGGGGGGAATTTTTTTGAACGTTGTCGAATAGATGACGGTATCTTACCATTTTCAGTTGTGTTGCGTTCAATGGATAGCTCCTCCAATGTCCTTAGGGCCAATTGTTCTTTCTCTGTAGGGAACAATTTATAGAGATCATCACTATAAAAATGGCATTTAAAAATCAATGACCGTGCAAAGATGTGTAGGTCTTTTATGGCGGTAAAACTATCAAACCCAGAAGATGGAGAAAAAGACAGACCCTTATTGAGTAGAGAGAGATCGACAGAAGAAAGACTATGCTTACTTAGGTTAATTACCTTGTTATCCCTCTTTTTCTTATCTGCTGCTTGGAAGTCATGGCGTTTATAGGGATGGTAGTTATATTCACGTTGTTTCAGGGAGTTGCCAGACCGCGTAACCATAGACGTAGTCAATGCATCTGATATGTCACTCTGAGATGACATAGAGGTAACCGATGGGGTACGGGAGGGTGGCGTACGGGACCAAGGTGCTTGTCTCCAACGGTGTACTGTCTTAGATTGATAATCCCTTATGTCACGATTGAGTTTGGTTGTTTGAGTCTCATGAATTTTTTTCACCGTGACATCCAAGGTATTGTCAATCTGGGTATCAAAAGCCTGTATTTTTTCAGATGGACAGTTGGATCTGAGACCAGTCTGTGCTGCATCAATCAATTTATCTAGATTTGTAATGGCAGTAGTATTAGATTCCACTAACAGTTGCATAAAGATATTAGAGCAATTATTGCATGCTTCTTCCCATTTCACAATAAACATTTCGTCATCCATAAAAAAGGTTGGTGTGACACGTATCTGAAGACCTCTAGGGATCAGTTTACATTTCATATATTTTTCCAAAAATGCTCAGTTCCACCAGAGCTTAGTCCTTTTAATTAGTAAAGACTGAATTGTAGAGAATTGATCCTCCCATTTGTGATCACCAGTTATTTGAGCGCCACCATTATCAACACAAAAAAAACCTGCTCAACCTGGGAGAGTCAAGCTTTTTCCTTAGCTTTATAGTCCATTTCTGAAGTAGAACCTGTGCAAGACACAGCAAATACCAGATAAAGATAGCTAGCAGAAATCAGCCAAACATGTTAATAAATACTAGACATCTTCATATGTATAATAGTAATAGTGGCTGTCAGATTTGGGACCATCTAAAGGACAAATCATTATATATAGCGTTCAGGGGAGAGACGTCATAATGATGATAACGTCCATAACGTGCAAAAAATAGTCTTTATTATTTAAAAATTACAAGCAGATTGATGTGAGATAAAAACATCAGAAGAAACTGCCATGTGAAAAAATAGAGCAAAACAGGTAGACTAGATAGAAATGCACATGTAAATCATAATCATGTCTGGGGGTGACAATATCAATTTGCTAACACATACGCATAAATAACCGATATATATAATCATTGAAGTGCTAAAGCACTTAGCAGATCAGCACTGCCCGGTAGGATAACATTAGTCCGAGTGCAATCCGATAAAACATCGGAGAGAACTCGGTCGTGTTATACGCTAGTGTGCGCTAGCCCTAAAAAAAGAAAATGCAATTATTATATTTTTTTAAAATGTTTTTACTAACATTTTTCAGATTACAAAAACATATATAAACAAAGGAACTAGAGTAATAAATGGTTGATTTGACTAAAGAGAAGTAATAAGTAAACTTTAACAGTGGCGTCAAATGAGCGCCAATAACAACAATTGCCCATGTTTCCTCGTCTCTCCCATCAAGGAGAATTCTAGTGATTGTAGAGGAAATAGTAGTAGAGAATATATATTGGTTGTCATTAAGATTTAAAAAGAGAAAACACAGTAGTTTGACAATAAATGGCTTCACCCAACCAATAACCAAAAGTGGAGAAAAAGTTTTTTGTTATCATTCATATTCTCTGAAACAAGGCCAAGAAAGCAAAAATTCTGCCAGGGTATGCAAACTTTTGAGCACAGCTGTAGATACGATGTTTTGATCGCCTCTTATTGCATTTTATTGCAATGTTGCGGCAACCAAAAAAGTAATTCTGGCATTTTGATGCAGACCCCAGGCTGTCATGACAACCCATCAACGTCCCACGATTACGTGACAGGGGAGCCGATGGGCGGGACTTAGGACGCTCATCCATCCAGTGTGTGTTAAATGCTGCTGTCAGTGATTGACAGTGGCATTTAACTGGTTAAAAGTTGTTAGAGGCACGTGTCAGCTGATTAAATCAGCCATCAAGTGCAGGGAAAAATGCGGGCTCAGCACCAAAGCACATAGCAAAGACAGGGACATGACCGATGACGTATATATACAGTTGAAACCAGAAGTTTACATACACTATATAAAAAGACAGATATTCATGTTTTTCTCATTATCTGACATGAAATCAGAATAAACCTTTCCTGTTTTAGGTCAATTAGGATTACCATAATTTTTAAGATTTGCCAAATGTCAGAATAATGAGAGAGAGAGAATGTTTTAAGGCATTTTTATTACTTATTGCAAAGTCAAAAGTTTACATACACTAAGATTACTATGCCTTTAAACAATTCTGGACTGCCCATATGGTGACGTCATGTGTTTGGAGCTTCTGATAGGGTTTTTGGCAACATCTGAGTTAGAGACACACCTGTGGATGTATTTGAATGCACAGCTGAAACAGCTGAAAGTCTAAAGAAATCAGCCAAGATATCAGAAAGAGAATTGTGGACTTGCACAAGTCTGGCTCATCCTTGGGTACAATTTCAAGATACCTGAATGTGCCTCGTTCATCTGCACAAACAATTATACGCAAGGACAAAAAAGATAGGAATGTCCAGCCACCATACCGCTCAGAAAGGAGACGGGTTCTGTGTCCCAGAGATGAACGTGCTTTGGCCCCACATGTGCATATCAACCCAAGGACAAAAGCAAAAGACCTTGTGAAGATGATGGTGGAAGCTGGTAAGATTGTGTCAATAATGTATTGAAAAAAATGTATTGAAAAGACATTCAAGGGATTGTTACTATGAAAAAGTTCTAAAATCTAATCTAATTTTACAGATCTAGTATTGCTGTGTCTGTAACGACCCAAACTATAAAATTAAGCATATTAGCTATCCCCCCAGTGAACATTGTTTAAAAAGACTAAAACCATCCAAATCAAGCCAGAATAGCTTTTAGTTACCTTGACTCTGAAAAAAAGAAAAGAAAAAGTGATAATAAAGTCAAATGTTCCCCAAAATGGTACCAGTAAAAACAACATTTTGTCCCATAAAAACAAAGCCCTCATACATATCTATTTTTTCATTTTTTTCCTCCCCTTCTTCAAAGAGCCAGAACGTTCTTTTATTTTTCCCTCAATATAGCCGTTTGAGGGCTTGTTTTCTGGGGGATGATTTGTACTTTGAATGAAATCATTCATTTTTTCATGTGATGAACTGGAAAGCAGGAAAAAAATTCCAAGTACGTTGAAATTGAAAAAAAAAATGCAATTACACCATTGTTTTTTGTTTTTTTTACTTACCATGTTCACTATATGGTAAAACTGACCTGGCAATATGATTCTCCAGGTCAGTACGAGTACTCAGAAATGAAACATGTATAGTTTTTTTTTTTATTTAAATGGTGAGAAAAATTTTGGAAATTTATAAGAACATTTTTTTTTGCTTGTGTCGTAATATTCCAAGACTCATAGTATCTCCATTTTTCTGGCTATGGAGCTGGATGACGGCTTAATTTTGCGCCATGAACTGACATTTTTACTGATACCATTTTAGAGTAGCTATAATGTTTTGATCGCCTCTTATAGCATTTTATTACAATGTTGCGGCGGCCAAAAAAAAGTTATTCTGGAGTTTTGATTTTCTTTCTTGTTTCTCTGTTTACCGATTGGATTAATTTATTTTAGATTTTTATAGATCAATAATTTCTGAACTCAGTGATACTAAATATGTGTATTTTTTATTATTTTTTTTAATAGGCAAAAGGACGGTGATTTAAACTTGTTCTTTTTTTATTTCTTTCATATTTTGAAAATCTTTTTTCTCTTTTTACTGTATTTGTTAGACCCCTTATGGGACTTTAATCTCCAATCATCTGATCGCTTGTGCTATACATAGCAGTGCATCTAGCACTGCTATGTATAGCAGAAATCACGATCTCCTATGAACGTCAGCCACGGGCTAGCGTTCACAGGAGGATCATAGTGACAGGCGCGTCACTGGTGCGCGGATGGAATTATGTCCTCTCTGCCAGCGTGTGTTAAATCCCATTGTCAGAGATTGACAGCACCCATAGACTTGATTTTACGCACCCATAGACTTGAATGTGTGAGTCTCATCCAAGACTTGGAAGAAAGTAGTGCATGTTGCTATCTTTTTCTCATGGACACTCGGCCCGAGAATCATACAGCACACGTCTGATTTCTATGCTCGTCCGCATGAGCCTTAAGACAGATGTTTTTGAGTTGTTGGTAAAACTGTGGCAACAGCATTACCACTGAACCTGTCATGTCAAAAATCAATATTACCCTGCACATAAGGGATTTATTAATTCATTGATTCTATACACAGAGCATAAACAAACTTAAAAACACTAACATTAAACAATATATCTAGGTTAAAACCACAAAATTATGACACACAAACCCAGGGAATATGCAATTAGCTAAGAGATACAAGCAAGAAGTGGTTTTAAAATAAATGTAAGAAATTAGGTATCAAAATCAAGTTGAAAGAGTAAGAAAATATTATATTCCTAGGTCTAAGTGTGTGGGTCAGAGTTCCACATGTGTTTCACCATTAACTCGGCTTCATCAGGGGTTAGGGAAATCTATAGATTTTATCTTGTTCAATTGTTGCATGTTAGTTCTTTATCTTTGAAGAGCATTTTGATGGCATAAGGTGCTTGTCTTTTACACTAGGAGCAAATAAACAATGATTTTCATGAAATCAAATTTTGCCTGAGAGTCAAATGAGGATCTAAATCTATTTAGCTTTCAGGGTCAACATTCTATTTTCTTCCATCAGTGATTATATATTATGTGTGCAGTGGTCACTGATTCCCTAACCTGCTATTACTATGAAAATAAAAGCTCTTTGACAAAGGTAATAATAATTCAGTTTAGACATCCTATTCTACTGATTCTCCTGGCTTCAATCTAAGGTGTGGAGGAAGAAGACTATAATTTGGGGGTTGGAAGCAGCTTGGGTGATAATGAGTTGGCAGCAGGGTTCTGTAGGCATCAGGCGACGCGATTGTGGAGACATGGCAGCTGGGTTTTATGATAGTGTAACAACTCACTCTGGAATATCAGTAACAGACTAAAAACGGCAACTGACCCTACCGCTTCCTGTACAGACTAGAGATCCTGACTCCACAGTCCCCAGTGGTTCGTGCGTGAGCTAAGATAGCCCTAACCACAGACTAGATAATGGCAACTCGGACCTATGCTGCCTGAAAGGCTGTCGAGCGATTCACTTTCCTCCTAAAGAACTGGAGAGCAGAGCAGAGTGTGAATTACCTACAGAAGGGAAAGTGTGCTGAAATAGAAAAAGATCCCAGAGTGAGTAAAATAAACCACAAAATACAAAATAAAGGATTAAGTACATACTGTTAGATAATATGCTGCGTACTTCCTAACAAGAAACAGAAGATAGGTGCAGGGTAAAGAACATAAACACCAGAGAGATAAACCCTAGCTGGTCTTTCACTGACTGTCTTAAATTACAGCAATGTGGCTGAACATCCAAATGAGACTATCACCAGCAGAAAATACCAGCAGGGGGAAAATATATAAATGCAAGTGTCCAGCATATGAAAAGAGATAGTAAGGCACCAGTCACACTATGCAGCTTTCAATTGTCGAGCACTAATCGCTGCCCTCTGCATATGAAAGAGTGTTAGCTTGGAAACCACGTAGACAGGGCACTAGCCATGTGCATGCGAGCCAGGTGGTGCAAATTCCACATATAGTGAAACTTGAGCCATAAAAGCTATAAAAATGGAACAGATAATGCACTCACCAACAGTGTTGCTTGATAATAGTCCTGTTTATTCGGGATTACACATGTGGAGGGGTGGTGAAAGTTCTGGGATGTGGGGGGTAAGAAGACAGCGGCCGTTTCGGGCGAGTCCTGCACTTCAACGAATAGTAAATAGTACTACGAATAGTAAATTATATAAAGCCGCATCCAAAAGGTGATAGGGCAGACAAATGAGAAAATGAAAACACCTGTTATCCTAAAAAGACAGCAGCAAGGATAACAGAAACTAAGCACCCAGACACAAAAGCTAACCACAAAACACAGGCTCAGGTTAAGTGCACACGTAGCATTTTTGATGCGTTTTTGCGGCGGTTTTTCTGTGCGAAAACGCATCAAAAATGGTCTGCCAGCTATTGCAATGGTAATCCTGATGTGCTGTGCACATGATGTGGAAATTTCCATTCAGGATTACCATTGCAGAAAAAAACGCAGCATGTCTATTATGCCCAGCGTTTCCCACCCATTGACTTTAATTGAAACGCAGCAAATCCGCAGGTATAATATTTATACCTGCAGATTTGCTGTGTTTCAATTAAAGCCAATGGGCGGTGAAACGCTGTGGAAATGTGCTGCGGGTGGTACCCGGGTAGGCAGAGGAGGACTACTACTCTCATCCGACCGCAGCTCCCGCTGATAACAGCGAGAGTGGCGCGACTGAGAGGAGCAGTAGTGCCCTCAGTCGAGCCGGAAACCACTCACAGTAAAAAAATTAAAAAAAATAAAAAAAAACATTGTTCTCACCTGTCCGGTGTCCCCCGGTGTCCTCCTGGTCCTCGGTGATGCAGTGTACTGCGCTGCCAGGATCTGCGGTAAAGTGAGCGATCAGCTGATCGCTCACGTGGCCTCACCGTGGGAACATTCTCAAGAATGTTTCCACCAGTACTGGTGGTGAGCTCACCGGGGCTGATCAGGTGATCTTCAGCTGATGAACCCCAATGACCTCACTCCTGCAGCAGCATGTATACTGACATGAGAGATTTTACACTCCTGTCAGTATACATTGCTGTCTTCTACAGCAGTGACATCAGTAATTGCTGATGCCACTGCTGTAGAAGTGACCCGGATCACTCAGGGACAATCGTCAAGGATTCGTGGACTACGTCATTATGGCGGACAGGTGAGGGATATGGTTGTTTGTTATTTTACTTTTTTTCAGAAGATTGAGGGATTTGGGGACTGAGAGAATAATAAAAAAAATTTTAAAACCGTGTGTTTTTGATTTCATTAAAATACTTTACTCTGGCCGTATATTTATTCAAAAAGCAACGTCCACTTTTCTACGCAGTTAGTAATGGGAGATTCTTTTAGACGCGCTCCATTACTAACCTGGGCTTCACGTCAGCCGCCAATAGAAGGTTGACGTGAACCCCAACCCCATTACCCCACACGCCACCGCTACAGGGCAGTGGGAAGAGTGGAGGCTAAGCTCCAGATTTGGTGCATCTGCTGAGGGGTGATATTATTAGGCGTGGTGGGGGCTAGTAAGCATGGCCCCTTCCCTGGCTATTAATATCAGCCCGCAGCTGTCTGTTTAGCCTTTTCTGGTTAGATTTTATAGGGGGACCCTACATAAAAAAATTTCTGGAGTCCCCCTGTAATCTAGCCAGTAAAGGCTAAACAAACAGCTGTGGGCTGATATTAATAGCCAGGGAACAGTGTTGGCTATTGGCCCCTTCCCTGGCTACTAATATCAACACCCAGTGGTCAGCTTTCCCTCAGCTGGTTATAAAAATGACGCGGGAGCCCATGCCATTTTTTTAAAATTTTAGGCTCTTTGCCCACGTTTTTGACGTAGCAGCGCTTTGGACGCATATTTTTGCTGCGTCCAAAACGTTGCATTCTATTGAACGCAGGTAAATCCGCATGTGTTCACTGAACCATGCATATTTACAGCATTCTATACTTTCTAGTTTTCAAATTTCTGTTGCGGAGACTAGTGACTCCACAAGAGAATTTGATATGCTGAGGTCCTGAAAGACGCACCGCATGTCAGTGTCCATGGGTGATCCGCAGCCTCTGATGCATGGATAGTGGACATGGGATTTCTAGAGATCCCATCCACTATGCTGTAACATCTAAATGCTGCGGGTTTGACGCTGCATAAACACGCAGCTTCAAACCTGTAGCAGCTCCTGATCGTGGGCACGTACCGAAGCTCACCCGCAGCATGTCATTTTCTGTAGCGGACACGCTAGTCTCCGCTGCAGATTTTAACCGATTGAAATGTCATTACATGCAGTGGATTCACATGTACCAACAACAAGAGTGCGGCATTAGAACACGGCATTTTGGACGCAACAAAAATATGCTGTGTCCAAAGCGCTGCTTATTGATGTTCGTGGGGACGTAGAGGCTAATAAAATAGCTGTGAGCTGTGAATAATAGCCAGGGACCATGTTTGCCTAATGGCACCTTACTAGGCTAAAAATAGCAGCTCACAGCTGCCCCAGAAATTACATGAATAGAAATGCTAATGAAGACTGAGTGAATGGGATTAGCTGACACCCAGCTCTTTTGTTTGGTGATGTTGTAAAGGTGTCAATCAGACTTTTTCATGACCAAACCTAATTAAAGTAAAGTAAAGAGTTAAATAAACACACAGACACAGAGCAAACATTTTATTTGAAACACAACAGACATATTCTTTAATCATTTAAATTAACCAATATACTCACCCCAGTTCTGACAGTAATGCAAGGGTTTAAGCAATGTCCCACAAAATAACTTTATTTTGCTCCAAAAAGCATTCATTGATGTACAAAGACGCTTCAAAAAACGTGTCAAAAATGTGCGTAATTTCTGCAGCGTTTTTCCTGCCAAGGAGATGCAGAAATGCTCAGGAAATTTCTGCTTCAAATCCTGATCGTGTGCACATAGCCTAAGAGTCTAATCTATATCTAAATCTATTTTGTTTTCAGGGTCAAAGTTCTATATCATTCCTTCAGTGATTATGCATTATGAGTGCTATTACAATGAAAACAAAAGCTCTTTGACTAAGGTAGTAATTCATTTCAGACATCCTTATTCTACTGATTCTCATGGCTTCAATCTACAGTGTGGAGGAAGGAGACTATAATTTGGGGGTTGTAAACAGCTTGGATAATAATGAAAAAAAAAAAACTAAAAAAAAGAACTGGGATATAAATTGGTGTGCTTGAAGCATGTAACTGCAATTTCACACCTTTCCACTAAACAGAAAAAAGCAAAGACAGAAACATAATAAGCAAATACCCTGCAATAAATAAATAAACAGAAATTGTGCATGAAAATAATATAGGGCATTTACACTGCTCAAAAAAATAAAGGGAACACTTAAACAACAGAATATAACTCCAAGTAAGGCTGAGTTCACACGATGCGTTTTTCGTGCGTTTCCGCGGCGTTTTTGCAGTTGCGTAAACGCCGCGGAAAAGCATGAAAAACGCATGGTAGAAGGGCAGCAATGTTCCCCAATGGAAATCCGCATGTGCTGTGCCCATGATGCGGATTTTTCCGCAGCGTAAACGCTGCGGTCAAAAATCCGCAGCATGTCAATTAATTTTGCGGAAACGCTGCTCTTTTGCCGCCATTGACTTGCATTAGACCGCATGGAATCCGCATCACTGTATATGTTGATGCGCTTTTCATGCGGTCTAATGTGCGGATGGTACCCGGGTGTGGATGAGAGGACTCTCATCCAGACCCAGGTACCATTAAAAAAAAAAGAATAAAATAAAAAATATATATATACTCACCTTCTGACGGCCCGCGCTGCGTCCTGCCGGCTTCCCGCGCACTTCGCGGTTGAATGAAGGACCTTCGCTGACGTCAGAGTCATGTGACGGGTCACGTGACGCTGACGTCGGAAGGTCCTACAGTCTTCACTGCCGGCAGCCGGGACCGAGCGAAGCAGGACACCGGGGGCCATCAGAGGGTAACGTATAGATTTATTTTTTATTTTTTGACATTCACACACTATATAAATCCATGCCGGTTGCATGGATTTATATAGTGTGAAGTTGACAAGCACTTTCCAAGTGATGCTAAAATCGCTTGGGAAGCGCTTGTCAACCCGCATGCGGAAATGAAAGTGAAGACCGCTTCATTTCCGCATGTCCCTGGCAGGAAACCGCATGTACAATCCGCATGCGTTTTTTCCTGCCAGAGAAATGCAGAAACGCTCAGGAAAAAATCCTGAGCATTTCTGCATCGTGTGCACATACCCTAAATCAAACTTCTGTGAAATCAAACTGTCCTCTTAGGAAGCAACACTGATTGACAATCAATTTCACATGCTGTTGTGCAAATGGAATAGACAATAGATGGAAATTATTGGTAATTATCAAGACACCCTCAATAAAGGAGTGGTTCTGCAGGTGGAGACCACAGACCACATCTCAGTACCAATGCTTTCTGGCTGATATTTTGGTCACTTTTGAATGTTGGTTGTGCTTTCACACTCGTGGTAGCATGAGACAGACTCTACAACCCACAGAAGTTGCTCAGGTAGAGCAGCTCATCCAGGATGGCACATCAATGCGAGCAGGCCACAAATGTGCATCTGTCTGCACAAACGGTTAGAATGAGGGTGGCATGAGGGCCCGACGTCCACAGATGAGGGTTGTGCTCACAGCCCAACACCGTGCAGGATGCTTGGCATTTGCCACAGAACACCAGGATTGGCAAAGTCGCCACTGATGCCCTGTGCTCTTCACAGATGAAAGCAGGTTCACACTGAGCACATGTGACAGACGTGACAGAGTCTGGAGATGCTGTGGAGAGCGATCTGCTGCCTGCAACATCCTTCAGCATGACTGGTTTGGCAGTGGGTCAGTAATGGTGTGGGGTGGCATTTCTTTGGAGGGCCGCACAGCCCTCCATGTGCTTGCCAGAGGTAGCCTGATTGCCATTAGGTACCGAGATGAAATCCTCAGACCCCTTGTGAGACCATATGCTGGTGCGGTTGGCCCTGGGTTCCTCCTAATGCAGGACAATGCCAGACCTCAAGTGGCTGGAGTGTGTCAGCAGTTCCTGCAAGATGAAGGCATTGAAGCTATGGACTGGCCCGCCCGTTCCCCAGACCTGAATCCGATTGAGCACATCTGGGACATCATGTCTCGCTCCATCCACCAACGTCACGTTGCACCACAGACTGTCCAGGAGTTGGCGAATGCTTTAGTCCAGGTCTGGGAGGAGATCCCACAGGAGACCATCCGCAACCTCATTAGGAGCATGCCCAGGCATTGTAGGGAGGTCATACAGGCACGTGGAGGCCACACACAATACTGAGCCTCATTTGGACTTGTTTTAAGGACATTACATCAAAGTTGGATCAGCCTGTAGTATGTTTTTCTGCTTTAATTTTCCGGGTGACTCCAAATCCAGGCCTCCATTGGTTAATACATTTGATTTCCATTGATGATTTATGTGTTATTTTGTTGTCAGCACATTCAACTTTGTACGGAACAAAGTATTCAATGAGAATATTTCATTCATTCAGATCTAGGATGTGTTATTTGTGTGTTCCCTTTATTTTTTGAGCAGTGTATATTCATTTATATTTATTGTTATTTTATTTTTAATATGTGAGCACATCTTTTTGGATGTTCTAAGGACACACATAAATATGCTCCACTTGTATTTGTTATGATCTGCAACAAGTACTAAGGAAAGAAAGGGTAAAGCTATCCCTACAGTAAGACTAAGCTGAATCCCTACGATGTAGGGGGCTGCCTGTTCCCTGCGAACAGACCCGTCTTAGTCCTCGGCTAGTCTGAACGAAGACCTATAGCATAATGGGAGGAGTCCCTAAAAGAACTAAGGACTGGAACAAAAATGGGACACCTCCTAAACAGAGAAAGTTGTTGCAGAACACAAAAAGATAAACTGCCAAAAAGGCACTAGAGGTCCCAGAAGTACCAAGAGAACTGACAGAGATAGGCACAGAAGCATCTGGCTAGCAAAATAGTCAAATAACACTGAAGTCCAGCACAGAAGGGCGGAGCTGGAAAATAAAGGCAGATGGTCACATGACCGCAAAACACAAGATGGAAAAAACAAACAGGAGAGTTCTAACAGTACCCCCTCTTTTATGAGGATCCTCTGGATCCTCCAGGCCCAGGCCTATCAGGAAACCTCCTGTAGAAAGCTTTAACAAGCCTAGGAGCAGAGACATCATCTGCCCTTACCCAGGAGTTGTCTTCGGGACCGAAACCCTTCTAGGAGACGAGATACTGTAATCTCCCTCTATGCCATCTAGAATTCAAGAAACGAGAAATTTCATATTCGCCGTCTTCCACCACAGGAGGAACTGTGACAGTGGCGTCCCTATCTGATACATCAGCTTTTTTCAACAAGGAAACATGAAACACAGGATTAATCTTCCAGGAAGTAGGGACATCCAACCTAACAGCAGACGGGTTAACAACCTGAAGCACTTTAAATGGACCCACAAACTTAGGACCCAGTTTTTTAGAGGGAATCCTCAACCGCAAGTTCCTTGAGGACAACCAAACCATGTCACCCACAGTAAACAAAACCTCCTTACGTTTCCTGTCAAAATATTTCTTCGACTTCTTGTTAGCCTCTTGAAGGTTGCAACGTACATTAGTCCAAACTCTCTCCAAATCACCGGAAAAATTCTCCTCCTCCGGCACCGCCGACCTGAATTTGGAGAACGAACAAAAAGACGGATGTCTCACAGTACAGCAAAAAAAAGGAGAACACCCAGCTGAGGAGGATGTATGATGATTAAGAGCAAATTCTGTGAGAGGCAGAAACTCAGACCACACCTTTTGATTGTCCGCCACAAAAAAACGCAAAAACTGTTCTACATCCTGGTTCTTTCTTTCAGTCTGTCCATTAGACTCAGGATGATACCCAGACCAAAATGACAAATGGACTCCCAACCTGTCACAAAAAACACGCCAAAAGCGATCCACAAACTGAGGTCCTCTATCAGAAACAATATCCATGGGAACGCCATGAAGCTTGACAATCTCCTTAACAAACGCCTTAGCGAGAGTCTTGGTGCAGGGCAACTTAATGAATGGAACCAAATGACACATCTTACTAAAACGGTCCACGACCACCCAGATGACAGTAAAACCCTCGGACACAGGCAGATCAGTAATAAAATCCATTGTGAGATGCGTCCAAGGCGCACTAGGAACCTCCAGAGGGCAAAGCAACTCCGCAGCAGGAGTATGTAAAGTCTTTGACCTAGCGCACACAGTACATTGACGCACCCACTTGATGACTTCCTTCTGCCATCCAGTTCACCAAAAACTGCGACTGATAAGTCTCTTAGTCTCAGAAACTCCTGGATGACCTGCCAACCGAGACTCATGAAACTCCACAAACAAATCTCTCCTAGAGGTTCTAGGCACGAACAACCACCCATGGGGAGTGTTAGATGGAGCATCATCTTGAGCATTCAGAATCCCATTCTCCAAAACGGAGTCCAATGCCGCCACCACAACTCCTTTCTGTAAAATGCTCTCCTCCTCCTCGGCACCGACCGTAGGAGAGAAGCTGTTAGATAAAGCATCGGCTTTAACATTCTTAGTACCAGGGATATAGGTAACAGAAAAATGAAACCGAGAAAAAAAAAGTGACCACCTAGCATGACGGGCATTCAAGCGCTTGGCATCATCCAGATAGATCAAATTCTTATGATCTGTGAAAACCTGAATAGGAAATCTAGCGCCTTCCAAAAAATGACGCCAATATTCAAACGCGAGTTTAATAGCCAGCAAATCACGATTTCCAACATCATAATTCAGTTCGGTTTCCGAAATTTTTTTCGAAAAGGCACAAGGATGTACTCCATCCCTGTTCTCCTGTGACAAAACTGCTCCCACCCCCACCGATGAAGCATCGACCTCGACAAAAAAAGGCTTGGTCTCATCAGGCTGCATAAGGATAGGGGCAGAACTGTACCTCTCTTTGAGATACTTAAACGCTTCAATGGCCTCAGTAGTCCACTGGACCGTATTCTCACCTTTCCTGGTGAGATCGGTCAGAGGCTTAACAATTACAGAAAAATTCTTAATGAATTTACTGTAATAATGGGCAAAACCCAAAAATCTCTGTATAGATTTCAAACCAATAGACCTAGGCCATTCCTGCACAGCCTGAACCTTCACAGGGTCCATCTCAAAGCCCTCACTGGAGTCAATGTAGTCCAAAAAAACTAATTTTCTGCACAGCGAACTCACATTTCCCCAGCTTAGCAAAGAGTGAATTATCACTCAATAACTGCAAAACTTCATGTACACTCTGCCAATGGGACTCCAGATCTGGCGAATAAATCAAAATGTCATCCAAATACACAACCACATTCTTACCAATCAAAGGTCTCAGGATGTCATTAATAAGTTTCTGAAAAAATGCAGGTGCATTTGTAAGAACAAAAGGCATCACCAGATTCTCAAAATGACCTACCGGAGTGTTAAAGGCAGTTTTCCATTCATCACCCTCCTTCACTCGTAACAAATTGTATGCCCCCCGGAGATCAATCTTAGAGAACCACTTGGCCCCCACTAACTGGTTAAACAAGTCAGGAATTAACGGCAATGGGTAGGAATTGCGTACGGTAATCTTATTAATTTCACGAAAATCCAGACATGGACGTAAACCGCCGTCCTATTTTTTAACAAAGAAAAATCCAACTGCCACAGGCGACTTAGAAGGTCTAATGTGACCAGCAGCGAGGCTAGTCTGTATGTACTCCTCCAAGGCCTTTCTTTCAGGGATAGTCACATTAAACAAGCAACTCTTGGGAAAAGTAGCTCCCGGAACAAACTCAATGACGCAATCATAATCCCTATGAGGAGGTAAAACTTGTGAATCCTCCTCTGAAAAAAACCTCCAAAAATCTTTAATAGGCACAGGTAATTCCCCTTTTTCCACAGCTGCAATGCGACCATTACAACATTTATCATAGCACTTCGGACTTCAAGACATTATCATATTAGTAGACCAGTCCAGCAAAGGATTGTGCAGTTTAACCAAGACAATCCTAGAACGACCGGTAAATTATCTAATAACACCAAGTCCAAAATTTCTTGGTGAAGACCACTGATAGTGAGGGGAAATGTAGCAACCTTGTGAGTAATACATTTCAAAGGAGTGTTATCAATTGTAATCACAGAAATAAGTGAAGACAAAGGTTTGGATTTCAATTTAAGTTTTTCCAAAAACCCTTTATCAATCACATTAAGTGTTGAACCACCATCCATAAATACCTGAAATTCAATCAAATTTTCCTGCAAAGTGGTACTCCCTGAAAGAAATACTCCTGCAGAGCGTAAACAAGCTATACGGGCGTACCTGACCTCTTTTTTTTCTTTACTTAAACGAAGCTCACAATACTTAATCAAATGGTCAGCTTTACCACAATAAAGACACAATCCCTCGGCGAACCTTCGGTCTCTTTCCTGAGAGGGGAGCGACTTCGCCCCAACCTCCATCGGTTCTCCGCTGTCTGAGCAGATTTTCTGGGGACTAGGACCTGGCATTACAGGAGTCTTTACCTCATTCTGCCTAAATCTCAGCCTCCTAGCCACATGAACAGCTAATTGCATGTCATCCTGCAGAGTCTCAGGTGCGGGGAATGCAATTAGGAAATCCTTAACCCTTTCACTCAGACCAGCAAGAAATAGACATTTCAGAGCAGGATCATTCCATTTAACTTCAGAAGCCCATCTTCTAAAATGTGTGCAATAATTTTCAACATCACCTGACCCCTGATTCGATCAGGATTGTCTTATAATAGACCGATAGCAGAAAAAAATTGTTCTACAGACCTTAAGCATGGATCATTAGATTGGAGAGAAAAGGCCCACCCCTGTGGTTCATTGTGCAAAAGTGACATAATAAAACCAATGCGCTGTGATTCATTCCCAGAGGACCTTGGTCTCAAATGAAAATATAACAAACAAGCATTTTTAAAGGAAAAAAAATCTTGTTATTTACCATAAAAAACATCAGACAGTCCTACCTTGGGTTCCACAAAATACGCTCCAGAACAGCTACTCACGTGTTACTGGAGCTCGGCCACCTCCAGAGACAATCCCTGCAAGCGTTGAGCCAAAACTTGAACGGAAGCCATACTGATCCCCGAATTTCTTTCCTTTAGTTTTTTTGGGCTGTTCTGCAACAAGTACTAAGGAAAGAAAGGGGAAAGCTATCCCTATAGTAAGACTAAGCTGAATCCCTATGATGTAGGGGGCTGTCTCTTCCTTGCGAACAGACCCGCCTTAGTCCTCGGCTAGTCGGAACGAAGACCTATAGCATAAGGGGAGGAGTCCCTAAAAGAACTAAGGACTGGAACAAAATGGGACACCTCCTAAACAGAGAAGATTGTTGCAGAACACAAAAAGATAAACTGACAAAAAGGCACTAGAGGTCCCAGAAGGACCAAGTGAACTGACAGAGAAAAGCACAGAAGCACCTGGCTAGCAAAACAGTCAAATAACACTGAAGTCCAGCACAGCCAAAAGGGCGGAGCTGGAATATAAAGGCAGATGGTCACGTGACCACAAAACACAAGATGGAAAAAACAAACAGGAGGGTTCTAACAGTATTGTTATATGAGGATGTGGAATTCACTATTAGACCTGACTGACCTCTCTATTGGTACTCATAATATCGGAACGTGTAGCCCTTGTATCTATATGTGCCCCGTGATGCATGATCACGCGGATGGCATGTCACTGCATCGTGGGTCACATGACGCGGAGGGTGGTTTAACTCGCAGGTCCTCCTGACCTCGGATGCATCCTTTTTGACTGGTCTCTCCTCATTGGACATGACTGCCTTTTTAATGATCACTGGTGCTTTGGACGAAGGTGTGCTGAAACGTGCGTCGGGGTCGGTGTGCATGACACAGACCCACGGACCACCAGGTACTGAGATTTCTTTCCATGCTGTGCATATTCGTAGCCTTTGACTAATGCGGCAAGCTTATACATCGACATGCATTAATGTTTTATACACACCTCTCTCTTTTTACTATATATGCTCCTCTTTCTTTGAGTATTATGTGTGCCCATAACATTCACATGATGAGGTTTTTTAGTAGTATCTGGTCTATGACCTTATGTATGCGCATATAATGACAGAGCTGCAATTTACTTTGAGTCAGAGCATTTAATATAGAGTATATATATATATATATAGGCATATCTTGTGTATAGCATGTATAAAATATGGTATAAATTATGTTGTAATCTGGCTTCTTATTAATTATGGATATTGATGCACCAAGCAGTCCTTTTATTTTAGTTGTTCTTATATCCGTGTGTGCACTTTTGTTCAGTGCCACCTAGAACCATGGACTTTGAATAAAGGTTTTTTAATCTAACACCATTGTTGGTTAGTTCTTCATTTTAGTGTGTATGACCAGTGTGTTCGGTTTTTCTCTTTGGGTTTACGATTCCAGTTCATTCTTAGTGCATGTGGGTCACCCTGGCCTGGATGCCACAAATATAATAAAGCTGTGTCTGAGAGCAAGGGCGAGGTTCTCTAGTCAGGGGAACATTAGCATGCAATACCTCCTGTCTCAGGCTAGTAGGGGGAGCAGGCTGCCCCTATAAAAGCTGGAACTGGGGGCAGGGTTAGGGAGAATTGGACGACCTGTCTCTGGATTGAGAGGTGTCCCAGAGCAGAGAGAAACAGTTGTGTTGCAGCCTAAGAGGACGTGTGGCAGTAGGAGAGCCACAAGCCAGGGACAAGAGGTGAAGTACGCCTGTCCTGGCAGACAAAGAACCAAATTTACCAGACTTTGGTGTCTGAGGCTGTGAGGATTCCACGTCCTGCAGCAGATAACCAGTCCGCGGGGGACTGTATGTTCCTTGGCCTAAGAAGCCCGGAGGCTCCGCCACAGCAGAAGGGACCAGCAAAGCCGTACCAGGCCGAGAGTAGAAAGGGACCCACGTTGCAAACCATAAGGGCGAGAGGACACGGTGAGCTCGGGAACGTGGGCTGTTACCCTATAAGGAGGAGATAGCCAGAAGGAGCGCAGAGAGCACGGTAGGCCTACACCCTCACTCTGACCAGGGCCAACTCCCCATTTGCTCTCAGACATCCAGGTCCCCTCTTAGCCGGGACTGTTTGTGGGTCAGTTCACCTGTTCTAGTAAAGACCCTGGACTGCAACCTGTTGTCTGTGTGCTCCTTGCTCCTCCAGCACTAACGGTACTGGGACACCCTACACCATCACCCCCATCCTCCATTATACTGCCCTGGGGCCGCACTCTTCCCGTGGGGAGTCACACTACCCCAGCTGCATACATCATCAGCCCCAGCGGTCTGCCTGACAGCGGCGGTTCGCACTGACCGCAATCCACGGGTGGCGTAGTCTGACATACCAACAGCGCATAGCAGACTACCATTGGTCTGACCACCCTGAGCCACGGAACCGGGTAGCTACTACTACCCCCATCGTTCCCCTATTGCCCGGATCCGAGAGCCCCACGGCCCAGGGGGTGAGTCACATGATGTCCTCACAGATGGATTTTCTCTCACCACCATAGCAGCCACAATTCCGGGCAATACCTCCCAATCTTAGGTCGCCTCCAGATGCCACACCATGACACAAGAGCAGCAACAACAGGTATAATCTAAATAATTAAAACATATATTAGAATCTACAAATTTAAAAAATGGTTTAAAAAAGAATGCCAAGCAGAAAATAGGAAAGGCTAAGAACCACAGATGTTTAAGGAATTCAACATGGAGCAACAGCCAGAGTATCACCACCACATTAAGACAGAGTGAGACTTATGAGCTAGAGATAGGCACCAAAACCGAAGTGTTCGTTAAGCCCCTGTGGAGATAGTGTGCCCTACCTGAAGATACACTAAAGCCCCCGTCTCACATAGCGATATCGCTAGCGATATCGCTGCTGAGTCACGGTTTTGGTGACTCACCAGCGACCTCACCAGCGATGTCGCTGTGTGTGACACTTTGCAACGATCAGGCCCCTGCTGTGAGGTCGCTGATCGTTGCAAAGTGTCCTGGACCATTTTTTGGTCGTTGGCCTCCCGCTGGCCAGCACACATCGCTGTGTGTGACCAGCGGGACCAACGATCTGGCTGGTAACTATGGTAAACATCGGGTTACTAGGGGCACGCGCGCACTTAGTAGCCCGCTGTTTACCATGGATACCACTCTGCTACGGTGCACGGAGGCTCCCGCGCACCGTAGCAGAGTGGTATCCATGGTAAACAGCGGGTTACTAGGGGCACACGCGCACTTAGTAACCCGATGTTTACCATAGTTACCAGCCTGCTCCTGCTTGCAGCAGGCTGGTAACGGGAGCAGGACATCGTGGAACGATTCTTTCCACGATATCGCTGCTCCCCTGATCGCTGGTGAGCCTGCCTGTTTGACAGCTCACCAGCGATGTATTAGCGATGCAGCAACGATCCCTGACAGGACGTATCGTTGTCGGGATCGCTGCTGCATCGCTTAGTGTGACGGGGCCCTTACCCTCCAACTGGGCCAGTGCCTTGCCTAAGTCTCCTCCCCTTATGCCCATATCTATTTGATCAATTCCCCTTATTTGTAATCCTTTGGGGTCACTATTGTGGTATAACTTAAAGTGTGGAGGTAGCGTTCTCAAAGAGGCAGTATCATTTATCGTAGCAGACTTCTCAATATCCAGGACATGTTCTCTTGTCCTTATTTTGAACTAGCGAGTTCTTAGTCCCACATAGACTTTTCCGCATGGGCACTGCACATGATATATTACACCCTTGCAAGTGCAATATAGAGTTTTCCTGATGTCAAATGTCCTGCTGTTGTTATGATTGCAGAAGTTCATGACCTTTACTAGGTTTTTACAAGCCTTGCACCTTCCACAAGTAAAAAAGCCATATTTGGACTTATCTTTCAGTTCTAACTTGGGCTCGTAATGACTATGAAGCAGGGTATCTTTTAAATTTTTTGACCGTCTGGCTACAATAGATGGAACCGGTGGTAAGGTTTTCTGTAAAACAGGATCCATCAACAAATTCCAATGTTTTTTTAATGATATTAGTACACTCTGGCCACTGACTATTATAGTTAGTAATGAATCTGATGGAGCATTTTTTCTCATTCTTTTCCGTCTTTTTGCCATAGAGAAGTTGCTCCCTGCTCGTTCTTGTGGCCCTTTTGAATCCTTTTTTGATGTTCCTGTCACTGTATCTCCGGTCTTTAAAGTGTCTTGTTAGATCACGGGCTTGATCTTGGAAAGATTCCTCTCGCTAGTACAGATCTTTTTTAGGCGCAGAAATTTGCCTGTCGGGATCCCCCTGATAGTGGAGGGAAGATGAGATGAAGTGCCATGTAGTAGCGTATCGGTGACGGTAGGCTTCCGAAAGACATCTATCACAATGACCCCGTTTGCGGTAGTGCTAATGATCCAGAAAATTCACCGTTCTTCCATGTTGATACGTAAGTTTTATATTCAGGTCATTTTTGTTTAGTTGATCCATCAATCTTGTTTAGCCAACCTCAGATCCTTCCCAGATAAACCAGATATCATCTATAAATCTGATCCACCCTTGTACGAGGTGGATAACATCAATTTCATCATTATGGAAAATGATGCCATGCCCCTAAGTACAGGTTTGCGTACATGGGGGCACAAGATGCCCTGAAACCAACCCCCCCAACATATGTTATTCAGAATACCATATCATAGGTATATGTCCACACAAAACAGAATAAATCAGGCCGATCAAGACCAGCCAAGTTGAAAGGCACAGAGCCGTTTGGCATTTGTTAACACAATGTTTAGTGATTCCATAACAACTGCAAAACATCTGACAAGACCCTATCAAGGCTGATAACTGGTTGTTTTCGAGCCACGGACCCCATAGTTTATCAAAATATTTACTTCTATCCCTTTTGAGGTATACCCCTTTTTCCAATGATGTAAGGGACTCAACTTGTTTAATAAACTCTCTGCCTGTCGAGGGAGTTGCAGAAATCCAGTTTTTAGCAATCAGTTTTCTAGCCATGTATAGTAATCGCGCTTTGGCAAGTTTCCAAGTCTCAACAGTACTCAGCTCGCCTACATATCCCAGTATGCAGGTCAGAGGGTTACTGGTCACCACGCACCCATAGGCTGACTCTATATAGCCCAAATCCGCTCCCCAATATGTGTGTAAACGCGGGCATGACCATAACATGTGCAATATCCCCGCTTCCTGTTGGGCGCACCTCGGGCATCCAGAATCAGTTCTAACACCTATTTTAAACTTCATTTTGGGTGATCTGTACACTCTGCGAATGACATATAGCTGCAAGAGTCGTTTGGGCTCACTAAGCGAAAGATTGGGCATGTACTCCAGCACCGAAGCCCACTCATCATCTGTGATAACACCAATATCCATCTCCCATTTCCGTTTAACCAACAGAGAGAAGTTCTTAAGGAAGACAAAGAGAAGGTCATTGTAGACACTGGATATTAGCCCCTCCGTGGCTCCATCTGAGCAAATAGTGTCCAATACCACATCTCTCTGAGTTTCAACATCTTTCACTTTACATTGGGCTCTATAGGCATGTTTGAGTTGACAGTATTGGTAGAAGCAATTATCAGGTGGATGGATCTCTTTTTGCAGATAGTCAAAGGATTGAAGTCCCTCATTGCTGATCACCTGGTGAACGTACTGTATACTCATATTCTTCCAGTTCCTGAACTCAGTTAATTTGGCAAATTCTGAAAGTAAGTCATTATTCCAAATAGGTGTGTACATTGATAAGTGTATGACCTCTCTTATTTGTTTGACTTTACACCAAACCTTGAATATTAAGTCCAATGTAGGGTATACTGAGAGACCACCAAACTTCCCTGACCCAAGCTTTCCACAAGGGGCCCCTGTCCCACAGTGTTTTGAATAATTTTGCAGACCGAACTGCCCGTGTCATTTTTTTTCCATCCCTTCATATGTTAGCATTGAGCCGCCAGGAAATATAACCATGCATTGGGCAGTGCCAGGCCACCGTCGTCTTTTGGTCTCTGCAAAGTTTCTAGTCTTTTTCTGGATTGCCCTTTACGCCAGATCAAATTTCTGAAAAGCGAGTTTATTTTATGGAATCTAGATAGCAGGAGCCAAATGGGAGTATTATGTAGAATATATAAAATCTGAGGCATTAACATCATCTTAATAAGATTTAACCTGCCCACCACAGAGAGTTGGGGTTTACACCATGCCGTTATATTGCACTTAATTTTGTCTAGAAGAGGCATGCCGTTATTTTGCACTTAATTTTGTCTAGAAGAGGCAGTAGATTCTGTTTTTCATAATCTCTAAGAGGGGACGATATCACCAACCCCAAGTACTTGAACTGGGAAACCACCTCTATCTGGGTATGCTGAATGTCTGAATGGTCTACCGGACCATCTAAGGGGAATAGTACAGATTTATCCCAGTTAATAGTCAGACTTGACAACCGCCCAAACTGTTTAAGTAGATCCATTACACTATTCAGGGATCTACCATAGTCTCTCAGAAATAGCAGAAGGTCATCTGCATACAATGCAATCTTCTCTTCTATGTTACCATATTAAAATCCTCTAACTTCAGAAGAATTCCTCACTACTGCCGCTAAAGGTTCAATTGCAATGGCAAACAATAATGGGGACAGAGCGCACCCCTGTCTTGTGCCTCTATATAATCGGAAGCTTGGAGACAGCTCACCATTTGCTTTGATTTTAGCTGTAGGAGTGGAGTATATAGCAACTGTACCCATGATATAAATGTGGGTCCGAACCCCATTTCTTTTAACACCTCCCAGAGGAAGTTCCACTCTATGTTATCTAATGCCTTAGGTGCATCCAACGACAGCATCGCTCTATGCCCAATGTTATCTGCTGGGAGCTGCATATTCAACAAGAGGCAGCGCAAATTAATTGCTGTGGATTTGTTGGCCATAAAGCCCGTTTGGTCTGGATGTATCACTTTAGACATAATTCCTGACAGCCTATTAGCTAATATTTTAGCCAATACTTTGATAGCCACCGTCAATAGAGAAATAGGTCTATATGACTCAGGGAGCTGAGGATCTTTCCCTAATTTAGGGATAATAATAATAATTGCCTCTCTCATGGAAGGTGGTAGAAACCTCACTGCAAGGGAGTGGTTGTATAGTTGTAGCAAATTTGGGAGTAGTATCTTGTTAAACCGTTTATACACCTCCGCAGGGAGGCCATATACTCCTGGAGCTTTTCCATCCGGCATAGAAGTTAGAGCCTTTTCTAGTTCCTCCAGTGACAGGGGACCATCCAGAGCCCTCCGCTCATCTTCAGACAATGTGGGCAACCTGGCCATTTCTAAGAAATTTGATATTTCTCCTTCCGAGGGTCTAACCTTTGAAGAGTATAATGTCTCGTAAGATGAAAGCAGAACCTCCAGAATCTCCCCCGTAGACTTTGCCCAACCCCCATTTTCAGAGCGAAGCTTGTAAATATGGGTCAGATCCCTTTGCGCTGCAGTAACAAGAGATAGTAAATGCCATACTCTTTCACCGTCTTCAAAAAAGGTGATTCCCTGAAAGGCTTTTTTCCTCTCAGCTTTTTGCAATATGATGCGTGCAGCCAGGGAGTGGGCTGCTTTAAGCCTTCTTTGAGCGTCAGGTGTAGGATTAACTATCACGTTGATTTCAGCCTGCCTGAGTTCCTGAAATATGGCCCGATCTGTTTTTTTAGTTTTCATTTTCTTCCTAGTTATTTCTCTAATGAATATCCCTCTTAGGTAGGCCTCCATAGACTCCCAGACCATTGGAGTAGATGCTGTTCCATTATTAATTTGGAAAAACTCTTTGAGGTCTACGGCCACTTTTTCTACATTTATAATCTGTAGCCAGAACTGATTTATGTTGAATTCCTTAAAAATCTGTGGTTCTTACCCTTTCCTAGATTCTGCTTGGCATTCTTTTATAAACCGGTTTTTAAATTTGTAGAATTTAAATTATGTTTTAATTATTTAGATTATAGCTGTTGTTGCTGCTCTTGTGTCATGGTGTGGCATCTGGAGGCGACCTAAGATTAGGAGGTATTGCCCAGAATTGTGGCTGCTATGGTGGTGAGAGAAAATCCATCTGTGAGGACATCATGCACTAAGAATGAACTGGAATCATGTATGAAATTTTATCAGCAACTATACTTCACCAGAGGTTCCGTTTAATTGATAAAGGCTGAGGGAAGGCCTGGAGTGAAGATTTGGATTATGGTCAACGTTTTATTAATTGAGACTTTCCGGGTTCATGTATATTTTGACCATGACAGCTTGAAGAGGGGAAAGCCCCCTCCTTTTCAGGGGGTAAAAATCACAAGAATTTAATGTATGTATTATGTACTGATTATGTTGGATTTATGTGTATGTTCTATGTATCTCACTTCATTGATACATACTTCACACCTTACATATTTAAATCCCCTATATACACTTTATTTTCCCCTTTCACATTTATTCATTTTTTATCCTGACACGGATACTTACACAAACACTCACATGCGAGCACTCACCGGTGTACACCCACACACATACACTCACACCTTCATACAATGATTACTTGACACTTGATGTTCATTTTTGATAAATACCCCACATTCCACATATTTAATTCATTAAATATATATTTTTTGTTATTTCCTTCATCACTCATTCTCATACCCCACATTCCACATATTTAATTCTTCATATACATTCTTTTGTTATTTCCTTCATCACTTATTTTCACTTCAACACTGTCATTTATACAAACACCCATATATGAGTACTCACGGATACACACTTATACTCATATACTCATATTCCCACATAAGATTTATTTGGAATTATCATTACATATTAGCTATTGGTGCATTTTATCCTTCACATTTTTTATTTTCATTCACATATCTCACTTTAATCATATTTGTGCCTAATTCTACTAAATGAAATGCATGTTCTTTACCTCTTTTTTTTTTATATGTATTTTTCTTATATATATTTTATATCTATTTAATTAGATTGATCATATTAGACCGATATTTCGGGCTTACCCTGGTATTCTTAAGTGTTAAAACTGTTAATAGACCGTAAATCCGCTTCTCATTAATTATATTAGTTACGTCCCCTTTTTATGTATAGTTGATAGAATCCTTCATAGTTTTCAAATCCTCCCCTCACTAATCGCCATTTTATTAGCCATGCCCCTCGCATACAGCGCCACTGCTATATGGGGAATCCGGGCAATGAGTGCATATGCGGTGTGATTCACTTATCCTTATGACTTATGGACCTGCGCAGTGAACACAGCATGCGTTCCATCGCATGCGTTCCAAGCACCGCATTACCGGAAGTCCCTTTAGCATACAAGGATGAAGAATGATTTACGTAAGCGCCGCAGTCTTGCCTCCGTAAGGGGATTAGGAACAGCTGAGAAACTAGGTATATATAACTAAGTAAATGAGATTTAATCAAGTGCCTTTTTGGAAATAGCCCAAAGCGAAACGTCGTCATCGGGGTAAAGATTAACACCGCCATTTACTTCCTGACACTGCAATTTGTAAGTATGCTCTCTCCACTAATAATTATACTGATAGCAATATTCCCATAACACTAGTCAAAATCCCTATCTGATTTAACAGTTCTTGTAGCAGTTTTTGGTACTTGCACTTTACATAGGCATACAGAACAGTCACAAGGATAATGGGGTATTAAATGGCCCTTTGCTAGATGGTAATCTCATGGCACTTGGCACTTTATATCTATATAAGAGGACTATAGAATATGGGGATACTTTACATGCATATATAAAGAATTTCTTTTGGAATTTTCATGTTTTCTTTGTGTGGAATTCCTTAGAGCATTCTGTTGAAAGCAGCACCTTATTTATGAGAATAAGTGTAATAGGATATTAGTATTTAGCAGATAATAATCATTGTTGTGGGATGGTGATTTCAGCTTGTAAATTGGCGGTGATCTGTATTTTGAAAGCTCCTGTTTTTTACTAATGTTGATTTTAACTTATATGAAATAAGTATTATTTATTTTAAGTCATTCTGGATATCTTCCTGCTGAAACTACTGTGATAAGCACAAGTTTGTGTTGTGATACAAACACAATAGTGTATTTCTTCTGGCCTAACAAATCTAAGGCTAAGATTAGAAGCGGTGCCATATCCACCAAAAAAGTCCAATCTATCAAAATACACTGCTCAAAAAAATAAAGGGAACACTTAAACAACAGAATATAACTCCAAATAAATCAATCTGTGAAATCAAACTGTCCACTCAGGAAGCAACACTGTGTTAGGAGGGCGGTTGCAGACAACTTTATTATAATGGAACGCAACCGACCCCAGGGTCCGCGATGCAGCCTGGTGGACTGCTGCCGAACACTTTCCGGGTGGAAAGGAAAGTAACTAACTTAAATGATAACCCTTCCGTGTTACTGCACACAGGTACGGATATAGCGGTTCGCTCTATCTCTGTTAACTACACGGGAGATGCGCGACCGGGGAAGTAGCTGTAGCCCTGTTAACTGCACAGGGGCTACACTGGCGGCGCTAGGATGCGTGTGTGACTACGCCGACGGGTACACATGCCTCCAGCCGGCGTGCTACCGGACTGAAGGGTACTACTCCACGTGGCTGACAGGCGATAGCCGTGGATAGGACGCCTGCAGGCCGCTTGGCGTGTTAGGCGACCCCTTTGGCAGAGCCAGACTGCTAGGCGAAGCTACCTGCCTATTTCCACTAGCCTGCCTATAGAAACTACGTGGAACACAGTCGTCCACACATCAGCATCACTGCTCAATGATCAGAGCGCGCTGCCATGTTTGTGGGCGGGTCTTTTAAAGACTAAGCCCTGCCCACCTTCGCACTATTGGTGGCGTCACCCGCGACCAATCAGGTGGTGCCAGGTCACCAGATCAGGTGGTTGCCAAAGCACCAATCACGGTCCGCCAGGTCACGGACATGCTCAGTTCGGAGAATCCTGGACTTAGGCTCCAACAGCCCTGTCTCCCTCAGCAACCTATGCTTAACATTGCTAGGCACAAATACCAGAGAGACGTCTCGTGGACCAGCTAGGCGTTGGGGCTGATGATGATGCTGCACAGCATCAGCCCTGGCTAGACTAAAATGGGAGTCCACAGAAGGTTCTGGACCCATTTTGAATCCAGCAACAGCCCAATGCCTAACACACTGATTGACAATTGATTTCACATGCTGTTGTGCAAATGGAATAGACAATAGATGGCAATTATCAAGACACTCTCAATAAAGGAGTGGTTCTGCAGGTGGGGACCACAGACCACATCTCAGTACCAATGCTTTCTGGCTGATATTTTGGTCACTTTTGAATGTTGGTTGTGCTTTCACACTCGTGGTAGCATGAGACGGACTCTACAACCCACAGAAGTTGCTCAGGTAGTGTAGCTCATCCAGGATGGCACATCAATGCGAGCAGGCCACAAATGTGCATCTGTCTGCACAAACAGTTAGAATGAGGGTGGCATGAGGGCCCGACATCCACAGATGAGGGTTGTGCTCACAGCCCAACACCGTGCAGGACGCTTGGCATTTGCCAAGAAGGTTTGCTGTGTCTGTCAGCGTAGTGTGTCCAGAGGCTGGAGGCGCTACCAGGAGACATGCCAGTACACCAGGAGACCTGGAGTGGGCTGTAGGAGGGCAACAACCCAGCAGCAGGACCGCTACCTCCACCTTTGTGCAAGGAGGAACAGGAGGAGCACTGCCAGAGCCCTGCAAAATGACCTCCAGCAGGCCACAAATGTGCATGTATCTGCACAAACGGTTGGAATAGACTCCATGAGGATGGTATGAGGGCCCAAAGTCCACAGATGGGGTTGTGCTCACAGCCCAACACCGTGCAGGAAGCTTTGCATATGCCACAGAGCACCAGGATAGGCAAAGTCGCCACTGGCGCCCTGTGCTCTTCACAGATGAAAGCAGGTTCACACTGAGCACATGTGACAGACGTGATAGAGTCTGGAGACACCGTGGAGAGCGATCTGCTGCCTGCAACATCCTTCAGTATGACCGGTTTGGCAGTGGGTCAGTAATGGCGTGGGGTGGCATTTCTTTGGAGGGCTGCACAGCCCTCCATGTGCTCGCCAGAGGTAGCCTGACTGCCATTAGGTACCGAGATGAGATCCTCAGACCCCTTGTGAGACCATACGCTGGTGCGGTTGGCCCAGGGTTCCTCCTAATGCAGGACAATGTCAGACCTCATGTGGCTGGAGTGTGTCAGCAGTTCCTGCAAGGTGAAGGCATTCAAGCTATGGACTGGCCCGCCCGTTCCCCAGACCTGAATCCGATTGAGCACATCTGGGACATCATGTCTCGCTCCATCCACCAACGTCACGTTGCACCACAGACTGTCCAGGAGTTGGTGGATGCTTTAGTCCAGGTCTGGGAGGAGATCCCACAGGAGACCATCCGCAACCTCATCAGGAGCATGCCCAGGCGTTGTAGGGAGGTCATACAGGCACGTGGAGGCCACACACAATACTGAGCCTCATTTTGACTTGTTTTAAGGACATTACATCAAAGTTGGATCAGCCTGTAGTGTGTTTTTCCACTTTAATTTTGGGGGTGACTCCAAATCCAGGCCTCCATTGGTTAATAAATTTGATTTCCATTGATAATTTTTGTGTGATTTTGTTGTCAGCACATTCAACTTTGTACAGAACAAAGTATTCAATGAGAATATTTCATTCATTCAGATCTAGGATGTGTTATTTGAGTGTTCCCTTTATTTTTTTGAGCAGTGTATAAGGTTATTTAAACCATATATTAAACGCCAAACATAAAATCAGAACACCGGAGCAGATAATCTGTGGTGGCAGAAAATAGCGACACCAACAACAAAAATATTAAAATTTCATTTTTTTTTTTTCGTCATTTTTACCGCACGGTGAACAACTGCGACCTCCCCCCCTTAATGTCACCTCAGCAGTTTTTATATTCCTGTTTTCTGGTGCATCATATGATAAAATTAATGTTTTATTTTTATTCAAAACTATGACTCTCCCGGAAAAAAAAAGAAAAAGCTCTCAGGAGCTAAAAAGAGGGATTTTTTTTAAGTTATGGCTCCTTTAAGAAGTTGTGGATAAAAAAAGAAAAGCACAAAAATCATAATAAAAAATATGCAAATTGCCTCTTCAGAGAAAAAGAGGACTTGTACTTTATAGCGCCACCTATTGGAAGTATTGGAATAATTAAAAAAAAAATGGTAACTCAGGGGTTAATGCAGTTACAGCCGGAAATTACCACCCCCTACCTATGGCACCAGCACTGCCCGGCCCGCAGTCGTCTACTTAGTACTTCGGCCCCTTACCCCGGCCGCCACTTCCCGCAGGGCCCCGTACACACTATCTCCCTATCGCCGCCAATCACGCGGCTCCTCCCTTTCAACCTTCTCCGTATCCATGTCATATTTCTAACCACGCCCATTGGTGCCTTAGCAACGGGTCGCTGATTGGCCGACTGTCAGGACGCAGCGTCCTGTTTCCCCGCGCGCTGTTGTTACAATGTCTGAGCGCGGGAAATTCCATCCGGTCCGGACAGTGTGAAGATTGTTACCGTATTGCTGTGTGTAGAAGCGCGGTACCGGGCCACTGTTATACGTGGCGTGTAGGGAACTCGGTGCCGAGCCCTTGTCTCCGGATTTCCCCGCAGAGGCCCAGGTGGTGCGTGTGTGTCTCTGTAAGTGGGGCAGAGGCCGGTGTGTGTGTGGGGGGCTGTAAGTGGGGCAGAGGCCGGTGTGTGTGTGTGTGGGGGGCTGTAAGTGGGGCAGAGGCCGGTGTGTGGGGGGGGGCTGTAAGTGGGGCAGAGGCCGGTGTGTGTGTGTGTGTGTGTGTGTGTGTGTGTGTGTGTGGGGGGGGCTGTAAGTGGGGCAGAGGCCAGTGTGTGTGTGTGGGGGGCTGTAAGTGGGGCAGAGGCCGGTGTGTGTGTGGGGGGCTGTAAGTGGGGCAGAGGCCGGTGTGTGTGTGTGTGTGTGTGGGGGGGCTGTAAGTGGGGCAGAGGCCAGTGTGTGTGTGTGGGGGGGGGCTGTAAGTGGGGCAGAGGCCAGTGTGTGTGTGGGGGGGGCTGTAAGTGGGGCAGAGGCCGGTGTGTGTGGGGGGCTGTAAGTGGGGCAGAGGCCAGTGTGTGTGTGTGGGGGGCTGTAAGTGGGGCAGAGGCCAGTGTGTGTGTGTGGGGGGCTGTAAGTGGGGCAGAGGCCGGTGTGTGTGTGGGGGGCTGTAAGTGGGGCAGAGGCCGGTGTGTGTGTGTGTGTGTGTGGGGGGGCTGTAAGTGGGGCAGAGGCCAGTGTGTGTGTGTGGGGGGGGGCTGTAAGTGGGGCAGAGGCCAGTGTGTGTGTGTGGGGGGCTGTAAGTGGGGCAGAGGCCGGTGTGTGTGGGGGGCTGTAAGTGGGGCAGAGGCCGGTGTGTGTATGTGGGGGGCTGTAAGTGGGGCAGAGGCCGGTGTGTGTGTGTGGGGCTGTAAGTGGGGCAGAGGCCGGTGTGTGTGTGGGGGGCTGTAAGTGGGGCAGAGGCCGGTGTGTGTATGTGGGGGGCTGTAAGTGGGGCAGAGGCCGGTGTGTGTATGTGGGGGGCTGTAAGTGGGGCAGAGGCCGGTGTGTGTATGTGGGGGGCTGTAAGTGGGGCAGAGGCCGGTGTGTGTATGTGGGGGGCTGTAAGTGGGGCAGAGGCCGGTGTGTGTATGTGGGGGGCTGTAAGTGGGGCAGAGGCCGGTGTGTGTATGTGGGGGGCTGTAAGTGGGGCAGAGGCCGGTGTGTGTATGTGGGGGGCTGTAAGTGGGGCAGAGGCCGGTGTGTGTGTGTGTGGGGGGCTGTAAGTGGGGCAGAGGCCGGTGTGTGTGTGGGGGGGGCTGTAAGTGGGGCAGAGGCCGGTGTGTGTGGGGGGGGCTGTAAGTGGGGCAGAGGCCGGTGTGTGTGTGTGGGGGGGGGCTGTAAGTGGGGCAGAGGCCGGTGTGTGTATGTGGGGGGCTGTAAGTGGGGCAGAGGCCGGTGTGTGTGTGTGGGGGGGGCTGTAAGTGGGGCAGAGGCCGGTGTGTGTGTGTGTGTGTGGGGGGCTGTAAGTGGGGCAGAGGCCGGTGTGTGTGTGGGGGGGGCTGTAAGTGGGGCAGAGGCCGGTGTGTGTGTGGGGGGGGCTGTAAGTGGGGCAGAGGCCGGTGTGTGTGTGGGGGGGGGCTGTAAGTGGGGCAGAGGCCGGTGTGTGTGTGGGGGGGGCTGTAAGTGGGGCAGAGGCCGGTGTGTGTGTGGGGGGGGGCTGTAAGTGGGGCAGAGGCCGGTGTGTGTGTGGGGGGGGCTGTAAGTGGGGCAGAGGCCGGTGTGTGTGTGGGGGGGGCTGTAAGTGGGGCAGAGGCCGGTGTGTGTGTGGGGGGCTGTAAGTGGGGCAGAGGCCGGTGTGTGTGTGGGGGGGGGCTGTAAGTGGGGCAGAGGCCGGTGTGTGTGGGGGGGGGCTGTAAGTGGGGCAGAGGCCGGTGTGTGTGGGGGGGGCTGTAAGTGGGGCAGAGGCCGGTGTGTGTGGGGGGGGCTGTAAGTGGGGCAGAGGCCGGTGTGTGTGGGGGGGGCTGTAAGTGGGGCAGAGGCCGGTGTGTGTGGGGGGGGCTGTAAGTGGGGCAGAGGCCGGTGTGTGTGTGGGGGGCTGTAAGTGGGGCAGAGGCCGGTGTGTGTGTGGGGGGCTGTAAGTGGGGCAGAGGCCGGTGTGTGTGGGGGGCTGTAAGTGGGGCAGAGGCCGGTGTGTGTGGGGGGGGGGCTGTAAGTGGGGCAGAGGCCGGTGTGTGTGGGGGGGGGCTGTAAGTGGGGCAGAGGCCGGTGTGTGTGTGGGGGGCTGTAAGTGGGGCAGAGGCCGGTGTGTGTGTGGGGGGCTGTAAGTGGGGCAGAGGCCGGTGTGTGGGGGGGGGACGCTGTAAGTGGGGCAGAGGCCGGTGTGTGTGTGGGGGGCTGTAAGTGGGGCAGAGGCCGGTGTGTGTGTGGGGGGCTGTAAGTGGGGCAGAGGCCGGTGTGTGTGTGGGGGGCTGTAAGTGGGGCAGAGGCCGGTGTGTGTGGGGGGCTGTAAGTGGGGCAGAGGCCGGTGTGTGTGTGGGGGGGCTGTAAGTGGGGCAGAGGCCGGTGTGTGTGGGGGGGGGCTGTAAGTGGGGCAGAGGCCGGTGTGTGTGTGTGTGTGTGTGTGTGGGGGGGCTGTAAGTGGGGCAGAGGCCGGTGTGTGTGGGGGGGGGGCTGTAAGTGGGGCAGAGGCCGGTGTGTGTGTGTGTGTGTGGGGGGCTGTAAGTGGGGCAGAGGCCGGTGTGTGTGTGGGGGGGCTGTAAGTGGGGCAGAGGCCGGTGTGTGTGTGTGTGTGGGGGGGGCTGTAAGTGGGGCAGAGGCCGGTGTGTGTGTGGGGGGGGGGACGACGCTGTAAGTGGGGCAAAGGCCTGTGTGTGTGTGGGGGGGGGGGACGCTGTAAGTGGGGCAGAGGCCTGTGTGTGTGTGTGTGTGTGTGTGGGGGGGGGGGGGGACGACACGCTGTAAGTGGGGCAGAGGCCGGTGTGTGTGTGGGGGGCTGTAAGTGGGGCAGAGGCCGGTGTGTGTGGGGGGCTGTAAGTGGGGCAGAGGCCGGTGTGTGTGTGGGGGGGCTGTAAGTGGGGCAGAGGCCGGTGTGTGTGGGGGGGGGCTGTAAGTGGGGCAGAGGCCGGTGTGTGTGTGTGTGTGTGTGTGTGTGGGGGGGGGGGGGGACGCTGTAAGTGGGGCAGAGGCCGGTGTGTGTGGGGGGCTGTAAGTGGGGCAGAGGCCGGTGTGTGTGTGGGGGGGCTGTAAGTGGGGCAGAGGCCGGTGTGTGTGTGTGTGTGGGGGGGGCTGTAAGTGGGGCAGAGGCCGGTGTGTGTGTGTGGGGGGGGGGACGACGCTGTAAGTGGGGCAAAGGCCTGTGTGTGTGTGGGGGGGGGGGACGCTGTAAGTGGGGCAAAGGCCTGTGTGTGTGTGGGGGGGGGGGACGCTGTAAGTGGGGCAGAGGCCTGTGTGTGTGTGTGTGTGTGGGGGGGGGGGACGACACGCTGTAAGTGGGGCAGAGGCCGGTGTGTGTGTGGGGGGCTGTAAGTGGGGCAGAGGCCGGTGTGTGGGGGGGGCTGTAAGTGGGGCAGAGGCGTGTGTGTGTGTGGGGGGGGCTGTAAGTGGGGCAGAGGCCGGTGTGTGTGTGTGTGGGGGGGGCTGTAAGTGGGGCAGAGGCCGGTGTGTGTGTGTGTGTGTGGGGGGGCTGTAAGTGGGGCAGAGGCCGGTGTGTGTGTGTGGGGGGCTGTAAGTGGGGCAGAGGCCGGTGTGTGTGGGGGGCTGTAAGTGGGGCAGAGGCCGGTGTGTGTATGTGGGGGGCTGTAAGTGGGGCAGAGGCCGGTGTGTGTGTGTGGGGGGCTGTAAGTGGGGCAGAGGCCGGTGTGTGTGTGTGTGGGGGGGGGGGGGGCTGTAAGTGGGGCAGAGGCCGATGTGTGTGTGTGTGTGTGTGTGTGTGTGTGTGTGTGGGGGGGGGGGGGCACGCTGTAAGTGGGGCAGAGGCCGGTGTGTGTGGGGGGCTGTAAGTGGGGCAGAGGCTGGTGTGTGTGGGGGGGCTGTAAGTGGGGCAGAGGCCTGTGTGTGTGTGTGTGTGTGGGGCTGTAAGTGGGGCAGAGGCCGGTGTGTGTGTGTGTGTGGGGGGGGGCTGTAAGTGGGGCAGAGGCCGGTGTGTGTGTGGGGGGGGCTGTAAGTGGGGCAGAGGCCGGTGTGTGTGTGGGGGGGGCTGTAAGTGGGGCAGAGGCTGGTGTGTGTGTGTGTGTGTGTGTGGGGGGCTGTAAGTGGGGCAGAGGCCGGTGTGTGTGTGGGGGGCTGTAAGTGGGGCAGAGGCCGGTGTGTGTGTGGGGGGCTGTAAGTGGGGCAGAGGCCGGTGTGTGTGTGGGGGGCTGTAAGTGGGGCAGAGGCCGGTGTGTGTGTGTGTGGGGGGCTGTAAGTGGGGCAGAGGCCGGTGTGTGTGGGGGGCTGTAAGTGGGGCAGAGGCCGGTGTGTGTATGTGGGGGGCTGTAAGTGGGGCAGAGGCCGGTGTGTGTATGTGGGGGGCTGTAAGTGGGGCAGAGGCCGGTGTGTGTATGTGGGGGGCTGTAAGTGGGGCAGAGGCCGGTGTGTGTATGTGGGGGGCTGTAAGTGGGGCAGAGGCCGGTGTGTGTGTGTGTGTGTGTGTGGGGGGCTGTAAGTGGGGCAGAGGCCGGTGTGTGTGTGTGTGGGGGGGGGCTGTAAGTGGGGCAGAGGCCGGTGTGTGTATGTGGGGGGCTGTAAGTGGGGCAGAGGCCGGTGTGTGTATGTGGGGGGCTGTAAGTGGGGCAGAGGCCGGTGTGTGTATGTGGGGGGCTGTAAGTGGGGCAGAGGCCGGTGTGTGTGTGGGGGGCTGTAAGTGGGGCAGAGGCCGGTGTGTGTGGGGGGCTGTAAGTGGGGCAGAGGCCGGTGTGTGTGGGGGGCTGTAAGTGGGGCAGAGGCCTGTGTGTGTGTGTGTGTGTGTGTGTGTGGTGGGGGGGGGGGGGGGGGCTGTAAGTGGGGCAGAGGCCGGTGTGTGTATGTGGGGGGCTGTAAGTGGGGCAGAGGCCTGTGTGTGTGTGTGTGTGTGTGGGGGGCTGTAAGTGGGGCAGAGGCCGGTGTGTGGGGGGCTGTAAGTGGGGCAGAGGCCGGTGTGTGTGGGGCTGTAAGTGGGGCAGAGGCCGGTGTGTGTGTGTGTGGGGCTGTAAGTGGGGCAGAGGCCGGTGTGTGTGTGTGTGGGGCTGTAAGTGGGGCAGAGGCCGGTGTGTGTGTGTGTGGGGCTGTAAGTGGGGCAGAGGCCGGTGTGTGTGTGTGTGGGGCTGTAAGTGGGGCAGAGGCCGGTGTGTGTGTGTGTGTGGGGCTGTAAGTGGGGCAGAGGCCAGTGTGTGTGTGTGGGGGGGGCTGTAAGTGGGGCAGAGGCCGGTGTGTGTGTGTGTGGGGGGGGCTGTAAGTGGGGCAGAGGCCGGTGTGTGTATGTGGGGGGCTGTAAGTGGGGCAGAGGCCGGTGTGTGTATGTGGGGGGCTGTAAGTGGGGCAGAGGCCGGTGTGTGTATGTGGGGGGCTGTAAGTGGGGCAGAGGCCGGTGTGTGTGTGGGGGGGGCTGTAAGTGGGGCAGAGGCCGGTGTGTGTGTGGGGGGGGCTGTAAGTGGGGCAGAGGCCGGTGTGTGTATGTGGGGGGCTGTAAGTGGGGCAGAGGCCGGTGTGTGTATGTGGGGGGCTGTAAGTGGGGCAGAGGCCGGTGTGTGTATGTGGGGGGCTGTAAGTGGGGCAGAGGCCGGTGTGTGTGTGGGGGGCTGTAAGTGGGGCAGAGGCCGGTGTGTGTGTGTGGGGCTGTAAGTGGGGCAGAGGCCGGTGTGTGTGTGGGGCTGTAAGTGGGGCAGAGGCCAGTGTGTGTGTGTGGGGGGGGCTGTAAGTGGGGCAGAGGCCGGTGTGTGTGTGTGGGGGGCTGTAAGTGGGGCAGAGGCCGGTGTGTGTATGTGGGGGGCTGTAAGTGGGGCAGAGGCCGGTGTGTGTGTGGGGGGGGCTGTAAGTGGGGCAGAGGCCGGTGTGTGTGTGGGGGGGGCTGTAAGTGGGGCAGAGGCCGGTGTGTGTATGTGGGGGGCTGTAAGTGGGGCAGAGGCCGGTGTGTGTATGTGGGGGGCTGTAAGTGGGGCAGAGGCCGGTGTGTGTGTGGGGGCTGTAAGTGGGGCAGAGGCCGGTGTGTGTGTGGGGCTGTAAGTGGGGCAGAGGCCGGTGTGTGTGTGGGGCTGTAAGTGGGGCAGAGGCCGGTGTGTGTGTGTGTGTGTGGGGGGGGGGGCTGTAAGTGGGGCAGAGGCCAGTGTGTGTGTGTGTGTGGGGGGGGGGGGGGGGCTGTAAGTGGGCAGAGGCCAGTGTGTGTGTGTGGGGGGGGGGGGGCTGTAAGTTGGGCAGAGGCCGGTGTGTGTGTGTGTGTGGGGGCTGTAAGTGGGGCAGAGGCCGGTGTGTGTGGGGCTGTAAGTGGGGCAGAGGCCGGTGTGTGTGGGGCTGTAAGTGGGGCAGAGGCCGGTGTGTGTGTGGGGGGGCTGTAAGTGGGGCAGAGGCCGGTGTGTGTGTGTGTGGGGGGCTGTAAGTGGGGCAGAGGCCGGTGTGTGTGTGTGTGGGGGGGGCTGTAAGTGGGGCAGAGGCCGGTGTGTGTATGTGGGGGGCTGTAAGTGGGGCAGAGGCCGGTGTGTGTATGTGGGGGGCTGTAAGTGGGGCAGAGGCCGGTGTGTGTATGTGGGGGGCTGTAAGTGGGGCAGAGGCCGGTGTGTGTGTGTGGGGCTGTAAGTGGGGCAGAGGCCGGTGTGTGTGTGGGGCTGTAAGTGGGGCAGAGGCCGGTGTGTGTGGGGGGCTGTAAGTGGGGCAGAGGCCTGTGTGTGTGTGTGTGTGTGTGTGTGTGTGTGGGGGGGGGGGGGCTGTAAGTGGGGCAGAGGCCAGTGTGTGTGTGTGTGTGGGGGGGGGGGGTGGCTGTAAGTGGGGCAGAGGCCAGTGTGTGTGTGTGTGTGTGTGGGGGGGGGGGGCTGTAAGTGGGGCAGAGGCCGGTGTGTGTGTGTGTGTGTGTGGGGCTGTAAGTGGGGCAGAGGCCGGTGTGTGTGTGTGTGTGTGGGGCTGTAAGTGGGGCAGAGGTCTGTGTGTGTGTGGGGCTGTAAGTGGGGCAGAGGCCGGTGTGTGTGTGTGGGGCTGTAAGTGGGGCAGAGGCCGGTGTGTGTGTGTGTGTGTGGGGCTGTAAGTGGGGCAGAGGCCTGTGTGTGTGTGGGGCTGTAAGTGGGGCAGAGGCCGGTGTGTGTGTGTGTGGGGCTGTAAGTGGGGCAGAGGCCGGTGTGTGTGTGGGGGGGCTGTAAGTGGGGCAGAGGCCTGTGTGTGTGTGGGGCTGTAAGTGGGGCAGAGGCCGGTGTGTGTGTGTGTGGGGCTGTAAGTGGGGCAGAGGCCAGTGTGTGTGTGTGTGGGGGGCTGTAAGTGGGGCAGAGGCCGGTGTGTGTGTGTGGGGGGCTGTAAGTGGGGCAGAGGCCGTGTGTGTGTGTGTGTGTGTGTGTGTGTGTGTGGGGGGCTGTAAGTGGGGCAGAGGCCAGTGTGTGTGTGGGGGGGACTGTAAGTGGGGCAGAGGCCAGTGTGTGTGTGGGGGGGGCTGTAAGTGGGGCAGAGGCCAGTGTGTGTGTGGGGGGCTGTAAGTGGGGCAGAGGCCGGTGTGTGTGGGGGGCTGTAAGTGGGGCAGAGGCCGGTGTGTGTATGTGGGGGGCTGTAAGTGGGGCAGAGGCCGGTGTGTGTGTGGGGGGCTGCAAGTGGGGCAGAGGCCGGTGTGTGTGTGGGGGGCTGTAAGTGGGGCAGAGGCCGTGTGTGTGGGGGGCTGTAAGTGGGGCAGAGGCCGGTGTGTGTGTGGGGGGGCTGTAAGTGGGGCAGAGGCCGGTGTGTGTATGTGGGGGGCTGTAAGTGGGGCAGAGGCCGGTGTGTGTGTGTGTGTGTGGGGGGCTGTAAGTAGGGCAGAGGCCGGTGTGTGTGTGTGTGGGGGCTGTAAGTGGGGCAGAGGCCGGTGTGTGTGGGGGGCTGTAAGTGGGGCAGAGGCCGGTGTGTGTGTGGGGGGGGGGCTGTAAGTGGGGCAGAGGCCGGTGTGTGTGTGTGTGTGGGGGGGGGGGGGGGGGGCTGTAAGTGGGGCAGAGGCCGTGTGTGGGGGGGGCTGTAAGTGGGGCAGAGGCCGGTGTGTGTATGTGGGTGTGGGGGCTGTAAGTGGGGCAGAGGCCGGTGTGTGTGTGTGGGGGGGGCTGTAAGTGGGGCAGAGGCCGGTGTGTGTGTGGGGGGGGCTGTAAGTGGGGCAGAGGCCGTGTGTGTGTGTGTGGGGGGGGGCTGTAAGTGGGGCAGAGGCCGGTGTGTGTGTGGGGGGGGCTGTAAGTGGGGCAGAGGCCGGTGTGTGTGTGGGGGGGGCTGTAAGTGGGGCAGAGGCCGGTGTGTGTGTGTGGGGGGGTGGGTGCTGTAAGTGGGGCAGAGGCCGGTGTGTGTGTGTGGGGGGGGTGGGTGCTGTAAGTGGGGCAGAGGCCGGTGTGTGTGTGGGGGGGCTGTAAGTGGGGCAGAGGCCGGTGTGTGTGTGGGGGGGGTGGGTGCTGTAAGTGGGGCAGAGGCCGGTGTGTGTGTGGGGGGCGACGGCGGCTGTAAGTGGGGCAGAGGCCTGTGTGGGGGGGGGACGCTGTAAGTGGGGCAGAGGCCGGTGTGTGTGTGGTGGGCTGTAAGTGGGGCAGAGGCCGGTGTGTGTGTGGGGGGCTGTAAGTGGGGCAGAGGCCGGTGTGTGTGGGGGGCTGTAAGTGGGGCAGAGGCCGGTGTGTGAGTGGGGGGGCTGTAAGTGGGGCAGAGGCCGGTGTGTGTGGGGGGGGGCTGTAAGTGGGGCAGAGGCCGGTGTGTGTGTGTGTGTGGGGGGGACGGGGACGCTGTAAGTGGGGCAGAGGCCGGTGTGTGTGTGTGTGTGTGGGGGGCTGTAAGTGGGGCAGAGGCCGGTGTGTGTGTGTGTGTGGGGGGGGGGGCTGTAAGTGGGGCAGAGGCCGGTGTGTGTGTGGGGGGGACGACGACGCTGTAAGTGGGGCAAAGGCCTGTGTGTGTGTGTGTGTGGGGGGGACGCTGTAAGTGGGGGCAGAGGCCTGTGTGTGTGTGTGTGTGGGGGGGGGACGACGACACGCTGTAAGTGGGGCAGAGGCCGGTGTGTGTGGGGGCTGTAAGTGGGGCAGAGGCCGGTGTGTGTGGGGGGGCTGTAAGTGGGGCAGAGGCCGGTGTGTGTGTGTGGGGGGGGGGGGGCTGGCCGGTGTGTGTGTGTGTGGGGGGGGGGGCTGTAAGTGGGGCAGAGGCCGGTGTGTGTGTGTGTGTGGGGGGCTGTAAGTGGGGCAGAGGCGTGTGTGTGTGTGGGGGGGGCTGTAAGTGGGGCAGAGGCCGGTGTGTGTGTGGGGGGGGCTGTAAGTGGGGCAGAGGCCGGTGTGTGTGTATGGGGAGGGGGCTGTAAGTGGGGCAGAGGCCGGTGTGTGTGTGTGGGGGGCTGTAAGTGGGGCAGAGGCCGGTGTGTGTATGTGGGGGGCTGTAAGTGGGGCAGAGGCCGGTGTGTGTATGTGGGGGGCTGTAAGTGGGGCAGAGGCCGGTGTGTGTGTGTGGGGGGCTGTAAGTGGGGCAGAGGCCGGTGTGTGTGTGTGTGTGTGTGTGTGTGTGTGTGGGGGGGGGGGGGGGGCTGTAAGTGGGGCAGAGGCCGATGTGTGTGTGTGTGTGGGGGGGACGCTGTAAGTGGGGCAAAGGCGTGTGTGTGGGGGGGGGGGCACGCTGTAAGTGGGGCAGAGGCCGGTGTGTGTGGGGGCTGTAAGTGGGGCAGAGGCCGGTGTGTGTGGGGGGCTGTAAGTGGGGCAGAGGCCGGTGTGTGTGGGGGGGCTGTAAGTGGGGCAGAGGCCGGTGTGTGTGTGTGTGTGGCTGTAAGTGGGGCAGAGGCCGGTGTGTGTGTGTGTGTGTGTGTGGGGGGGCTGTAAGTGGGGCAGAGGACGGTGTGTGTGTGGGGGGGGCTGTAAGTGGGGCAGAGGCTGGTGTGTGTGTGTGGGGGGCTGTAAGTGGGGCAGAGGCTGGTGTGTGTGTGTGGGGGGCTGTAAGTGGGGCAGAGGCCGGTGTGTGTGTGGGGGGCTGTAAGTGGGGCAGAGGCCGGTGTGTGTGTGGGGGGCTGTAAGTGGGGCAGAGGCCGGTGTGTGTGTGTGGGGGGCTGTAAGTGGGGCAGAGGCCGGTGTGTGTGTGTGGGGGGCTGTAAGTGGGGCAGAGGCCGGTGTGTGTGTGTGTGGGGGGCTGTAAGTGGGGCAGAGGCCGGTGTGTGTGGGGGCTGTAAGTGGGGCAGAGGCCGGTGTGTGTATGTGGGGGGCTGTAAGTGGGGCAGAGGCCGGTGTGTGTATGTGGGGGGCTGTAAGTGGGGCAGAGGCCGGTGTGTGTATGTGGGGGGCTGTAAGTGGGGCAGAGGCCGGTGTGTGTATGTGGGGGGCTGTAAGTGGGGCAGAGGCCGGTGTGTGTATGTGGGGGGCTGTAAGTGGGGCAGAGGCCGGTGTGTGTGTGTGTGTGTGTGTGTGTGTGTGTGTGTGTGTGGGGGGGGCTGTAAGTGGGGCAGAGGCCGGTGTGTGTGTGTGTGGGGGGGGCTGTAAGTGGGGCAGAGGCCGGTGTGTGTATGTGGGGGGCTGTAAGTGGGGGCAGAGGCCGGTGTGTGTATGTGGGGGGCTGTAAGTGGGGCAGAGGCCGGTGTGTGTATGTGGGGGGCTGTAAGTGGGGCAGAGGCCGGTGTGTGTATGTGGGGGGCTGTAAGTGGGGCAGAGGCCGGTGTGTGTGTGTGTGTGTGTGGGGGGGCTGTAAGTGGGGCAGAGGCCGGTGTGTGTGTGTGTGGGGGGGGGCTGTAAGTGGGGCAGAGGCCGGTGTGTGTATGTGGGGGGCTGTAAGTGGGGCAGAGGCCGGTGTGTGTATGTGCGGGGCTGTAAGTGGGGCAGAGGCCGGTGTGTGTATGTGGGGGGCTGTAAGTGGGGCAGAGGCCGGTGTGTGTGTGGGGGGCTGTAAGTGGGGCAGAGGCCGGTGTGTGTGTGTGTGGGGGGGGGGGGCTGTAAGTGGGGCAGAGGCCAGTGTGTGTGTGTGTGTGTGGGGGTGTGTGTGGGGGGGGGGGCTGTAAGTGGGGGCAGAGGCCGGTGTGTGTGTGTGTGTGGGGCTGTAAGTGGGGCAGAGGCCGGTGTGTGTGTGTGTGGGGCTGTAAGTGGGGCAGAGGCCGGTGTGTGTGTGGGGGGCTGTAAGTGGGGCAGAGGCCGGTGTGTGTGTGTGTGGGGCTGTAAGTGGGGCAGAGGCCGGTGTGTGTGGGCTGTAAGTGGGGCAGAGGCCAGTGTGTGTGTGTGTGGGGGGCTGTAAGTGGGGCAGAGGCCGGTGTGTGTGTGTGTGGGGGGCTGTAAGTGGGGCAGAGGCCGGTGTGTGTGTGTGGGGGCTGTAAGTGGGGCAGAGGCCGGTGTGTGTGTGTGGGGGGCTGTAAGTGGGGCAGAGGCCTGTGTGTGTGTGGGGCTGTAAGTGGGGCAGAGGCCGGTGTGTGTGTGGGGCTGTAAGTGGGGCAGAGGCCGGGTGTGTGTGTGTGTGGGGCTGTAAGTGGGGCAGAAGCCGGTGTGTGTGTGTGTGTGTGGCTGTAAGTGGGGCAGAGGCCAGTGTGTGTGTGTGGGGGGGGCTGTAAGTGGGGCAGAGGCCGGTGTGTGTGTGTGTGTGTGTGTGGGGCTGTAAGTGGGGCAGAGGCCTGTGTGTGTGGGGCTGTAAGTGGGGCAGAGGCCTGTGTGTGTGGGGCTGTAAGTGGGGCAGAGGCCTGTGTGTGGGGGGCTGTAAGTGGGGCAGAGGCCGGTGTGTGTATGTGGGGGGCTGTAAGTGGGGCAGAGGCCGGTGTGTGTATGTGGGGGGCTGTAAGTGGGGCAGAGGCCGGTGTGTGTATGTGGGGGGCTGTAAGTGGGGCAGAGGCCGGTGTGTGTGTGTGGGGGGGGCTGTAAGTGGGGCAGAGGCCGGTGTGTGTGTGTGTGGGGGGGCTGTAAGTGGGGCAGAGGCCGGTGTGTGTATGTGGGGGGCTGTAAGTGGGGCAGAGGCCGGTGTGTGTATGTGGGGGGCTGTAAGTGGGGCAGAGGCCGGTGTGTGTGTGTGGGGCTGTAAGTGGGGCAGAGGCCGGTGTGTGTGTGGGGCTGTAAGTGGGGCAGAGGCCGGTGTGTGTGGGGGCTGTAAGTGGGGCAGAGGCCTGTGTGTGTGTGTGTGTGTGTGTGGGGGGGGGGGGGGGCTGTAAGTGGGGCAGAGGCCAGTGTGTGTGTGTGTGTGTGTGTGTGTGTGTGTTGGGGGGGGGGCTGTAAGTTGGGCAGAGGCCGGTGTGTGTGTGTGTGTGGGGCTGTAAGTGGGGCAGAGGCCGGTGTGTGTGTGTGTGTGGGGCTGTAAGTGGGGCAGAGGCCGGTGTGTGTGTGTGTGGGGCTGTAAGTGGGGCAGAGGCCGGTGTGTGTGTGTGTGGGGCTGTAAGTGGGGCAGAGGCCGGTGTGTGTGTGTGTGGGGCTGTAAGTGGGGCAGAGGCCGGTGTGTGTGTGTGGGGGGCTGTAAGTGGGGCAGAGGCCGGTGTGTGTGTGTGTGGGGCTGTAAGTGGGGCAGAGGCCGGTGTGTGTGTGTGTGGGGCTGTAAGTGGGGCAGAGGCCAGTGTGTGTGTGGGGGGCTGTAAGTGGGGCAGAGGCCGGTGTGTGTGTGTGTGTGTGTGTGTGTGTGTGTTGTGTGTGTGTGTGGGGGGGGCTGTAAGTGGGGCAGAGGCCGGTGTGTGTGTGTGTGTGTGGGGGCTGTAAGTGGGGCAGAGGCCAGTGTGTGTGTGGGGGGGGACTGTAAGTGGGGCAGAGGCCAGTGTGTGTGTGGGGGGGGGCTGTAAGTGGGGCAGAGGCCAGTGTGTGTGTGGGGGGGCTGTAAGTGGGGCAGAGGCCGGTGTGTGTGGGGGGCTGTAAGTGGGGCAGAGGCCGGTGTGTGTATGTGGGGGGCTGTAAGTGGGGCAGAGGCCGGTGTGTGTGTGTGGGGGGCTGTAAGTGGGGCAGAGGCCGGTGTGTGTGTGTGGGGCTGTAAGTGGGGCAGAGGCCGGTGTGTGTGGGGGGCTGTAAGTGGGGCAGAGGCCGGTGTGTGTGTGGGGGGCTGTAAGTGGGGCAGAGGCCGGTGTGTGTATGTGGGGGGCTGTAAGTGGGGCAGAGGCCGGTGTGTGTGTGTGGGGGGCTGTAAGTGGGGCAGAGGCCGTGTGTGTGTGTGTGGGGGGCTGTAAGTGGGGCAGAGGCCGGTGTGTGTGTGTGTGGGGGGGCTGTAAGTGGGGCAGAGGCCGGTGTGTGTGTGTGTG